>NW_006437746.1:2613045-2656814 GCF_000325575.1 Pteropus alecto
GGCGGGTGGGCGGGCGGTGACCGGCAGGCCCTGCACCTGACTCGGGTCATGGGAAACGGCCGAGTCACTTTGACCACTTCCGAGCGTGGCTTCCGCTTTCAGGTACGCACTGTGCTCTGTCCAGCCTGGGACCAGACCGAAAGTGCCGCCGGGGCCGAGCCTCTCGGAAGCCTGGAGGAAGGGGCGGCGCTTCCTTGCGGCACTAATAGATGCAGAGCCCAAATTCACCCCCTGAAGCCGCGGGACATAAGGGGGTGTCCAGGGAAAAAGCAGCCCATCACGAAGTAAAGGGGGTTGGGGTAGTGGGTATATGTCTTTGGGTTTCAGAAAACGTTTAATTTACAGATACTTTAGAGAAAGAAAGAAAGCTAACACGATATGGCTAGCAAAGTTCAGAATTAATCATCTTTCAACTGGAGATCTCCTTTTGCTTCCAAGTGCCCTGGCTACTGGAGAACTGTGTGTATGTGTAGACAGATGACTAATGTGAATCATTTTTATACACAGGTATACTAAGTTTAAATTATCTTCTACCCGTAACTTCATGCACTTCTCAATAAAATAGTTAATAAGCGAAGAAGTTAAATTGTTATGAACATTATTGCCTTATTTCTCAAGGCTAGTTATTTATATTGGAAAGTAAATAAACTTCTCTCCTCTCCTATGTATGTTTGATATTTTGATAACAATTCTTCAAATGTCTAGAAAAAATGGTCTGCGAAACATAATCTAAAAGATAGAAGATAATATGGAGTACAATGAAGACGGGAATATTTGGGAATATGTGGGGGAGGGGAATTGTGAAATATTAGAAACTAGATTCATATCTTGAGTTTTGTTTATATGATGAATAAGTCCATTGTTTTGGTTTGTTTTGAACTTTCTTGTTGAGGTGAGTTGCTGAATGTCAAGTAGACACAAGTGGGAACCTAACTGATAGCTTGTTCCCATCTAGTTTGTCAAAACATTTTTGGCTCTTTCTGAGACTGCTTTTAGGTGGACTCTTTGGTCTCCCTGTTGTTGTGGGGCTTGGGAGTCCAGGGTACAACTGTGAAAGGAATTCGTGGCTTTGGGTGATAGCTGAAGGTCACTGGGGACAAACTATAAAAAATTCTTAGCAACCGACTAGCCGTAGTCCATGACAGAGGTGGGCCTCCTTGATGCTTGGTCTTAGCAATACACTTGAGCAATGTCCAATGTCCAAACTAGTATGGCCTTCTGAACTGTACCAAGCAGGACCTGCTCCTGGTGGATGTTTCCTAAACTGCTCATATTAATCCTAAGGTTGACCCTGTGTGCTGGGTATTGCTGTTCCCATTTTTTCAGTTGGACCTGCAACTGGGAGGCTACTAGCACCTCACTAGTAAGTAGCAGGGTGCCTCTCAGGTGTCTGAATTTAGTCTAAGGCACTTTCCCCATATCTCTGCTGGCTCTCACCGGGATTGGAACTCATTTGGGATGTTTCTTTAGCTTACTCTACTGACACTTCTTATTTAATCCTTGCATCGACACAGAGCTCTCTTCAAAAAAATTGTTTTTGGTTTATCAACAGTAGAACTATCCCAACAGCCAAGTGGATTGTGAGAAAACAGAATCAAGTTCCCTATCTCTAAGATATTTCAGGTATAGCAATAGAAACGATTATGAAAGTCTTAGGAAAACTTTTTGGAGCATATGATTCTTGTCTTTTCCTTTGTGACTCTTAGTGAAGACAGGCATGCCTAGGAGCCATTGGCTTTCAACATCTGACCCTTTTCAGTCGCAATACAGTTGAGAAAGCTAAATGTAACAAGAGTAGGGTAGATTTCTGTGAATCGCTGCCGGGTTGTCCCAGAGAATGATTAAGTATCAGTTGAGTTTAGAGGAACGCTGTCACAGAATTGCTCAGTTGCGGAGTAGACCATAAAATAGGTGGTTTACAGTGGCGTGCTGGAGTTAGCTTGTGCTGGCAACCATTAAGTTTTCAGGAATTTTGCCACCCATTGGCAGCTTGAAATCAGCCATGGTCGTAGCATTTACAACACGGAAATCATCAAATGCTGTAAATAGGGATTTTTTTCCTTTCCTTCCTCTCCAGTGCATTTACCAGCCCCCTACTGGATTTACATTAGAATTTGACTTTATAGTTCTTGGAGATAGGAGAGGGTATTTCTCTGTCTTTTAGTAGACTGCTAAAATCAGTCACTCCTATCCTATCTGTTGCCATCTCCCCTTCCCAAACCTTTGCCACCTGACTTTGTAAAAATTTCAGAACTCAATGCCAAATCCCAATGGGCTTTTATTTTTCTCTGTACTTATCTTTCTTGGGTCCTTTTCAGTGTTTGACACTCTAAAGATAGCTATTCCTTTTTGAAACTCTTATCAGACATTCTAGTGCTCAAAACATTTTGCTGCTTGTCTTACCTGAGACGAGTAGTCACTCTTATTAGGTTCTCTTTTTATTCCCCCATTCTCTGAATATAGTCATTCTATCTTCATCCTCGTCTTGTTTACTCACACTCCTTGACATGTCTTGTCTGTGGGGAGAACAATTCTCATCCTCACTGTGGAGTCCTCTTCAGTAGTCTAGTGATTTTTCTAACTTTGTGCCAAATGTTTGCACCTGATTCCTCAAATGTAAAATGTCCAGGCCAGGATCTTACTTGCACCCTCCTTCCCCTGAACTAAACATTATGAAAGCTCAGTTCTTTCCCTTGTCTTCCCTATTTTTATTAGGACACTTTTATCAGGGTCCTTTTGGTCACCCAGATTCAGAACTGCGGTGTGATCTCTCAACTCCCCTCTTCCCTCTTCATTGCCCCAAATACCAAATCTGTTGCCAAGTCCGATAGATTATAAGAACAATGTCACTTTTCTATTCCCACTGTCACCTGGGAGCCACCTGGTTCAGTCTTACCTTATTCTCTTTTCTGGATTATTGCAGACTTTAGTAACTGATTTGGTTCCTATGCTCTTGACATAGCTTATTTCATTAGTTGCTTTTATATTCTCAAGAGACACCATCTTTTTTGTAGCACAGCTACCCACAGTGGCTTTATTATATGTCCTCGCCTGACTTTAAAGCCCTTTGCAGACAGTGTGGCTGCCATCTATCTTTGGATCATATTTCCTGTCTGTGCACCGGACTGCCAAGCTGTGTCTTTCATCCCTTATTAAACATTTTTCTTGCTCACTTCCATTTCCCCATGGCTTGGTTCACGTTGTTTTCTTGGACCCAAAAAACAGATTGTGATTTCCCTTCTTCAAGGTTGTTGGTATTTTTCCAAATGTTCTTTATGGCATTTATACCATTTTTGTAGTATAGTTATTTGTATATTTCTTTTGTCAGCCCATTGAGGAAAAAGACTTTGTTTTGCACAAATGTCTGGTAGAGCCTAAAGGAGGTTTATAAATAGTAAGCTTCAATAAATTTTTATTGAATTAAATAACTTCCATTATGTAAATTTATGCTGGCACAAACATTAAGATAAAAAACCTAGTAGTCGACTATATATTTTGCAGCTGTGTGACTTAAATTTTTCATCCTAAGATATTCAAAAGACATCAAAAGATATATTCATAAGAATTCAAAGTTTGAATTTGACTAGGCCAACAATTAGGATCATGAATTTAAATTATATTGGGGAGCTTGGAAATATGATTCTCCTTCTTGACCTTGGATGGGCCAACCCATGCTTCACTGTTTTGCCTGTTCTCCAAGATGACAATCATAGACTTAACAAATAGATTTCAGTCCTGTGACAACTTAACAAAAGATTATATAGTCCTAGGGATGGTCCATAAAAACAACACAGGATAATACATTTCAGAATTATAGATATCTCTGAATGAGACCTTAAAGATTTGACTTATTTATGATAGCAGTTCAGAAACATATGTTAGGTTTTTAGTCTAACCTCATGGTTCTATAATTCCTCACTACTGACTGTGAATCATAAAAAAATTACATGGAAAGATAATTTTATTAAAAAATGTTATTCAGTTTGAATGGGATTTTTAGTTTAGTTTTTTTTGGTTTTTTAGTTTAGTTTTTTTTGTTTTTGTTTTTTTCAATCTAGTGGATGAAACATTTTAGAACTAACACAAAATGTCACTTGGATTTGTTAGCAATTTAAATTATGACTTAAATCTAAAATTACACATGAAGCTTTAAGTATGTTTGATGCTGTGTCTGACTCCAGAATGCTTTGTTTACTGTGTGAGAGAAGGTAGGAAACAATTGGAGAAAAAAATATTTCTAGCACATGGCTATGTCTAAAACATCAATTCTCCAAATCTGGGTCTTTAAAAGTTACAGGCTAGAAATTAAAAAAAAAAAAAAAAAAGTTACAAGAATGTTAAGTAATTAAGTTACAAGAGTGTTAAAGTATATTAGAGGGCCTGTGTTGTCATTGATCTAATAATAGTTAGTGATAATTTGAATCACCTAAGTATCATTTAAAATAAATGGCATGTTAATCACTTTAAATTAGGGTCATATGAGACATACTCTTTTTTTTTTTTTTCTCTTTTCCAAGAATAGGGTTTAGGAAGTCAGTTCCCAGGAAAGAAGGCTTTTATTTGCCCAAGTGTTATAATGTCTAGTTAGGAAGTTCAATCATTCATTGATTGAGGAATTATTTCAGAGTAATGTACCTCTAAGTAGTTTGAATATTTATAATAAAAATTAAAACCTCATAGTTCTCTAAATGAGATAGAATACTGTGCTTAGGGTAGCTTATAGAGAGCAGTAATAAATACAATTTCTCTCTCTTGACAGTACCAGTATAGATATGGAGGCTATTCTAAACAAAATTGTAATATAATGAAATCCCCTTTACTTATAACCTAATTAGAAATGTTAAGTGGCCAAGAGTGTGTGGAAATTGGCCAGATTTCTTATATTTTCTTCAGAATACTTTGAAACCTCTTTCACTATTTCACAATATTTATAGATTGTGCAATTCAGGTTTAGTAATACTATAGATAGTCAAGTGTCTTAGAGAACAAAACAAATTACCAGAAAACTTAAATGTTGATGGTACAGGACATAAGCACAATGTTAAGAATATATATGTATATATATATTTTTTAAAAGGTCAGGTAGAAAGTTTAGGGGAAAAAAATTCAGTATTTTCTCTAAAACTCAGAATACTTAAAATCAGATTCTTAAGTTAATAAACTCTATTAATATGTCAAGCACATCTTTTTTGGCTTTCCTTAGAATTGCCACATCCAGTGTAGTCTTTTAAAGCTTTTCTTGCTCAGAAGCTGGCTCACTAGACAGATCCTTCCTCTGTACTTATTACAGCGATTATAAAGCAAGATTCCTTTTATTTGGTTTTGATCAGAGGCTTTAGGACTTGGGTCCTCAGCTGTGCTGGTAAGATCAGGGCTCAACTAATGGCGCTGTGTAGAAAAGCTTTCGGTGCATGTTAGTAAGCCTTTCTGTTGTCAAAAATAGGTATAGTCCCTATGGGGAATGGATTTTTCTTTTTTTTTTTTTTTCTATTGAAATATAATGGACATGCAGCATATTAGTTTCAGGTACACATCACAGTGATTGGATATTTGTATACATCGCAAAAAGATCACACTAAGTATTTACCATCCGTCACCATACCTAGTCACAAAAAAACTTTTTTCCTTGTGATGAAGACTTTTAAGATTTACTTTTTTAGCAACTTTAAAATTTGCAATACATTATAGAAAATAATTTTTATGTATTAAACTTAAATATGTTCATACCATTTGATTACTAAGACACAAGGACAAAACTTATATGAAGAGATGATTATCAGAGCATAATTTATGACAGTGAAACAATGGAAGCAGTCTTATTTTCAACAAGGGACTATTTGAAACCACCCTAAGATATATACAAGTGATGGAAAACCGTGCAGTCATTAAAAGTTGTGTTTTATGAATAATTTTGTAATGCAGTGACATGTAGGAAAAATAAATTACTGTGAAGAATTTTGTATAAACAACATATTTTAACTATGATGGTAAAATATATTCCTAGCTAGAAAATTGTTAAGAAATTACCAAAATTCTAACAGTTATGTCTAGATGGACATTTGAGATGTTTTTCATTGCAATAATTTTTTGCATGTTGTAAAAAAAATTTTTGCGATGCAGTATTATTGACTGTATTCATCACGTCGTACATTACATTCTGATGACTTATTCATTTTATAACTGGAAGTTTGTACCTCGTGATCCCCTTTACGTGTTTTCCACAACTCCCTGCCCCTTTGGCAACCACCAGTCAGTCTGTTCTCTGTATCTGAGATTGGTGGTTTTGTTTTGTTTTTTATATTCCACATATAAATGAAATCATACAGTATTTGTCTTTCCCTGCCTCACCTATTTTACTTAATGTAATAACCTCAAGGTTCATCAATGTTCTTATGAATGGCAAGATTTCATTCTTTTCTGGCTGAGTAGTATTGGCTGAATAGTGTTCCATTGTATATATCTTCCGTGTCTTCTTTATCTATTTATCCATCAATGGGCACTTAGATTATTTTCATATCTTGGCTATTGTAAATAATGCTGCAATAAACATCTTTTCCCTACCAGTTGGCCATCTGAATATCTTCTTTGGAAAAATGTCTGTTCAGATCCTCTGCCCATCTTGTAATTAGATTGTTTGTTATTGAGTTGTATGAGTTATTTATATATTTTAGATATTAGCCCCTTATCATGTATGTGATTTGCAAATATCTTCTCCCACTAAATGATTTTTCTTTATATTGTGATTGACACTGGGGTCACTTCTGAAATTAGGGCCTCAGTAGTGGATGATGATGTTTACTGATTATCAGCTTAAATAAAAGAAGGAATTTAAGTTTTGCTTTTTTATTTATTTTCCAAAGCTATGAGAAGGCATCTCTGTATCTTGTTTACTGTTTTATAGACGAGCACATGGATTTAATTTTTAGTTTCGATTTTGTGATCTCAGAAGAATGGCTGGATATCTGACAAGCTGCTGTCTGTGTCCTTAGTTCCTGTCTTGTGCCCTTAGTTCCTATTTCATGTCCTTAGTTCTAGTCTTACACACCCTGCGTCTAAAGGGCAGAGGGTCTCTGAAGATGAGGTCAATTTACCCCAAAGACAAGAGGTGAAGTTGGATGGGTGTTTTAGAGAGTTGAAGCAGCAGAGATGGCAAGCTAAGATATGGGAACTCGTGAGCAAAGAGTGATCAGCTAAAGGATGGAAAAGATAGATACCTGCTTTTTCCTCTTTAGAAATGTTTCTTTGAGCCTATTATGTGCATAGTGCTCAATCCTGTAGGTTATCTCTACAAAAGAAGTACAAGATAGTTTCTAGAAAACATGCTATCATCTGGTAAAGGCAAAAGTGGACAGAAACATCAGGACTCAGGAATAGAGAGGTATCTTTACTGTTCCTAAGAATAAAAATAAAATATTTTACTATATTTTGTTACATATAGATTTTTGTGTTTAAATATACTTTAGAAAAATTTTACTTTAAAAAAATTGATGCTTTGATGAAAAGATTGTCCTGAAAACCTGAGGGGTGTTAGTGACTCTTGTGGTTGAAGAGCCCTAATTTTTAATATAATGCACTAAACTTGCAAACATAAAAAAAAAAAAAAGTGTTTTGCCTCTTCTCTAAGAGTTAAGCCCATCACTAGGAGGCAAAATGCATGGAAAAGATATCTTATCCTTTGAAAGTTGGTTTTGTGATGAGAGGTAGACATAAATTTCTGTATTACAGACTGGCATATAACATTTTAAACTCTGGTACCTTGTGTATTGTAGGTTTTCAGAGAATGTAACTGTTTTTAAAGAAAAAGATAGCAAAAATTGTGAGTTTTTCCCCCTCAACATGTCTGTGATGTCAGTTGGAGCAGTAGTATAGTTCATTTCACTTTAATTTTCTTTTTTTTTCTTTTCTTTTTTTGTATTGACCTCTGATCTTCTCTGGCAGAGAACTGTGGTATAATTTGAGGCATATTTAAGAAAATTGATGAGGTTGAGTTGTAACTAACTTCTTGGTACCAGCTCATATTTTTGTGACCAAACATAGACTGATGACTATTCCTGGTCAGGGACCAAAGAGCTTCAGCTCAATAATGGTTTACTTTAAAATTTTTAAGCTCTAAAGATCATGAGATTCTTTTCATTGCTTGTTAACAACGTTTTCCCAACAATTGAAAAATTATTGAATGAATTGACAAATTCATTGGTGAAGCCTTTAATTGATTTTCCTTGATAATTTCTAAATGGTCTTACATATTTATAAGTAGGATAATATTAATAATGTTTTATATTATGTTTATAAAATTTTGGTAATTTATATGTAATATTTGTAGGGGATGGCTAGCAGTCTTATCCTGTTAATGCAGAAGGTTTGAAATTGGCAGCAGAGAACACAGGAAGAGAGCCTCATTATAATGCAGGCTGTTATGTATCTTCTGTTCTGTGCAAGTCTAAGGAATGTGATTTTATCCTGTAGGTAATGACAGCTCCTCATATATTTTAAGGAAGGTAGTCACCTGAGGAAAAAAGGGCTTTCAACTGAAATCTCTACTTGTGTCACTTACTAGCTGTATACTCATGGACTTGGTGCTTAACATTTCTGGACCTCAGTTTTCATGTCTATGAAGTAGGGATAACTTGGACTAAGTATACCCTGGATTATGAGTGACTTAATCACTCAGCAAACATTTCTGAGTGCCTGTTATACATAATGCCCAGAGAAATTCTACAGGGGAGGGAGATATAGTAGGATGAGCCTACAAAGCTTAGAAAAAACTCAGTGCTGGATCAACTCATCCAAAACTTAGCACATTTTTCTACTCACAACTATTCTGTCATGTGTTCTCTGTCTTTTTTAGTGGCACCTAACAGAGAAGCCTAGGAATCCTCTATTATACCTTCTTAACCAGTTATCAAATCCAGCCTGTTTTACTTTTTTTTTGGTATAAAATTTCATTATGAAATCCTTAAATTTTAAGCGTTCATGTGTTGAAATTTGACATATGCATACATCTGTGTCATCCACTCACCTCTTAAGATAGAGAACTTCATGATCACCCCCAGAAAATTCTCTTATTACTCAAGTGAGCCACTTATAATTCACTGCAACAGGTGCATTTCAGATGAAGCAGTAACTTTTTTCACTCCTATCATCAATGTATATTAACATGTTAGGTATTGGCATAGAAACTGAGAATGCATTGGTGGGCACAAAGTCCTTTCCCTCAGGATCTTACAGTTGAGTAAGGATACTGATGAATAAATAAGAACTTCATAATATAACACAACTTGAGAAGAATATAAAGCTTAAGTATAAGATACCATTTTTCCACCACGATTTAATCCTTTTTTGGGTAAATGAAAGGGGAAATGAAATCTAATCTGAGATTGGTAAGAGGTGTAATGAATCATGAAAGGAAGGGGAGATACATACTTAAAGGTTATTCAGAGCCAAGAAGCAAGAGAGCAGGGAATATTTATGGTTAGAGAACAGAGAATTAAGAAGTGATAAAAATGATACCAGAGTATCAAGTAAAAGGCTGGAGAAAGGCTGAGTTTCCCACTGTAGGTCAACTGGAAGTAGCCTTATCTTTGAGACAAGGAGTGATACAAAATGACAATTGTCATTTCCTAATTTTGAACTTCTGAACCTTAGTTAAAACTCTCACTTTAGGAATTACTTCCTAATTAATGCCACATCATTTTAGTAAATTATTATCAGTATAATGTCAACTACCATTTATTGAATGTTTCTACATATTTTTATCTTGGAACACACATCATGCTTTATATTTGTGGTAGTGGTCCCAGAGATAATGGTCTCCAAAGATATGTCCATGTTCTTATCCCTGGAACCTGTGAATGTTAACTTTATATGGCAAAGAATTTGCAGACTTTAACTTAACTGATTGAGTTAAAAATTGTGAGATGATCCTGTATTACCTGGGTGGGTCCTGATTGCAACAGTAGCGTTCTTACAAGTGAAAGACAGAGGGAGATTACAGACAGGCTGAAGAGGGGAAGGCACACAGAAGAGAGAAGGCAATGTGGTAATGGACACGGACAACTGGAGTGACCCTGCCACAGGGTAAGGAGTGCCAGCAGCCACCAGAGCCCAGAGGAGGCAAGGAATGGATCTTCCCCTAGAGCCTCTGTTGGGAGCATGACCCTGGCTGACACCTTAATTTCAGTTTAGTGATACTGATTTCAGACTTCTGGTCTCCAGAACTGCAATAGAATAAATTTCCTTTGTTTTACACCACCAGGTTTGTGGTAATTTGTTATAGCAGCTATTGAAACAATAAGCTTGTTATCTCAGTACACACATTATGCACTTCCTATGACATGGACTCATGCCCTTTCCTTCACTGGAGGTGCTTGAACCACTACTTCACCTTTGAAATAATCCTATTTGTCTATGAAGATCAAGCTCAAAAGCAACTCCCTGATCCCCTCAACAAGAAATAATCACTCATACTTCTGTTTGGTGGCTTATATGTCCGCAGTGATTAGTGTAGTTCCTCACGGATAGTAAGTGCTCAGTAAATACTTGTGGAGTGGAGTAATTCTGTCATATATTGTAGTTGTTGAGTCACCTGTTTCCTCTATTTGATTTTTTCTTTTTTTAATTGAGATGTAATTGACTGTAACATTGTGTAAGTTTAAGGTGTACAGTATATTGATTTGCTACATTTATATATTGCGATGTGATTACCACCCATAGCTTTAGCTAACACCTCTATCATGTCACATAATTATAGTTTCTTTTTTTATGAAAGAGAATATTTAAGATCTAGTCTCATGGCAATTTGAAGTATAAAAATACAGAATTATTGACGGTAATCACTGTGCTGTGCATTAGCTCTCCAGAGCTTATTTATCATCTAGTTTTAAGTTTGTACACTTTAGCCTGCTTTATTTTAAATATCCCTTTGGCCTCATCTTCTTATCTTCATTTCTATTGCCAAAACCTTGATTCAGGCCCATACCTCTCTGCTGGAATCTGCAGTAGTTGGTCTCTCTTCCTCCTCTAATTCATTCATCAGAAAGTTCTCACTTTAAATCATACTGGTCAGGTACTGAACCCTTGCTGTCATGTGGCTGCTGAAGCGCTCCCTTACCTCAGACTGTTAAAGTAAGCCTGTGGTCCACTGATGCCAGGCCAGGAGTTCAAGGCTCATGCTCTTCTTTCTGGTTAGCTATTAGCAAAGCTAATATAATAGCTATTAGCAAAGCATGTCAGTTCCAGCCTCCCCACACGTTTCCTCACTTGCAGTCTCAGGCTTATTTCCTTTTTCTCTTTGTTCAGCTGTCTTCTGCCAAATGCCTGGGTCATTCTTTTCATCTACTGTTTGCCGGAACTCAAAGATTTTCCATTAACAGTTAACCAGTTCACCCTAGGCAGATTGTACATGGGCCAGTCCCCTGCATTTGTATTAGGGGTGTGTTCTAACCATAACTATGAGATTTTGAAGCCTTTTTATAAAAATAATCTCACATTTTAATAAGATTTCTCTCAGCCCTCATAGCAGGTACATTTTATACCTGCTATGAACCTCCCATTGTAATGAATACTCATGGTCTTTAACTTTTTTTGCACTTCTCCCTTGATAAGAGGCTGTCTCTCAATTGGGGGGGGCGGAGGGGGGACCGCCTTTGTTGCCTTTTCTTGTTCTGCCCATTTTTAATCTCTGCTTGATTATTTAGAATCTGCCTATCCACTAAGATAAGATGCACTTTGATATCCACTTGCAAGTTCACAGGCTGAAGTTGAGTACCTTAATCCCAGTACTTTACCACAATGCTTTGTGCCCGTTAGGTGAATTTTGTCACATATAGCTTCACTGTAACGCAGGCGTATGTTTCCTATTCTCCGTTCCTTCTCTTCATGTAACAGTTGGGAGTTGAGAAGAACATTTTCTCACCTATTTTTATTTTGTTTTGATGTTCTAGGTCAGGATGGCTAACTGGTTGGCTTCCCACATGGTGCCCTTCGTCTACATCACACCTTAAAGAAGCTGAAGAGAAAATTTTAAAATGTAAGGTTTTTGTCTTGTAAGTTAACTGAGCTCTTTGCTAAAACAGGTCCAATATTCGCATTGTCCTGAAACCGAAGGTAATTCTGTGGTGTGTTACTTGTTAACAAAAGAACTTCTTTTTCTTTTCCATGTCATCAAGTGTATCAATGTGGAGAGGGCCTCAAACATCTGGTCTTGGGTCCCTGTTATACTCTTAAATTAGTAGGACCCTTAGGAGCTTTGTTTATAGGTTATAGTTATCAAAATTTACCATATTAGAAATTTAAACCGAATAATTTCAAATATGTTAAATTTATGTTTAAATAATAGTAATAAACCTATTACAGGTTAAAATAAAGAACATGTTTTCTAAAACTAACTAGTTTCCAAACAGAAATGTGGCGAGTGGAGTAGCGCTGTGTACATGTTTGCAGATCTCTTTAATGTCCGCCTTAACGTGAGGCAGCTGCGTTCTCATGTTTCCTTCTGTCTTTCGTTGTTGTTAATCACATATTCTGGAAAACTCCATTGTATACCCATCAAAGAATGAGGGTGAGAAGGCAAATAAAGACTTAGTATTATTATGAAAACAGTTTTGACCTTGTAGATCTCTTAAGAAAGGTTTCAGGGATTCCCCAGAGGTCCCCAGACTGTACTCTGAGAACAGGCTGGAGGTGTTCCAGAGCAGGTAGCCTTGTAGAGTGAAACAAATTCTGGACCAGAACAAGGTAACCTGGTCTAGGCCCAGATCTGCAATCAGGTTGTTACAGGATCTTGGGCAAGATACTTTTCTTAGCTTCCTATATTTACCTATAAAACGAACGATCTTTAGAATTCTCTCTGGTTCTGGTATTCTGGGATTCTTTAATTCTCCATTTATAGTGGTACAGAAACCTTTTTTTGTTTGTTATGGGCACTGAAATTCACCCAAACTCGTGTTGTTAGGGTGTTCCCAGGATTCTGTGGATATACTATACTTTTAATAGTGTTTATTGTGCAGTTTTGTTCTGCTGATGCACATTAGAGGAGTGGATTAAGCAGTGCGCTTCACATGCATGATTATCACGTATGTATGTGCAGATGTTTGTCCATGACTGTTTTTCATCCTCTCTACCGCAAATGAATTTTCTTGTTTTTGCATTTGAATGACTCAGGGATAAGTGACCTTACCTGGATATATCAATAGGAAGAGATCATTAGTAAACTTACATGGATTTTTTTAGCATTAAAAGTAAATTTCTACTCACTCTGTATACTTGAGTAATCTTGTTCTCTACAAAGCTGAGAAAGTTGTCACTGTGGTTTACTAAAATAAATTTCTTATAAGCAGCCAAATTTGAATGTGTGGGACATGGGCTGTGACTTGCCCCGTGCCTCTAGGCCACCTAGATCCGCATCACCCTGTGGAGTTCAATGTTAACTTCATGCTCATGATACGTATTGTTCCCATGGTGGAGTGGGTGGCCCTTCAAGGTGGCTGATACCTCACTCCGGTCGGGGCGCCAAAAGGGCCGACTCAGGGACGTGAGCGTGACAAGAACCTTCTGAGGAAGATGCTCCACATGCTGCCACAGGTGGATGTGTTGGAGGTCACCCCTCCGCCTTCCTCGCCCAGAGTCTGGGTGCCTGACACCCAGCAGCGGGGGGATCCCCAGCAGGGTGCTGACTGATGAGGAAAGCGGGACTTAATCATGCCATGCAGCAGCTTTTCATTCTGTGACTGTGCGTACCTTTGTTTATGTGTGTCCTCTTTGCTAGTTCTGTCACATGTATCCCCAACCCTTGACCCAGTGACACACTAAACAGTGTTCTTGAGTTTGGTATTATATTTTTTTCTCATCAAGTTTTTGGAAACACACAAAATTCTTGACAGGAGATGAAAAAGGGTGCTAGATCCTCAATTCATACATTTGAAAAACATACTGAGTCCCTACTGCTAGGTTCTAAGGATGCAAATAAGAGTGAGAATTGGCCCCTGGTCCAGTCTCAGATGTGAAAGCAAGTGGAGTGAGCTCTCAAATGGAGGCCACAGATGGGCTCCGTGGGAACGGGCAGACATCGGTGTCCCAAATGCTGATGTGGTTCGGTTTGGCATCAGTGCAGGATCGTCTCTTCAAAACTGGTGGCATTTCCCCGAACTCGGGGGCACAGGCTCAGTTAATACCCCAATGAATGCTGCGTTTTCTCTGCTACCACTCTGTGCATGCAAAACCTGAGATTATGTCTTTCATTAAAGGGCAGAAACTCCTGGATCTTCAGTGTTTGTCCACTGTAGATGAATACACACAAATAAGTAAAAGGTACCTTTAAAGTATAGCTATTCAGTTGATAATTTAATGTAAGTGAATTTCAAATTAGTTTCATCTTAGGCTATTTTGGGGGAGACTTAAAGTATTTAGTCCCACAGCATTGAAGGCCAATTAAGAGTTTTTACAAAATTGTGATTATTTGCATTTTCTAGAGATTGTTAGACTTGAACTCACTACTTGGTGCCTCCTGCTGAGTTCCTACCATACCCTGTCACCATTTTGCTACTTAACTCTGAAGTGACTTAAAATTTCAGTTACATGTTTAATACAGATACTGTTAATTTTTCCCTAAATTCATGATTTACTTTTTTTAATTAAAAATTTTAAGGGTGACATAGATCATCACAATCCAAAAAGTCTCAAGTGTATCATTCAACAGTATGTCATATATATATTGCATTATGTGTTCACCACCCATAATTAGAGATCCTTCTGCCACCAAATATTTGACCCCTTTTTACCCCTATCTACCCATCCCCCCCTACCCTCTGGAAACCACCAATCCACTGTCCATGTTCATGAGTCTGTTTGTTTGTCTTGTTTGTTTGTTGCTTTTAGATTTATATCCCACATATGAGTGATACCATGTGGTATTCAACTTTTTCCGTCTTATTTCACTTAGCATGATTATCTCAAGATCTACTCATGTTGTCGCGAATGCCAATATTTCATCTTTTCTTATAGCTAAGTAATATTCCATTGTATATGTGTATACCACATCTTTAATAAAAAGAGATCAAGAGATACATAGAAACATATCAAAATCTGGGAGACACAGCAAAAGCGGTAATAAGAGGAAAGTTCATATTATTATAGGCCTGTCTCAAAAAATAAGAAAGAGCCCAAATAAACAACTTAACACTACATCTTAAAAAACTAGAAAAAGAAGAACAAATGAAGGACATAATTAGAACTAGAGCAGAATTAAATGAAATAGAGAAAAGAATAGAAAAAAATAAATGCAACTAAAAGCTCATTCTTTGAGAAGATTAATAAAGTTGACAAACCCCTGGCTAGACTCTCTAATGATTTACTTTTTAGGGAAAAATGTTTCTTTGAGTCTGAACTTCAATCTTCAATGCTTAATCCACATGTTAGACAGATTCAAGGTGGCATTCTTTTGTTATTGTTGTCAAAACTAGTGGATCCAATGAACACTGAGTTCCTCTCCAGTTCCACAGTGTAAAACCTTCATTTCATAGATGTCCAAAGAGCTAACATGACTTGCCAAAGACCTTGGCCACAGGTACTTCAGACTTGTCTGAAATGGATCTTCCCACTTAAATGTAAAATATGGTTAAGAATTACGTGCTTCAGTGAAATGTATATGTATATTTTTAGGGATGACATAATAAAGGCTAAAATCATCTAAATGAGCACCAGATGATTTCCAGATTATTAGTTTCTGATTGCTCTAAGAAACTCCCCTTCTCAGAAGTAGTGAAGCTAAGCCAAATTTCTGTTTTATGTTTTTATTAGGTGTCCCCTGCACATACAAAAAAGAACCTGTTCGTATATCTAATGGAAATAAAATATGGACACTGAAGTGTTCTCACGGTATTTCAAATAAGACTCCGCTTGTCCTCCTCCACGGTTTTGGAGGAGGTCTTGGACTCTGGGCACTAAATTTTGGAGATCTTTGCACCAATAGACCCGTCTATGCTTTTGACCTGTTGGGCTTCGGACGAAGTAGCAGACCCAGGTTTGACAACGATGCGGAAGAAGTAGAGAATCAGTTTGTGGAATCGATCGAAGAGTGGAGATGTGCCCTGGGATTGAACAAAGTGATCTTGCTTGGACACAACCTTGGTGGGTTCTTAGCCACTGCTTACTCACTAAAGTACCCTTCAAGGTAAGTGATGGTGGCAGAAGAGAGGCACCCACGTGCTGCTCTCGCGTTCCCGTCCTTGGTGGTTGTGGTACCTGAGCTTTCTAAGACGTTCTCCTAAAGGACCCTATAGACCAGATAGTCACAGCCGATGGCCAATTTAGTAGCTGAAGTAATGATGTCAGATTTTCCTATTACACATTGATAGAAAGCTTGAGAAAGGACTTTTCTATTTCATCAAGATGCATACAATTTAAGCTACAAGTAAAAATTGTCATTTTAGTAATGCTTATTATTATTGTCATTAGACCTATGGATCCAGAAAGTTTTTTGCTAACCTTTTCCAGGTTATAGTAAGCTGTAATAGGAGACTGGAAGGTTAGAAATTAAAAGACCTAGGGCTAGCGCTGTCTTTTGGCTTAGCAGATCACTTAACCTCTAAGCTTTAGTTTCCACTTATCTAAACTTCAGAAAATATACCTGCATAGGGTATCTTGCAGGGTTTTTAATAATACCGTGCCCTAACTTTTATTCTCCTAGAATTATTTTCCCGAGTCCTTGAATTGTTGTCTGTTTAAGAATCTCCATAGCATCTCCTTTCTGTACTTTTCCTTGTGCCGTTTCCTATTATTTATGTTGCTATTCTGAGGGGAGGTCACATTAAAGTGCTAAGAAAATAGAAGAAAATCTCATTCCTGTTTTTTTCATCTTTTGGAAAGATACAAAAAGATTAACACATTTGTGTTGCCAGTGTATTTTTCCATTGGACTGTTTTAAATCCAAAATTGCAACCAGCTGTGACATTGAGGCCTGCTGCTGAGACAGGGAATGATGGCATTTTCAGAGTGCGTGTATGCGCCTGTGAGGCTGCCCACTGCCTAACTCCAGGTGTGCCGTCCGTGCAGAATTTGATATATGGATTAGCAGCCCTGTGTACCTGAGCTTTTCTTCTCTGGAACAGCCAGCGTTTTCTCTACAGATTCTTTGTCTAAACTTAAGCATTTACACTTGATTTTTCTGGAGAGTTTGCAGTCCTATGTGTGCTAGAGGATAATAATCTTGTCAGCTGGCAGACCTGTTCTTTCAAAAGAAACCCAAATTCTCTTCTGGTTGGCCTTTTAGGGATACTGTCTTCAATTGTGTCCTACTCTCAGTGACAAACACCTACCTGTATTTGTGGCAAAAGTAAGAGAAGGAAGTGGATACTTTTCTGGATACCACAGGACAGATGTAATAGAGGTCAGGCTTTCTTTGTTTCTTACCAGGTGTTTATTACATTCGTCCTGTGGTATTTGTCCCTAGGAGATATGACACGGGACTCTGTGGGCCAGACTCTGGTCATGAAACCCCTGAATCTTAGGATCCTGACCCTTCATGGCTATCTGTTATTTAGGTCAGTTGGTGAGATTTTCATTTGCAGCTATGAAAAGAAATAGGGGGGTTGTTAATACAGAAGGTAATGACCACTTTACAAATCATCTATAAGAGAGAATAACAACATATTTTGAATGACATGGGGGAGAGAACTAGTATCTAAAACAAAGCCAGTGATCCTGGCCTTGGACTCACATCATTTATAGAAAATGATCTTTGAACGTTCGTTTCTAAGGATAGAAATAAAGTACTGTGTCAGGACCAAGAACCACTAAGTATTAGCAATGGCTGACTATGAGAGTGCTTGAAACAATTCGCATGTTTAAACTGGCTGACTGCTGCCCAACTCTGTGGAATATTTTGAATATTCAAGCCTATATTCGTAGCTGCATAACTTAAATTATTAAACACAAGTTAACTTTGAAACAGAGGTTCTCTGTATTTTCAGATCTCTGAAATCCTGAAGGAAGTTCAGTCAGAACACTGCATGGCACCCAGTGGGTGTCCAGTGATGAATGAATGAAACAAGGAGGCTGCTAGACTGATGTGGCTCTGACGCTGAGGCCCACGTAAACAAACAAGTCTAAGCCTGTAAACGCCTCAAGATTACGAAATCGAAGCCCAAGGACAACAAACCACAAACCGCCAGACCTTTCCCTGGCTTCTGTCGGTGCGATACTCCTAACCACTTCTGGTTTGGCGCTGCCCGATTCGAATAGATTTTTGCTCAAACTCTTAAAATTTTTAATATGTTTCAGTTTATCTTTTACCAGTGTTAACTAAACAAGTATAGAATGACCTATTCTAAATGCCATTTATCCAACTTTCACTTGATCCAAGGACCTCTTTTTTTTTTTTTTTTTTTTAAGATTTGTATTTGGGGAGGCGGGTAGTTTTGAGTTTACAATAAAATTAAGAAGAAGGTACAGATCCCTGCCCCTCCCATGCATAATCTGCCCCACAAGTACTGTTTTTATTCTGTCATGAGATTAACATAAATCTTTGCATTTCAGAAAGATTTTGTGGGGCTAGGGGAGCCAGGTGAGAGGGTGGGGAAAGGGGTAAAATGGAGACCAAATGAGACTCTGTTAATTTCCTTCGCTCACTGTGCGTCTTTTCTTTCTCTTTCTCTCTCTCTTTTTCTCCTAATGGACTTTGAGAATGTTACTTTTTTCTTTGCCTCCTCAGGTATAACAAATATAATGTTTTCTTAAGTAAAACATAACTCTTTAATTTCTGTTGTTTCTATGCATAGAGGGAAAAAAACCACAAAGATAACATTTTACTTGTTGAGACTTAGTGTCCCAGTTGATACCTGTTTCTGTCTGTGTCCTTTATGGGCCTCCCCATCCTTCTGTTCTTTGTCTGTTTTTTAGGACAGTTGGAGGAGAAGAGTAAAAGTGCCTAGGTTCATGGACTTGTTTAGGAAGGAGTCTTCTGATAGAGAACAAATAAAAACTGACCAGTTTTTTTTTTTCTAGTTTTGGTCCATTAGGTCAGCCTGGGCGCTTCATCTCTATGAGCAGATGAGTGGCTCTGTCTATAAAAGTTGTTTCATAGCCTAACTTGTGGCAGTGACCCCATATCTCCCTCCAGATTCTTGAGACTGATGAAAAACTGAGTATTCAGCAATTGTAATGCTTTTTGTAAAAGTACCTGGTTGATTCCTTCTTTGAAATATTGGTAATGAATAAAATACTCTAACGTTATAATCTAGCAGATTGGTTGTGTTTGAATAATGTTGAATGACTTTATGTACTTGTAAGGCTTACAGTGTCTTGGGGAAGGAGACACAAATAACCATGTGAGTAGCGTGACAGCTGTGATGTGGGCTGTGAAGGGGAGGTGGGAGTTCTGTGAGAACTCTTGATGAGCACCTGACCCAGTCTGGAGTCCAATATGGTTCCCTAAAGAAGTGCAATTTGAGCTGAGGTTGATGTCTCAAAAGGGAGTGGCGGGAGAGCATTCCAGGCCGTGGGGACAGAAATTGCAAAGGCCTTTTGCTAGGTGGACACCTGGGCCATTCTGGAAAGCCATGTGACTGGTGGGCAGAGAAGTCACGAACTGGCTAATAGATTACTCCAGATAGGGGCACAACCCCTATCAACGTCCCTTCCCCCAAATGACCTTAGTTCATTCAGTCCTCTTAACACGACCTGTGATAACTAGAGGTGCCATCCGTAATCTCACTTGTAGATTAGTGTGCTGGGTCACGGACAGGACCACTCACTGTGCGGGGTGTTGTAAAGCCTTCTTCATCAAGCTGTGTCTGACCACCTTATGGCGGGCATGGAGGGAGAGCAGGGTAAGCCAGCAGTAGCAGACAGAGACGCCTTCCCCTTTCTTTTATCCATGTGCTATTTTTCTCTTTTAATCTTGCATTCCTTCAGGATCCAGCTAGCTGCTCAGTCCCTGTACAAAGACTGTGTTTTATAGGTGTTTGTTCTAGACTAAGGAAAAGGGCCCTAGGAAACTTTTATTACCTTAGAAAGTGTTTAGCCAAGAGACTCCTTCCAAGTTACAGTAGAGTAGGTTACAGCTGGTTTTGTCTCCTAAAAGGTTTCCAGGTCATCTGACCTTTTGACTTCTCCTAGCTCTGCCCGCTGACTTTGCAGAGCCGGGCCGAGCATCTCTTGTTGGCCCCTGTTGAGAAAAAAGGCTGTTCTGCTTGATCTGACGTCAGACCTGCCGCCTCCCCACAGTGGCCTCGGGCCAACTCCATCTTCAGAAACCCTCATTCGTGCACTGACTAGAATTCTTTCTGGTCCTGTTTCCTCCCTTTCCTTGCTCTATAAATAGGTCCTGTAAGCTCCCTTGAGCATTTTGGTTCTGGGTCTGTCCTCCTTCTTGTATTTCTGGCTGGTGGCTGGACTTAAAACATGTGAAAGTCAGGTTTATGTAGCCTCGTTAGCGTTTAGACTCACCTGTCCCAGCGAGTCAGAGCCGTTGCGCTGTCCACCGCTCTACCCTTTATGCTGTCATCTGCTTACCGTCTCCCACCTTGAGACCTACGCCACGGGCTAACCTAGAGAAGAGCGCCTCTGTATGTTTTGAAACTGATGGGCTCTTCTCTTGTTCCTGCTCTACTGGTTCTTTGTTTTTCTTGTAGTTTGAATGAGCCTCTGATTTTTGACAAAGATGTCTGATAGGTGACTCACATATGCTGTCTGGCTAGACCCATCTCTTAATCTTAGGTGTGAATTTACAATCCCATCAGGCTGTCCTGTATGGAATATTAGAGGGTAGGGTCTGGATTACTCTAATAGTTTAGATATTCATTAAAACCAAATAACTTCTATCAAATGAAATGACCTTTTCACTAGAAAAGGAGATGAGAAGATAGGTAACTTGGTCTAGTACAAGATTATAATAACCTGTGAGCTAAAACCTGTGATCAGGCTTTCCTGAGTGATAAAAGTTAAATTACTTACTGCTCACGTGGTCCCAGCCACTGTCTCCCATGCTCCCTGGGATAAATTCTTTTCTAGTCATCCTATTTTTACTGCTACAACTAGCTAACATTTACTTGATATTTATTATTTAGTAGCCAGCGCCCGAGGTGCTTTGCATGGTCTATCTCATTTAAAATCTTTACAACTGAAAATAAGCCGAGTTATTTTCTGAGATCTTTTACCTATAGTGGAAGCAGATAATATATAACTCCAGTTTAGACATTGTTACAGAGCTTTTAAAAATTGTTTTCAAAATGTTTTGACCTCAGTAAGGATGTGTGTGTGTGTGTGTGTGTGTGTGTGTGTGTGTGTGTGTGTAAGTGAAAGAGAGAAAGAGCAAGAGAGAGAGAGAGAGAGAAACAGTTTTATGGAATGATACTCATGCTCGTTATATGCTTTCCTATTCCAAATTATACAGTTTTAGACTCTGGCTGTCTAAATGGATTGTACTACTACTACTGAGTAACGACCTGTGAGATTACTATAAGAAATAACTGTGATGTTCTAATGTCATATTGGGGACTTGAAAATCCAGACCAGGCTAACTCCCATGCTTACCCCATGATTATACTTTGTAAAGTTTGTATATCCTCGTAGACAAGGGCCAAGAGGAAACATGGAAAAATGTAATATTCCAAATGTTTACTGAGCATCTACCAAGTGTTAAGTGCCATGCTAGGCTGAAGATAAAGAATTGAACAATTGTTAGGGCAATTGACTCCCTTTCCAAAAAAAAAAAAAAAAGTCACCCACTCTAGTGTATATACTTTGCATAATTTGTTAAATTGGCATTTTTATCTAGGGATAATATTTCGAAGATCCATATTAAAAAAGGCAAACCAAAACTAAGGTCAAGACAAAACAATCACTCAGCCAGAGCTAAGTGAGACTTTCCCGCCCTCTCAAGTTTTCCTTTGTCCTTCCCCTTGGGTTAGCAGATCACTAAGAGCCTAGAGCAGACTGGGCAAAATCCTATAACAAAATTTTAATCATCTTTTAGGATAGAGTATGTTTTAAGAAGTTTATTTTTCTTTTTAGAAGGTAAGTCAATAGTGAATAATGCTAGCTGTTTCCTAACATGACTGCTGCTTTCAACTAGGTGGCTGTTTCATAAATTCTACTCATACCTCTGACATGCCACCCCCACCCCCTTCCTCAATTCTCATTGTGGGCTTACATAAGAGGAATGTGGGAGGAAGTCAAAATATCAGAGACAGTCTTTGCCATCAAAAACAAAACATTCTGAGAGAAAACCAATAAAATGCACATAAGCCATCAAAACAAAACAAAAAAATTTCTGTTTCCCTCCCATACACTGTTAGAAAATAGCCTTATAAAATTTGTAAGCAGTAAAGACACTCAGTCTGTGGGAATCTCATGCATCACTCATCCCCAGGCAGATTCATAGTTACATTCTACAAGTCTTGATGCTATGAAATCTAGAGCATAATGTTGATTAAAGTTAAACTTTACTTTTACTAATATGTTTATTTTACGTCGCTTGGCCTGTTCTTCGGAGAGAGAGCCTTCTGCCGGATGGCTTGGCACCTGTTTGTGTACTGGAGTCAGGAGACGCGGGTTTTAGCCCTAGTTCTTCTTTAACTAGCTTTATGTCTTGGAGCAGGTGCATCTCAGCTTCCTTCTCTTCTGTGAGATGAAAGATTGGACTGAGTATTCTCCAAGGGCCTTTAGAGCTCTGTGCTCTGGGTCTGTGCTCTGAAGCTCTCTGTTTGAGAAAATGCAGTCAAAGCAAAGGGCTCGTTACTAACTCAACCTTATTGTAGCTGGCAAAAATAATAAAACATTTTATGTTGGGAATAATAGCCATCAATGCCCATGTTCTGATTTCTTTACCTTTTTATTTCAATTATGACTTAGGAAAGGGACTTTAGAATCATTGTCAGTTCATCCTTGGAGATTTTTGCTGGCATTTGTTGGCTGTTTGGAGATCATCTTGTTGAAAACCATTTTGTGTCAGGAGAACCTTCATGCTTTGTGTCGGGTCTTCATGATGTATCGTATGTAACACCATGATGCAGCCTCATGGAAGCACTGCGGATGGTTCTGGCTTTCCCTTATCAGGAAGCGGTTTCATTAGATGGAAAAATTTAAACTATTAGCGATGCGTAACAGTTTGATATTTATGTTTAGAGGTTAGGCTGAAGATTTTCTAGCTCTTTGGTCAGTAAGAAAGAAAATTAGGAAGGGATTAAGAACAGAATCTAAGGCCAGTTTTAACCTGATGTCATGGGTACGGTAGATGTGTTCCCGTTCATCAAGCTAGAATCTAAAACCAGGAGGTATGTTTTCAGCCTGTATCATTACATTATCCTTATGTCTGTGAAAAGCCCATTTAAAGTCCTTTTGAACCCATCTAAAGTCCTAACGCCTCCTAAATTTTTAGAATGGTTGGTTCACAGAAGGTAGCTATTGTTGGTGTCTGAGGCTATTTTATGAGTGTAATATTAATCTTCAGTCATTTCTGCAGTGTCGACCTTGAGACAGATGGAACTATTGGGTTTTCCTGTGTGGCCAGTGATCTGTATCATCTGCCAGAGTGTAGTTTCAACAGCAACAACAACAAATGCCATTTCTCAAGAGTGGTCACACAGTTATCATATACCTTAGATATATGAAAAACGAAGCCTTTTTTCTACCATACACCTCTGAAATCCTACCAGATCTCAGAAGTTTACATGTGATAAGAGCGTGGTGTGACCTGTTCAGCCATTAGTCTTCTCTTTAACGTGAAGGTTTTGGAGGGTGGTTCATTCTATCTTTACATCATAAATCGTGTTAATTCTGGAGAGTCCTAGGGTGAATTTGCCAAATGAACTTAAACCTGTTCTTTCCCCCACAGGGTTAGTCATCTTATTTTAGTGGAGCCTTGGGGTTTTCCTGAGCGACCAGACCTTGCTGATCAAGACAGACCAATTCCAGTTTGGATCCGAGCCCTGGGGGCAGCACTGACTCCCTTCAACCCTTTAGCCGGCCTCAGGATTGCAGGACCCTTTGGTGAGTTCTCGTATCTGCATCCTAGGAAAGCAGAATGTTTACAGATTCGCAGTAGAGGAGTATCGACTGCTCACCATTATTAGTGAAAATCTTAAAAACAAGCAACGAAAAAAACCGAACCTAACTTTTTCTCCTCCCTGTCTAAAGAGTGCCAGTCTGCGGGTAAAGAGGAATGAAACCAGGCTCTTCTCCTCAGGAGGAGTCTGTATTGTAAACATTACCTGTAATTAACAATAATTAACAAGCTGAGAAGGCGGGAATGCTGAGGGTGAGGTCAGTCAGCCCAGGGCCTGGGGACAAGTGCCACATCGCCCTGTCGGTAAGCATTAGAGAGCGTTTGTCCCGTTGATGATATCCAGCTGCAAATGACAAAGCCTGACCAGATGGACAGTGGGGATAACAGGCATCATCATGCTCACAGATTCCTTTCTTGCCCTATAATGTCATTGTTAAGAGGGTAGAGTCATCCTTTTCCACAGTGATTTCAGGGACTCCTGTTTTGTGTTTCTGTTTATATTTTAAGGTACCGGTGTTTGGTCTCTGATTTAAGTTCATTTAACTCTGAACTTCTCTGTTTCAGTCCCAAAGCCAAGGGAATCTCCTTCCCTCATTGTCACAGATGGTGATGGCCTGGACCTCTGCCTTACACTCTCATAACTTGTATCAGTTAGGAGTGCTGTTAGCTGCAAGTAACTGAACACCGAAGTGACTTAAACCATAAGGCCTTTTATTATTTCCTTAACAAGCAGTCTGGAGGCAGGCGGTTTTAGCATTTGTCTTAGTAGCTTGCTCATTGATGTTAGGGTTTGGGCCGGGAACTGTCATTCCCTTGACCGTTTTTCTCACAGTTTGATGGCTGCTGTAGCAGGAAGCATCATCTCACAAAGCAGCACTCTGAGCAAGAAGAACAGGGAGCACAGAAAATGGTCTTCTCTTTGTCAGGGAAGAACGTCTTTCTTCGAAGGTTCCAAGAGACACCTCCCTTTATGTCTCTGCCCATCTCTAGTTCTTCCATCAGCAAAAGAAAAATTAAATTTCTGTGACTGATAATCGTGATCTGTTCGCAGTGGCTAGAGTGAGGGGCCTGCTTTCCTGGCATGTTGCCACCTAATTGATACACAAGAATCCGGTTCTGTTAGAAAGAACAGAGGGTTGGGGGGTGAGTGAGGGTGTGGGAATCACTGTCACGTAGGTGACCGTGATTCTGCTCCCGTCTGCCTGGACCTCGCCCCTCCTTGCCCTGGTGCCATCCTTTGGGATGGAGAGACCAGTGGGGCTGCAGGGATCAAAGAGGGCACCGGGATTAAATCGGTGACCGCCCTGCACTCCCTCAGTGCTCTCGTAGCCCGTTTCTCCTGCCCACGTGGAGCCACTCCCTCTTCAGCGCCTGGTCCTCCTTTAGCTTCGTTTAAGTCTGTAGAGCCCTGAGATACAAAGTGATTTTACTTGATCACAGATACACAGGTAGCAATTGTGGGAAAAATAAAGTATGGAAAGAAATTGGGAGACCATGATGGTGGAGGGAGGGTGCCTCCCACTATTGCTTGCACGTGGCAGTGGCGGTGGGCAGTAATGAAGAATATCAACTGCATCATGAAAATCTTGATGGAGCTGTATAACTCCTTCAGAAACAGAAAGGAAGGCCACTAAAGAAATAAGACCTTGCTAGAGTAATAGGCAGTAATAGCAGACAGGGAAACTGGCCAGTTTCCGGGGCCCCAGAAAGGGAACCAGTGACCAAAGTCTCCTGCTCTTCATCCTCTTTCCTCTGGGGGCCTCGCGCTGCCTCTCACTCAGTGGGAGCATGGGAGCCACGATGGGTTTCCTTAGCAGGGAGTATTGCTAATGTCCCAGGAAGAAAATGAATTTATTTTTTTCACAGAAATTTGTGTGTGTGTGTGTGTGTGTGTGTGTGTGTGTACATATAAATAAATAATATATCCATCCCAATTTACTTCATTTAGATGCTAATATGTTGTAATTATTGGAGAAATACAAGATAATAAGTTAATTTTATGTACGAGCTGCTTTATTCACCTGCCATGTTTAGTAGAATTTATTTTCCTACAAAAATAAGTCTTAGAAAACTAACATATGTTTTTGAACTAAAGCACATCTGTAAGTCAATATGAAACACTCTTTAATTCTTGTTTTAAGCTTTCCTTAGGGAACTTGAGAAGAACAGCTTCAAGGAATGTGCTTTTTTATACCTAAAATATATATTTGATTACATGTGTGTGTAATCACATAGTACTCATATAAGCAAACACTAAAACTTTCTGTGTTAGTCTATGCATTAATTATAATTTAAAACATACATGTGATTTAAAACATTCATTTTCTGTTATACAGGTTTAAGTCTAGTACAACGTTTAAGGCCTGATTTCAAACGAAAGTATTCTTCGATGTTTGAAGACGATACTGTGACAGAATACATCTACCACTGTAATGTGCAGACTCCAAGGTAAAGGTTATCATTCTCAGTGTGCTGTGTTTGTGTTTTAGACTTTTCTTTTTCGAAAATATGTGAATAGTCTGGGAGATTCTCAGTAGTTAAATGACTAAATTTAAAAGGACAAGTAGTTAAATGACTAATACTGTTTAATTTATTCATCTATTCATGGAGTACCTACTATGTAAGACATTCTGATGGGAGATTAAAAAGCAAGACATATTTTCTTGCCCTAAAGTGCTTATGGGTAAGTTGAGGAAGTCTTGGTCTTGGGCATCTCTAGGAGGTAGGTAGCGTTGAGAGATAAAGAAGATTTCAAATAAAACAGCGTTCCCAAACTGAGTCTGTGTGTTCTACAAAAAAGGAGTGCTGGGTTCAACAGAAGTCATTGGTTTTCTGTGCCACAGATCCCCTTAGAACCTTTGCCAAAAAGTATTCAATCTCTCAAGTGCATGGGAGATGCTTTGCAGCATTTTTTAAGTTCATTTGATCATTGCAGCTCCCTTTACTGAGCAGCTCTAAACGTGTATAGATCAGCATGAGAAATGCTGCTGAGTAAATGGAGTGGGTGGAGGGAGAGGAGAATTCGGTATGTATTTTAACTGTGATTAGAAGGAGAGAATATAGTATAGAGGGCCAAACAAAGGTATTTTTAAAAATATGTATGACTCGTGGATGTTAGGTGTAAGGAGCCAGTGGAGAACGCAGAGCCTGGAGATCGTGGGGACCTAGGAGGAGCCTGAAAGACAAGATCCTAGAGTCACTAAGGAGAGGGTCAAGAAGGGAGTATGAAGATGAGAGCTCCAGTTCTCATGCTTCCTTCTGTACCCGAGTTACTGGGGGAGCTCAGCAGAAAAGTGGTTCCCGAGGCCTGTTTCTAAGACTCTGATTTAGCAGTTCTAGGCTACATCTTTGCCATGTGCTTCAGATGAGTCTGGTATAGGTGTGCCGTGGTTTATGCTTTAAAACATAGAAGTGGCACCTCACCCTTCCTAAGACTGAGGTGTGGGTGAAAGGCTGAGAGGTTAGATACAGAGACAGCCACCCTCACTTTCTTCTTCCTCCTCATTTCTCCCCGCTCACTTCTGGCAGAGAATATGTGCATCGATTTTATTACAGATCGCGGCCATGGAAGCTACCGAGGTGTAGCTGTAGCCTCAGTCTTTTTAATAAAGCAGGTTAGAGATCGTCAAGAGTGAGGGAGGCCGGACACATTTGGGGTCCTCAGAAGATTGATATTTTGTGACCCCTGGGCAGTTGGGTCTGGCGGATCAGGTCTACATACTTTATTGACTTGTTCCAACAATTTTTAGTGGTCTGTCCATCAAGGTACATCATGTATTTTCCTCCATGGTCTTAGTGTTTTATTCTTCACTCACTCACATTCAGAGCAATTACATTCGCCCATGTAGCCTTTCTTGTGAACTTGAATTCTTCATAAAAGGCAATTCAGAATTATGCCTAGCACTGCGAGAGATGAAGAAATGACAGTAAAAATGGACCCATCCTGGGAGTTCGCAATGTGTTCTGTGTTCGTTTATGTGATGGTCAGCCAGGTGTGGCCACAGGAGAAGACACAGGAGAGGCTCAAGAAAACAAAGTTTATTATAGTCACAGGTCCTAGAGAATGGGGCCAGGGTGCAGGGAGGGTCACTGAATGCCAAGGGGTCACAAGGGAAGCACCAAATTTTAGTCAGGTGGCAGAAGACAGGAGCAAAGGGAGAGTCCAGGTGAGAGCCTTTGTTGGGGTCTTTGGAAAGGAAAGGCAGGGCGAACAGCTGGGCATTGGCCAGTTGAATAATTTCGGTGGGCTCGAAGATACAGGGTGGTCTCTAGTTGCCTGGTCCTTGCCCTGGGATGATTACCCCAGGGGCAGAGGAATATTGCCTCCTGGGGTGTGTGGGCATCAGAAGAGGCAGGCTCTGGGTCAGTTAGTTTGCATATCAGAGGCATGTTCTTGATTGAGTCCTTTGCCATTTCTGAGAACTGGCTAGCTCCAGGACTCACAGATTCTCTCCAGCCAGAAGGGTATTTTTAAGATGTCAAACTTCATAATATGTAGAAAATAAAAATTACAAACACTACACAAAGAATACTTAATCTGAATTTCTTCTTATTTTGATATTGGCTTTGCCATGGCAGGTTTTCCATGAACCTGTGGAAAAGCTACCTTCTACATTTGAAATAAGTTAGAGTGAAAAAACATGTTTTGATTTAGAATATGACTTTTTTTTTTGATGAATTAGAGTTTTAAGCATCCTTGTCTACCTAATGAAAGCATATGTCCTCTGCAGGGTATATACAGAGGTATGTATCTTCTGTGGGGTCTGTTCCTTATACTTTCTAGTAAATTATTTTCTATTTAAGATGAGGTTTTTCTTAAGTGGGGAAGCTAAATATGAGTCTGTTTTGATAGAGGCGGGAGTGTGATACATGCTCATCCCCGGAAGCCATGTATGTGATTTTCTCCCTTTCCTTAAAGTGGTGAAACAGCGTTCAAGAATATGACAATTCCTTATGGATGGGCAAAAAGGCCAATGCTCCAGCGAATTGGTAAAATGCACCCTGACATTCCAGTTTCGGTGATCTATGGCGCCCGATCCTGCATAGATGGCAATTCTGGCACCAGCATCCAGTCGTTACGACCACATTCATACGTGAAGACAATAGTAAGTGTGTGGCTTATTTTGAGTCTTCAGTTGTAGGTTAAGTCCGTTATATATATTTTTTTGTCTTCAGTGGCATTTCAGGTCGTCCTGTGCTTTCACATCTGAGCTATAACTGCAGCCTCAGTCAGAAACCTGACATGACTTGTTAAGGGAGTAGGGTTAGACCCACACACATTTTCGTGTCCAGACAGCAAATTGCCTTTCTTAGGGGCTTCTCCTGTCCCTAAAGCCATAGGGTCTTTGAGGTGAAAGAGACCGAAAGAGAAACAGACCCAGTCGCACCTTGACCAACTTCCGCCTCAGCAAAGCAGCACTTTCTCAGTTCAGTTCGTCTGCTGGCCCTATCATTAGTGGTCAATTTAGAATTTTTTTTTTTTTTTTACATATTAAAATTTAGTAAGAGTCAATATATTGTTTTTTTAATCTCAGATTTTTTTGTTTGATGGAAATATATAATAGCTAATTG
The DNA here is from genome assembly GCF_000325575.1 of Pteropus alecto. Lineage (NCBI taxonomy): Eukaryota > Metazoa > Chordata > Mammalia > Chiroptera > Pteropodidae > Pteropus > Pteropus alecto. Next base: position 2,642,618 of record NW_006437746.1, read on the forward strand.
CTACAGAACAGTGTTGCTTATTCTTTTATATCTCAGTTATATATAGCTGTTCTCACTTTCATTGCCAAGTGTCTGGGCTTATGTCATTGTGTTTTATTAAATGCTTTTTACTCACTGACCATCTGACTGCTTTCCCTTTCCCAGGCCATTCTTGGGGCAGGGCATTATGTGTATGCAGATCAACCAGAAGACTTCAACCAAAAAGTAAAGGACATCTGTGACTCTGTGGACTGAGCACCGTGAAGGCGATGTGGGAAAACCAGCCGCCTGATGGCTCCCTCAGCAGTAATTCAGTCTGCGAAGAAGAGTAAGGAATACGAGAGAACCAGGCAGTCTTCTGACTGTACTTTGCACATGAGTCTTTTATGGAGCTGCTTGCACATCTAAACCAGTTAGTACCTTCTAGAAGAATGCCTTTCCTTTCTCCTGCACAAAGTTGAAATATGCAAGTCTCTGAATCTAACAGCTTTAATAAAAGGTGGTTTGTCCCTCTGCTGTATTGAAAAATGGTAATTTTTCAACTGAAATTTTTTTCGTTTCTAACTATGCTATGTCAGGTACTTTTTATATTTCAATCTATATTGCCTATTTTAAAAATGATTTCTAAATATTTTATATACTGTAAGGTGCACTTTATTTTCTCTGTCTACTTGTATTTACTATGTCTAATAACTGATACAGTGCATCAAAATTCAGTGTGTTTTTATGTAAAAATTTGTCACTTGTTTAGCATACTTCACTTCGTTTTTGAAATGGAATAATGGGACAGCATTTTGGTGAAAAAGATAGGAATCGATCACTAGCGTTAATTTTTCTGATTTTCCTCTGTTCTCTACTTAAGGCTGCAAAGCCATGTGATCCATCCTGGCATCTCTGCAACAACTCCTTGGAATCCTCCTTCGTGTGATATAATTCTCTACTTCCAGAGAAACATGGCATCAGTACTCAAGTAATTCAAGTACTGAAAAGCCTTAACTAAGAGTTTATCCTCCCCCCGCCCCACCCCACTCCATTAATACTCTTTTCTGTGAGCCGGGATGCAACAAAAGGAACGGATTTTCTCACTGAGGTTATATTAAGATTGTTACCTTCCAGTACGCCAAATCACTTATTTTCGTTAACAGCTAACTTTCGTAGATGGGTGCTAAAACTGGATTATATTTTTACCACATAAAAATAGGTGCTGCTATTATGTCTCACAGCACCAGAAATGGGCTTGCACTGTTTTATTTTTTTTTTAAGAGTTTTGCGTTGATTAAATAATTTACATGCTAGAAGTTATATTACAGAAATTCTATAAAGTTGATTAACCTATTTGACAATAACTACCATCAAATGTAGTATCTTCTTGCTGTTTTAAAATGAGGAAAACATTGAAGCTGAAAAAGCTCCATGTTTAGGTAACTGGCTACTGAGAAGACCTTCTGAAAAAGAAAATTGAATAGGATTGTCACCAACAAGGTGTTTTTGCCTTATGTTTCGTTAATGTTGCTTGTCTAGGAGAAAGCTGGTTAAGTAAATAAAAACAGTGAACCTAGAGCAAATAATGGTTTGATGGTTTTGACTGTTGCACTTTAAAAATAGTTAATTAGGAAATTTCTAGTTGTTGGGAGATGTATGGTTGTATCACTGTTGGTTAACTGCCAAAAAGACCAAATGTCCTATTGTCAACATCTCCCCTACAGACAAATAGCAGATTGTACAAATGATACTGAAGCATGATAGCTTCCCAAGAAATGTGTCTCACTGGTCAGGTTAAAGCAGGTTAGTGCAGAGGGTCACAAGAGAGCCAAGACATAGTGTCAGACTTCTCTACCTTAAGAACAAACGAGCCTTTACTTTTAGTATCTTGGATGGCCACATTCACACCTATATGTGGTACAAATAATAGGGGTAATATTTTTGTGTTTGTTTGTTTGTTTGTTTTGACAGACTCCCCAGTCTTTCTTAATTATTCTTTGCTGGGCTTATGACAGCTTTCACTTGTACAGGAGAGTTTTTGTGCAGGAAACTTGGTCCCAGCCTTGAAGGGAAGTTACTAGGTTCACTTAGTAAGTGGAGTTTCTGGCCACAGATATGTCAAGTGATTCAGGAAAAAAAAAATGTAGACAAATGTCAAGCGGAACTTAGTTTCCTACCAACTGATTTTGCTTCAGTTGAAAAATATTTTCATAATTCTTTTTAAAAGTTAGATTTTACCTCGGGCTATCATATATGTAATCTCGTGAAGCTTGATCTATCAGAGAAAGTCATAATCCTCAAACTCCTGATGATCCAGTGGGTGCTAAATGGTTTTTTTTTTAATCTATTACAGTATTTCATCTTTCTTAAATTATGCACAGTGTACTTTAACTTTATTTTACAGAATAAATTTTACTGTGATAGTCACAACATGACAGCTGCTGTATATTTTTTTGAGTTTTCAGCATGGCCCAGTCTGTTTATGCGAATTATCATAGGAGCGTGGACCCAGTGAGTGAGCAGCAACACTCATAGCCATCCTGACGGAAGGCTGCTCTGTGGCACTGCCACCTCTGTACGTGGCTTCACCCCGCCCACACATCCCTTAGTGTCATTTGTTTCCTCTAATTTTCAAAAAGAATTTTGTCTAGAATTGGTTTCAGAATATAATCTTGAAAACACTTTGGAACTGTCTCCCTTTAAATATGTATTTTATATATATTTATATTATATTTACATTTTATGTATTTATATTTTTATTTTTATATGTGAAAGGTGTACTAGATCCAGTAAAATGAGATTTTTTTTTTTTCCTGTATAAAGGTATTAGAAAGAATAAACAGTAATAGCCAGAAGTACCCTAGAAAACAACAGTGGAGAAGGTGGGAAAACCCTACTAAATATTATACTCTAAATAATATAAAGTCCAGGAATTTAATCTATGATAAAGGAAGTGCCTTTATTAATGGAGGAAGACTTTAAAAATGGTGTTGAGACAAATGTGGTTAACTACATGGTACACAAGGATAAACTCTGAATGGATCAGAGGCCCAATTGTGAAAATGAAACCTAAATAATTAGAAGAAAACATAGATGAATTCTATTATAATCTGAAAACTACTATGACTGGAAATCCAGAAGTAATACAAGGAAAGTTTATATCTTTAAAAAATGTTTCGAATGGCCAAAAAAAGCAAAGTTAAATAATGAAATGGCAAAAGTATTTACAACGTTATCGCAAAAGGCAAATATAGGCCTAATACGTGAAGAATTTCTAAACTTTGAGAAGAACCTGAAAGAATGGGCAAAAGATATGAACAGTTTATAGAAAACAAAATGCAGATGGCCCTTAAACATGAGAATATACATAAGAGAAATGCAAATTTAAACAGATACCATTTCTTACCCATCAGATTGGAAAAAATCCAGCTTATGCAGTACACTCTGTTACTGGTAAGCCAGTGAGGAAACAGGCACTCTAAAAAGTACAAATTCCTGTGGATGGAATTTGTTAATAATTAGCAAAAGTAAATATGAGTTTATCCTTCAGCCAGGCAGTCTCACTTCTAAGAATCTACCCGAGATGCATTGGCAAAAATGTGAAATATAGTATATCATTACAGCACTATTTATAACAGCTAAAGATTGGAAGCCACCCAAATCTCCATTGAGAATGGGTTGATGGAAGAAAATTTCATACATTCATACAATGGAATACTGTACAACTGTGAAAAGAAATGAGAGCTCTTTGTATAGACTATTCTGGAGTTATCTCCACAGTAGAGGAGGTAAGGAATAGGATGTATGGTGTGCTAAGAAAGGAGGAGACAAATGAAAAAAGCATTTTCTTCTATTTTTAAAAAATGCAATAGAATTAGTTATACCAATAACTAATAAATCAGTTCCCTCAGGAGCGATGGTAGGGAACTGGCTGGCGATGGCAACTAGGTTTGTATATTGTTTTATACTTTTTACTTTGGGACCCTGTCAGTATTTTCTATTTTTTAAAAAAGGTCAATTCTTTAAAACAACTGTCAAGTTGGAGGTATAACCACACTTAGAAGAGTTACTTCAAGTGACTTTAAAGCCCAACATTTTGTCTGAACTTCCCTGATGGAAGAAATCAAACTGCACTCAATGTTTTTATTTTTAGCAAGGAAATAGATGATAAAGCAAATATGTCAGTGGAATTCAGAGCCCAGATTTATAGCACAAGAGAAAAGTTCAAGAATAAAATCAAGTAAAAACCCTGTAATTATATATTTCAGTTGGAATTACCAGTAAAATATATTGACAATATACTGTAAAAAGATAAGTGCTTCATACCACGTGACACAGCAATTTCGTTTCCAGTTTTCAGTCCTACAAATACATCTGCACCTTTGCAACAATGTAATATTAGAAGTCTGGAACCCAATATATCTGATTAAATTCCAGCACATTCATACACTGGAATATTATGCAGCCTTAAAAATGAGGTGTAGCAATCTATGAATATTTCGCTTTACCGTAGGAATTCCAGTATATATGTATATCAGATCATCACATTTTATACCTTAAACTTTTATTATATGTCAATAATATCTCAGTAGAGCTGGGGGAAAATGAGGTAGATCTGTAAGTGACAATATGGAAAAGTTCCAAAACATCTTCAGTTAAAAAAAGACAAAAAATTCAGAATATTTCATATATATATACATATATACACACACACACATATATACCCACAGATATATAAATATATACAAACATACATAATAGTGCGTGTCTCTGAAGTTATATAAAGAGACACGTGCTCCTATAAATAGACATTTTGGAGAGAATAAACATACATGAGTTAATTAATAGTGGTTAGTTTTGAAGGACGATTCTGTTATATATGCTTTTGTAAATTTTGGATCCATGCGCATTAATTACATTTTAATGGAAGCCATATAAAATACAAGAAAAAGTCTTGGTTAATATTTCTGCTAATTTGTGAATAGGCGAGAAGCTAACTAAAGGGGCTTGCCAGCTATGGTGGTATCTGTGTGGATGTGCAGACCCAGACTAGGGAAGAGACAGGTGTTCAGGATATGAAGGCTGTAAGCCTCAGTAATTTACTTATTGAAAATTATGCCGTAAAGTCATAATTGGTCTGTCTCTGTTCCCTCTAGGAAACACAGTCCCGAAACGAGACTGCCCTTCCCATTTGTCTTCTGTTGCTTAAACTCGTTGAATTAGAATGTTTCTCTGTATCTATTAAGCTCTACCTCTGTTTCTATCTCTCTCCATCTCATAGGCACTACTTTATCTGTCCTGTTATTACCTCTGAAAACTCTTAGAAAAAAATTTTAATGTTACATTAAATTAGAACTGGTTAAATTTGTGTTGACCGGCTGTAGTCCTGCTTTAGGATCGCTTAATTCGTTTAACGACCAGATTTAAAATTGAAAAATACTTTTAGCAAGTAGTTTTCTAAATGAATGGGTAAGAAATTTTACTCCACCGTATGTTTTACTCCTTTAAAAAATTGTATATACTCAAGATTTAAAAGGTTTCCGTGAAATGCCCATTAATTCTTTGAAAATTTAGAATAACCAAGCCTACTTTTTCCGTATTAAACATTGCATTCATTTTGAGAGAGGGATCACTTGGCTGAGAGTTCTAAATCAGGTTTGCCACATTGTCTGACAACACTTGTCATGGAGACAGGCATGAAAAGCTAAATGACTGGGCCCATTTCCTCCTTGGTAATGGGAAGAGACATATTTGTCACGATGACCAAGGTGGAGACATAAGTGCATTACGAACATTCTTGCTATGTTTGTCATGTTCATTAAGAGCTGTTTCCTAGTATTTACCTACGAATGTTTTTATAATTGGAAGTTACAGCAATAGAAACAATTAAGTGTTGAGACAAAGATGCCAGACATGAATGACTGGTATTTCACCTTCCTGTGCCAACCAGCTTGCTATATTTCTGCTGATTTGTGAAAACCCCAACGTATATTGAACATATATCTATTCGGGACTTGAAAATGCTTTCCATGGGGTGGGGCACTAGGGTTAGGGTATGTGGAGAGTGCGCCCTGGCAGAGGACTGCTGGCAGACACCCGACCCGTCTCCACGTGGCCGCCTTCCATGCCAGTTTTCAGTAATCGTCTTCAGGAGTGAAGCATCTCCATCTGTGCCTCTGAGTGACCTCTCAGCTCCGTGGGGCCAGCACCAAAGATGTAGGCAGCTGACACATCTTCCTTGGCAGCCAAAGACAGACACCACGCCCTCAAGCTCAGCCTATTTCAGCAAAATGTGAGCTTGAGATGTGGACTATGCCAGCTCTCAGAGCAGCAGCCTCAAACTCTGGTGCGCCTGAATCATCAAGGCCACTTGTCACAAATGCAGAGTTGAGACGCTACACTGAGAGATTTTGGTTCTGCAGATCTGTGGGTGGGGCCTGGGAATCTACATTTTCAGCAGCTCCCCTCCCCATGTCCCTGAGCCAACACAGCTGACATAGGAGGGTCAATTTTTTGTGTGGTGTATCAGGCAGTTAATTTGGTGGGACTCAAGCTACTAGTGCTGTTTCTTTGTGGCAGCTGAAATCGCAGTTCAGTTATTTTATCCTTAGCTATAGCGTGCCCCATACAAGATAGCCAGAAATTTGGGCAGAGATTATATTCAGACTTTGAGGCTCTTCTCCCTGGCACTTGCCTTACCAGGACTCCCCCCTCATCGTTTGGCCGTGACTGTGCTTGCCCTAAATTCTGTCCTCTGGTTCTTGAAGGCAGAAAGATCTGCTGGTTTTCTACCGAGGTTCTGGTCCCCTTCTACCTTGTAACCAAGGTATGGCCTTCACTCAGGCTAAGAGCTGTGGAAATGCTGTCCTCCTTCCATTCCAAATGTCAAGTCCCTTCCCAAGTCTCCTTGCTTTTTGTCCATTCTCTAGTGCCTTCGGTGGTGGTTTCTCAATATTGTCCAGTTTATGACCGTTGTCAGTGAGTGAGTTGGTCCCCAGTAGGATCTTCCTCAGCTGTACTGGAAGCAAAACTCCTGGATCAGACTTCAAGATCAGTGTTTTCCAGGGTTCTTTTCATGCAAGCTCGAGACCGGGCTAGGTAGAGCTTGTCTTGCTGAAAGACGCGCTCATGTCTGATTTCTGTACTTCACTTACCATCAGCCTGCCGTAGCCACAGGCCGCGATCTGTGGATATTTCACTTTACTGTAGAAGCGTAAACAGGGATTAGACGATGCAGGGAAAGCACTGTCGTATTTGCACTCTTTTTAGAGAGTGAGGCCCTCAAACTTAGCTGAGCTAAAAACCAAATATAGTTTACAGTCCATATCCTGTCTGGAAACCATTTCTGTCTCATCTCTCAAAAGCTGTTTCCTTTTAAGCCCTTCCATCTTGTGCTTTTGCTGGCCTCACAGGCCTAGCTTACCCTGTCCACCAGTGGTTCCAGAAGCTTGCAGCATTTTGTTGATCCATTGTTTGCCGAGGCCTCTGCCCTCTCTGGAATTGTATTTCTCATACTTACGGTTGGAGTCACGCTGGTGCATTGTAATCTAATAGCCCTAGTGCTGTAAATTTTTACTAACCAAGCCAACAAAAGCAACATGGTTAAATTCTTGAGAAATGCCCAATTCTCATAAATCAGGAAAGTTCCAACAACTTCAGATAGTGAAGTACCCCAGTATCCTGCATTACTCAGAACGCCATGACACCAACTATAGGATAAGATCAATGAAGTCTTATTAGTCTATAAATCAGCAAAAAAATTTGCGGGATGAGTGATTTTAAACTTGTGATGGAAACTATTCATGATTCCCTAAAACTAACCCATTACAATCCGAAAAGGTGATGTTCCTGGCATATTTCCTCCATATCTCCACTCTCCAGTGCTGATAAAGAATGAAAAATAATCAGCTGATACTAATGAATTTATTTACTACACTGAGACTGAGGAGGTAAGATCTGGAATTCTGAGAATCACAGTCTTGTGACCTGTGAATTGGTGCTGACATCGTCCTCATCATTCATTAATCTTTGGCCTGTGGGGATAGGAGGAGGCCATTAAGTCAGATCACACACACACACCCTACTGAGCAGCCTCCACTATTGGAGACACAGAAGAGGAATAAGACCTGAGCACTCCAAATGGACACGAGCAGCCTCCACTATTGGAGACACAGCTGGGAACCAAGGAAGAGGAATAAGACCTGAGCACTCCAAATGGACACCACTGAGCCTTGCACATAAAGCCCCGGATACAGGAAGACACGGAGACCCTCCCTCAGCATTTGGGCAGCTGGCATTCTCACTGCACTTCCAAATTGCTCTTTTTAATGTGCTGCGTGGCTTAGAATTGCGTATGACAGCAAGAGTTTCCTCATTTTCTAAGCTGCTGTCTGGGAGCGAGACCAGGCAACAAGGAGCAGCAAAGAATAAGCTGGTTCATTTAAAAATGAGCTTTTTAAGTTTTCATGGCAATCTAATCATGATGGCCTTGGACAGAGCTCCCAAGAGATCTACTGTTGTGAAAAAGCATTAGGTCCCTTCCCTGACAATGACGACTTAAAAGGACACACAACTGCAGTGACCTCATGATGAGGTTGGCAGAGAATATCCTGTGATAAAGACAATGCAGAGAAAGCACAGCATTTTTATAAAAGGTGCCACAAATGCCTTATTTCATCCTTACTACCCGTGCCGCGTACCTCATAAGATTTTGGATTTCCTCCATGCAAATGTGGAAGCGTAGACAGGGAGAGCGGGCGTTGGGACCAGGCACATTTAAAAGATATCTCCCCAAACCTCCACTTTATAAAGGAGGGAAACAATGGTGAGAGAGGTTAAGTGACTCACCCAGGATCACACAGCTAACAAGTGGTGGCTGGGACATTGGAACCAAAATAGTCTTTCTTATTCCTCTCAGAGTTCTTTTCATTTGGTCTTCCTTCTGCATAGTTTTGTGCCAAATATTATAAATAATAGTGTAGGATTGGCCTGGAGATGTGGGGTCCCTGGCCACATCCTCAGGAAGAGTTTGATGGTAAGTTTGGGGGGAGGGGTGGGAAGGGAGAGAGTAAGAAGGCAAAGAAAGGAAACAGAAAACTAGCATCGAGTGGGGGACAGCTGTGTGCCCCATGTTTTCGTGATCCAGCTCATCTGCCCCTCTCGATCTTGAGAAATCACCTCTCAGACCTCAGTTTCATCCCATGTAAAATGTGCTTAATAACTGGCTACAGGTCTCATAGGTCATTTTACTGGTCCGGCATCCATGAGGTAGGGACTGTCACCATCCCCATAAAGAGACAGAGCCCTGAGAGGTTAAATGACTTGCAAAATGAGATGAGATCAGAGCTTATAGGCAAATCTCGGTGCATCTGACTCGATTTTGGAGCATTGAGAAGGCCCAGCGAGGGGAGGCCCTCAGCCAGGTGTGACAGCTGGGGGCTTTGGACAATGGGGTGAAAGAATATACTGAGCACCTGCTATTTGGAGTGGCAGCTGGCACACCTTTTCTGTAAAGGGCCAGATAGTAATCTTTTCTATTTACTTTGTTGGCCATACAGTCTCTGCTGGAACTACTTGACTCTACCTTTCCAGTGCAAAAGTAGCCAGAGACAATATGTTAATGAATGGGTGTGGCTGTGTGCCCATGTGGCAGGTCTGTGGGTCGCAGTTTGCCCAACCCCGATTTAGTCACATGACACAGGTGGATCAGGAGGGATCAGGGTAACACAAGAAGTACGAAAGATTAGGGTTAGCAGGGCACTGGCTCCTTCACCTCAGTCTGTGTCAATGGCATCCCATGGAGTTGTGCTGTGTATAGACCACAGTCCAGTGTGTGCCATAAAAAGAAAACAAGCCTTGCGATCTCCCTTGGGAATGGTTAAGTGCTAGGGCCCTGGACAGCACTCTGCTCCTTTGTGTTAGGTGGAGGTGACTGAGCATTAAAAGGGCCTTGGAGAGGAGAGTGGAAGGGCCAATTTCCTGCCCAAGGGTAATGAGATCCCAAGAAAATTAGGTTCTCAGTTGTTGTCAGGACAGTGTAGGATCCTATTTCTCAGACGGTGAGGAAGGCAGACAGACCCACATGGTGACCCGGTCTCATGGAATTTGGCTGCCCTGCTTCGTGGGGCTTGTCCAGCTCTCTCCTCCGTGGAAGCGGGGTGTGGTTGGGTCAGCATTACAGAAGGAAAATGCTTGCAGAGCAGAACCACGCATCTAAGAATAGACTAGGAAGGTCATAGGTCTCACTTCCGTGGAACTCCATTCCTGGGTTCCCAGGGCAGCTGGCACGCAGCTGTGCAGTAAAGCCAAGTTCACCTTTGGCTGCTCTCGGCACTAGCTGCTCCAGCAGATCAAGAGTGGGACAAAGTGCAGGAGGGAGTTTGAAGCTGGTGCTGCTTTGAGCAAAGTTGACCACGACTGGATCAGGAGGACGGAAAACCCACTTGTCTGCTAAGCTCCAAGCTGTTGGCAAAGACCAGTATGAGGAGTTCTGCTCTGGACAGGAGAGTTTGCCCAGCAAATGCTGGGACAGGGGTGCTGTGCTCAGGAGTTGGGGGCTAACTAGACAAGGCTGGAGAAATGGACTTGGAGTCAGAATGGGAGATGCTCCCAGCGAGAACAAGGGAGGTCCTGGTGGGGGAAGTAAGAGGCCATGGCTTTGTGAGGGTCTGGCCTGCTTGCCAGGGCCGTGAACATCGCCTACCAAAGGAGACACACAGGACTGGTTCTGGTGCAAACAGCAGCATCTCCGTCTGCTGCTTTTAAAATCCCAATCTTGGCTGTGGAGCTGGGGACCTGTTATGCAACGATAGCTTTCATACTGCTCACTCAGAATTGAAACTCCAGCCAACTTCCCATCTCTTGCGTTGACTCAAGGCCCTGTGGTCGTCCTGCTCAGGAGCTGGCCGTGTACTCAGGAGGTGAAGGAGTTGCTCAGGAAAGTTTAATAATTGAACACCAGCAGAGGGGTGACCCCAAAGAGTTTTCTAAAAAAGATCTCCAAAGAAAGAAGTCCTCTCACAGGCTCTGAGACCTATAGAGGTGGGCTGCTTCCTGGAGGCAGAGATGTGCACTGGATCGAAGGTCTCCCAAACTGATAATGTAGCAGAATGACATTGGGGGTCTTGTAAAAACTTCTGAGGCCTAGCCTACTGAATCAGACCCTCTCAGAGTGGAGGCCAGGAATCTATATTTGACAAGTTTTCCTCATTCTTTGGACTTACAGCCTGGGTTAGAAATCCTGGCCTAAGCGACCTCCCGAGATTTCTGCTGGCCTAGAGCAGAGCTGAAGTGACTGACCCAAACTGTGCCCACACTGCCCTACTGCTACTGGCCTTTTTGCCTAACTGTGCTACAGTCCAGAAGAGGGTGACAGTCAGAATGAGGGCATGAATCCTGATTCCAATAGCTCCCAGTGCCATGTTTAAAAATCATGGCACCTGTTACTTGCCCCTCCACAGCCACAGATATAGAAAGCTGGGGAAACCAGCGCCTGAATGGAATAAACATGGCAAAGCAGGGAAGTGGTTAAGAGTTGTCCTGCTGACTCTCTTTAAAAAAAAAAAAAAAAAAATTGATGGTGGTGAAAATCCAAAGGGGCCATATTATGCCACTCATTCATTTCTATCTGCACACGTTTAAAATTCTAAAAGCAAAGTCATAAAGTATATAGAGAAAGAGAAGGGGAATTAAAGCTCCAAATGGAAGCACAGAAAATACGCTGAAATACGAAGTAAGGTGATTCACTAAGGATATGAATCATACAAGGCGAGAATACTGAGGCCGTAAAGAAATACATAACTAGACATACAAACTAGACACACATTTTAGGTTAACATGAAAATTTGTGGTAATAGAAAGAGAGGATTAAATCAAAAAAATATCATTCGGGCAGAGCATTAAAAAAAAAAAACATTTTAGAAATGTTCGATATTTGGTAGACTTCTCCAATGAAACCATCTGTACCTAGAGATTCCTTTTTGGGAGTCTTTTAATTACACATTCAACTTCTTTAATGGTTGACTAGTCCTATAACATTAGAGAAATTGAGTTCAGAATTTAAAAAGCTTCTGAAAAAAAATAAATCATTCCTGGTTTCGGCTCTGACACGTAAAGAACTTGCAAGTCATTACCCCCATCCTTAACCAAGAAAAAGCAGGGGGAAGAAAAAAAAAACACCACCTGAAAATCAATGACTTCTCTTGGACTCTTTACAGAACTGAGCTCACGGGGCAATCTGCTACCCCCAAATCCAGAGAGATAGGAAAATTTAACAAATCACAGTGGAGATCTGTCTACCTAAAGGAGAAGAAAATGGCAAAAGGGGGCGAAATGGTTTTCAAAGATAAAGGAGACAAAGGGATGCTGTCCTCAGCGGGTAAAGGGCTTACACCTGTTGCTCGGGACCACACGCAGACGCCAGAGATCACGTGGGCCAAGACAATGAACAGGCAAAAGTAGACATAAAAATGCTCAAGACATTTGGGAAAAAAAAGTTCAAGTTCACTAAGGATCAAGGAAAAGCAAATGCAACCAGTGAGGCAGGGTTCTGAAGTTCTCGTCAAGCTGCTTGGAGCACAGACACGCTCTGGAGGCCACGTTACACTGTCACATTCTTTCTAGATGGCAGTTTAGCAGCTGGTAGGAAGCACCTTAAGTCCTTGAACACCCTTTTGCCTAGTAACTCCAATTCTAGGAAACTGTCCTGGAAAAACAAACACAGTTGGGGTCAGAGATTTCACACACAGAGACGTTTGTTTCAGCACTATAGTAATAGTGAAACACCACAATCTGCAAAATGCTGGGGCGTGTAGACAATTTATGGATCCATTAAAATGATGTTTCGGAAGAGTTCTTAATGATATAATAATATGCTATGGTTCAATGCTCAGGAGAAAAAAAAAGGAATACAAATTTATATAAATCACCTATTTTCACCTGTACGTAAAAGCAATACAAAATATTAAGAATTTGTGTCTGGGTAGTGGCTAGTAGGGTGATTGGAAAAATACAAATATTTTTGAAACTAGATTTTCAATAATAAACGTGCATTCTTGTGTTGTTGACTTCTAAAAATCGTTTTTGTTGCGCTTAAAATCCTTTTTTTGACTACAAAAGTTAATCAACTTAAGGAAAGTTAATTAACTCGAACAATGTGTTGAAATAATTAAATTGATAAGAAAACTCATTGACTTTTTAGAAGGCACTAAGACTACTCACTGTAATTATATAAATTCTATAAACAGAGAAAGTTATTTAATGATGGGAGGAAAAGGAGAAAGGGACGGGCAGTGAGCCTCTGCCGAAACCATGGTGCCTGTGACAGAGAGTGAGTGTGATTCCTCTGTGCATACGTATCAGAGAGCAGTACTTTCTCCATTTTTCTATCCTTTTAAAAACGCTTTCGACACAGAAAAAGTAAGAGGATGATATAACTCACTCCCGGATTCGACGCACATCAGCATTGTCTTTTTAAGGACGTAAACATCGTGTGAACTCCCGCCTCACGCCCCCTCCACTTCACTCTCCTCACCCACTCCCTCTCGCCACGCTCGTGCCTCCTTTGTTGGTTCTCTGCTTTGCCAACACGAGAGGAGATGTCTACACTCTGGCTGTGAGCTCCATTCATTCGTGCTTCCAGCACAGCTGGGGGCTGGAGTGCGGGGGTGACCCCCACTCACCCCCACGAGCCTGTCCATGCAGCCTCAGTCCGGCCAGGCGCCTCCCTGGGACCTCGTACCTCAAAGGGCACCCACGCCCCGGAAGTTCTCCCCGCTCGGCCTCCATGACTGTGTGACCTGGAAAAGTCTTCACCCACAGGACAGCCTCTTCCTCGGTACCAGAGGCATCTGGGCTGCCAGGGATGGTCCCTTCCGCCTTAAGAAGAATAGGATACGTGGCATCATCCCCCCTTTCCCCATCCCTACCGACACTGTAGCCTGTGTTCCTAACATCCTTCTGTTTGTCTTTTACACGCTGACTCTGAGAAGTGGTTTCCCACAGCTCTTCCTCTGGGCACCGGAAGTGTCGCGAAAGCACACACATGATGGCCAGTGAGGAGCTGGGGGCTGCTGCAGCCTGAATGCTGGGTGTGCCATTCACGAGTGCCTGCCCAGTTCGCTCGTTCATGCACCAGAGATGTTCTGAGCCTCTGTTCAAGAGGGAGCACTGTCCTGGGCGTGGGTGACGTGTGTTGAGCAGGCACAGAGTCAGCTCCTGCCTGGATTAGCTGCCTATT
>NW_006437746.1:2656857-2666419 GCF_000325575.1 Pteropus alecto
ACTTACTGTCTAACAGTTCTGGAGATCAGAAGTCGAAGATCAAGGTGACCGCAGGGCTGGTTCCTACTGAAGGCCTCAGGGGAGAGTCTGTTTCGGGCCCTCTCCAGCTTCTGCATTCTTTGGCTCGGGGCTCCTTCCTCCATCTTCAGAGTGCATCACCCCAACCTCTGGTTCCATCCTCACATCTTTTTCTGATCTCCAGTTCTCCTGCCTCCCTCTTATAAGGATGCTTGTGATGCCATGGACCCACCTGGACGATCCAGGCTAATCTCTCCACCTCAAGAGCCTTAACTTGATCACGCCTGCCAAGCCCCTTTGCCCTTAAGATAACAAATTCACAGGTTCTAGGGGTTTAGATGTGGACGTCTTTGGGGAGAGGGTTGTCATTCTACCTCCCACATTGTCCTCGTGGCAGTTTTCACATGTGATTAGTAGTGAAATCATGGCAAATGCAAGGGAAGAGGGGTGGGCAGCCTCATCTGGGAGGTCAGGGCTTTCCCTTAGGAAATGACACTTGGGCCAAGACCTCGAGGCTGAGAAAGACTCAACAGGTGGAGACAGAAGAGAAGGCAGTTCATGCAGAGGGAACAGCCTCTGCGAAGGCCAGGTGGCAGCGGGGAGCCAGGTGAGGATGAAGGACTGTCTGGTGCTTGTAGGTCAGGAAGTCGGGGAAGTGGGGAGAATGGCTCAAGATGAGGCCAAAGGCAGAGGCAGGGGCCTGAGAGCCCAGGCCTAGGGGATTTGGCTAAAGATCCTTTTCTTAATTTCAGTGGAGGAGTGTAACCAGGGCATGACTGGCTGGCTTGCCTTCTGAAAGTTCCCTCTGGCTGGATAGTGTGGAGAAGACCCCATAGAGGGCGCCCTGACCACGGCCTGTGTGAGAGACAGAATCATAGGTCCCCGGAGATGTCCATGTCTCATCCCTGAAACCTGGGAATCGGCTGTGTTACATGGCGAGGAGGGATTAAGGTGGCCGATGGAATTCGATTGATACTCAGCTGACCTTAAAATAGAGAGAGGATCCTGGATTATCCAGGTGGGTTCAATGTCATCACAACTTTGAAGAGGGAGGTTCAGAAGAGTCAAAGTCACAGTGATGGGCCGAAACACTCGACCAGCCACCGCAGGCTTTGAAGAGGGAAGGGGCTGTGAGCCGAGGAAAGCAGGCAGCCTCTACGAACTGGAAAAGGCAAAAACAACAAACAAACAAACAAACAAACTAAAACAGATTCTCCCCTTGAGCTGTCAGCAAGGAGCATCACCTTGTGGATACCTTGATCTTAGTCAAGAGAGATCTAGCTTGGACCTCTGAACCTCAGAACTAGAAGATAATTTGTGTTATTTTTAAGCCACTGACTTTGTGGGCATTTGTTCAGCCGCCATAGGAAGCTAATACAGCCTAGAAGTTTCAAGACTGAGTTAAGTAGGGGAGTGGGGGTGGCAGACGTAGGGGAACTTGGTCAATTGTTCTCTTAAATATCTGGCCCCTGGGATTTGTGGATCTGGACAGATGCTCTGAAAGAAGGCCCTCGGCCTACAGCCCAGGTAGGTATCTGGCCCCTGAAAAAGTAAGAAGGATGAGGATGGAGAATGTGTGTTTGTAGAGAATTAAGGAGGGGAGGGTCTTGGCCACCTTCTTCAGGATGGGTACGAGAGGCAGGAAGAGGGAGGAGAAAGGTGTCCATGTCCACCCCGGGTCTCCGATGTCATGAACTCATGGAGTCTTCACACCTCATTTTACGAAAAAAAAATAAAAAAATAAAAAAATCAGAGGTTTTGAGTCGGAACTAGGCCCCACAGCTGGAAGTGGTTAAGTGCGTGTTCAAACGCTTGTCAGTTTGGAGAGGCAAACAAAGCCCTGCCGAGAACTTCAGCCCCACACGTGACATCAGAGTGTACTGGTCGGTGTGGTGGACACGGAGGTGTCCCCCTTCGAGGAAGGACTTGCCAGGCAGCTGTGTGCACGCGGTCAGCAGCCTCCGGCTGGGAGCTCCTTTGCACCTATCTTGCCCAAGATCGCGCCCCCGTGCAGCTCAAGCTGGCACCTGAGTCAGCCAGAGTGTAAAAGCCAGGCCATTCGGGCCACAGGTGGGTCGTTGCTACGGAGCCCTTTGCAGAACCAGGACTAGTCTTTGGACAGAGAGAAGGAGGCTGCGACCAGGGCTGAGGGAGCTTCGCTTTGCATTTTTTCTCTGTGCTGCTTTTACTTTTTGCACAGAAAAATGTTCTCTCCTCGCTGCTATGGTTTTTGTCACAGAAAAACGAGGCAGGGGCCTCCCCATCTTTAATGCCTGTTTCGGTTTTGGTTTTCTCTCTTTCGAAGATGAGGTATAGGCAGGTGCGTGTGTCTTGCTTGATAAGGGAGAAGCTCTGGGGCCCGATGACCATGGATTCTTGGGGAACTAGCATCCTCCTGGCTGAGTCAGTCTCAGGGTCACCTTCAGCCTTTGGTTGGTTGTACATCTCGTCTTCCTGACCCTCCAGCCCCCAACTGCATTCAGGCCACATCATGAATCCAGTGCCAGGCAGGAGGCACTGCATTATCACCCGATTCACTGTCCGAGAGGGAAACTGACATCCATTCAAAGGGCAGAGGGAGCCATCCGTCACCACCTGTCACGCCTTCCTCCTGGCTCCTGCCTCCGCCTTCTGGGAAAAAAGAGGGCACTCCGTCCACACAGCAGCCTGTGGGGAGTATGGAAGCGGGGGAGGGGACCCAGGCAGCCATGAGTGGAGCCTCCGAAAGCCACAAGAACCTCGTAACGACAGGGACGTGGATGCCAGCCCACGTCGTGTTTGTGTGTGTCAATCCTTGAACACTTGGTTTATCAGAAATTCTATCTCTAAAAAATGCAGGGATTTCAGGTTTCTGCTCCGTGTGTAAGGAGTTTGGAAGTTTCCATTCCTTCCTCACAGCAAGCAGAATGCTGAATAGACTGAAAACTCAATAACTCTTCTTGGATGCATAAAAGAGAAGAGTTAACCACTGCCCCCGAGACTGGAGAGACAGACAGGTGACTAAGGGAGTCACCTGAGCAGAGACTCCTGAGTGGAAACCTGCGTGGGGAACCAGCAACGGGGTTGGAAGATCTCAACGGTAAGTGACAAATGACTGGAGCTCAGCATGGCCCGCTCAGACTTAAAAACTCCAGAGGGACCCAGTCAAAGGGGAACCCCATAATATTGTGCGATTTACCTCCAGGAGCCCCATCAAGTTCTCACAATAAATATCGGCGGGGGCGGGGGGGAATCTACTCAGGCTTCAGGCAGGGGAAGGGCGAAAAGAACCATTTTGCAATATAGCAGGTCCTCCAGTAACGTCGTTTTGTTCAATGTCGTTTTGTTAAAGACAACGAGGTACCATAGGAACTCTTGTTTATATCAGGTAGCCTATGGGAAAATTGGTTTCGTTATACAGCGATTCACTTAAAGTTGCAGAACCTGTCGATGATGTTAAGTGAAGACTTGCTGTACACCAGAACTCTCTGTTCTTCTTAACATGGCCTGCCCACAGGAGAAACTAGTTCACCAGAGCCTGACTGGCTTATTATAGCTCTTGACAGGGATTACCAACTATACCCCAATACCCATTTCCCCGCTTTTACAGAGTAGCACAATTTTTACCTGGACACGTACCTGAATGGATGAAGGGCTACATTTCCCAGCCTCTTTTTCAGCTAGATAAATACATTCTGATTAATGGAATAAAGGTGGAAGTGATGTGTACAATACCCAGGCCATACTTCTAAAGGAGTTAACCAAACTAGGATAACAGGGTGTATCAGTCAGGATAGGCTTGGTTGTGCTGCAGTAACAAACAACCCCAATCTCGGTAGCTTAAAACAACAAAAATTAATTTCTTACTTGTTCACATGAACATTGTGGGTCATCATGGATATGGAAAGGGTCTGCTCAGAGTAGTCATCCAGGGATCAAAAGCTAATAAAAGCACTGCTATCTTGACTTGCTAGTCATCACACCAGAGGGTAAAGAGGGCTCTGGAGGACCTTGCATTGGCAATTAAATGTCACCTTGACAACTTACTGCTAGAATTGATCACATCCTCAAAGAACCACAGCGCCCCAGGAATGCAGTCCCATCGTGTTCATGGTGGGAGGTGAACCAGATATATTTGGGAATCAGAAAACAAAATACTCAAGGCATGTAAGCAAGGCAAGCCCAGGGGTCTGGCTGGTTGACATTTCCTTGTGTTGCTCTTGGTGAAAACCTCCACCAGTGAAGCAAATCTGAAGTGGTGACTGCTCTTGAAGGAAGCCGGTCCCCCCCTGAAAAGCCGTTCGCTTCTGAGTTGGCATGAGCAAAGACGAACCTAGAACCTGGCTTTAGCAAGGCAAGGTAGAATTTCTCCCAAGAAAATAAAGAACGTTCCAAACTCTTCTCCTTCTTTAGCCAATCACTGATGTCCTCTTCCTTCACGTAATCCCTAGATCATTTCACTCTGGAGCAGGCTTCAGATCCTTTCTGTAAAAGTTCTCTAGCTGAGTGTGTGGGTGGTGCAGGGTGGAGAGGTGAGGTGTGGGCTGAGAGAGAATGGGGGGGAGCAGGGAAAGGGTTAAGCCAGGGCTATTCCTGAGATTCATGGACTTCAGCATTTCCAGGGGAGACCAGGTGGGTGAGGTTTCAGGTACGTCACACGACGGTCACAAGTCTTGTTCCTTTCTTTGTGAGTGAGGTTATGTTAACAAGGATGCTATTTTGTTTCCCTATTCTAGGATAATTTCCCCAAATGGTGAGACAGGGAGAAAGCTCTCCTCCCCACTCTGGCCTCCACGCCCCCGACTCGAGACATTTCGTTTCGGTGCCGCTTTGGCGTAAGAACGTGTGAACTGCAAGTGCCATGGCGGTGTCTTTCCCTTCTCTCAGTGAGTGGGAGAAGCTGCGGAAGATGTTAATTCGCACATCAGAGATGCACACTTTCGTTTGGCTGCCGAAAAGAGAACAACGGAATGCACAGAGCTTCAGACTGATCAATTAACTTACAGCCTTTGCAGAGAGGTTTGAAAGAAGAAAAACAAAATTACCAGGCTAAGAAAAGCCTTTCTAGCTTCCAAATTTCTAATGACTTCGTCCACCATCATTATGCCAGGCATGTAGTCAGAGGACACACCAGAGTCTGCAGGCCTCCCGGGGCGAGGGTGTTAAAGCTTGAGGGTGTAAAGCTGGCCCGTGGGTGGTGGATTTCACAATCCGGCATAGAGTTCTCGTGTAGGTCTTCTGTCCTTCCATTTGTGGGTTTGCTGTTATGTTGTTGTCATTGTTTCCACTGGGCGATTTTTTTTTTTGAGTCGGTTTACACTGTGAATTGTTAAATCTGAATTCGAATTCAGGCCCTGGCACTTAAAAGCCAAGTGGGTCTGGTTCTTTAGAAGCAAACCCCCAGCTGAGCCTTTATATGCAGTGTTTTCTTGGGAAATGCTGGTAGAGACCGGGGATGTGAGATCAGGTAGGGAAGGAGCCAGGTAGGGTACAATGTGGTACATCAAACTATGTCTCAGAGAGATAGAGCTCCCACCTGGCTCAGTTCCATAGGGAGCTCGAGGGTCAGTGTGGTGATGCCTCAGAGTGTCCATATTAAGGGCGATGGAACTAGAACATGTATACCTTTGTACCCAACAGTCTCAGGTTAAGAGTCTCCCTATGAGACCTAAATTCTAAGGCTTCTCAGGTGCTTCTGTGAGTAGGCAAAATGGATTCTGGCAGTCTGAGGCCACAAAGTGACACAGAGGCCATTTGTTGGAGTGAACGCACAGGGGAGCTGGTGTTCACAAAGTTGATGGGCATTGACATGTCTACAAACGACCTCAAGTAATCCCCTTAGGTCTGTAAGACCCATCTGGAAAATGGAGATAATGTACCTTCTTCACAGGAGTGGCATACGGTTAAATGAGATGACACGTAAATGTAAGTCACTTGGACTATTGCTTAGGCATCGTCCACACATTTGTTGGAGTGAACGCACAGTGGAGCTGGTGTTCACAAAGTTGATGGGCATCGACATGTCTACTACAAGTGACCTCAAGTAATCCCCTTAGGTCTGTGAGACCCATCTGGAAAATGGAGATAATGTACCTTCTTCACAAGAGTGGCACACGGTTAAATGAGATGACACGTAAATGTAAGTCACTTGGACTATTGCTTAGGCATCGTCCACATTCACTAAATAATATCACGATTATGCTGAACAATGGCACAAACTCAAATTCTGGGTCTGTTGCCTGTTAGGGTGGACCTAGAATGGGGATGGCAGATGTGAGCTCCTTCCCTTCTCCTGCACCCACGAAGGATGTGGTTAGTCAGTCGTGGTTTCCCACCCCTGAGCCAGCACGTGGCCTCTGCATCCTTGTCACAGCTGAAATCCTGGCAGCCTTTCTTAACCTACCTGAGCTGGAGGGGCATGAAACCATTAGCTGGCTGAAGTAGAAAGTTGCCTATCCTGAAGGAGATGGGTACAGAGAAGAGAACAAAGCCTCATTGTTTCTGCCTCGCTTGGCCCCTGAGCATGCAGAAAAGCTCAAGGCAGACACCAGCTCTCCAACCCACACCAGCCTCCTTCCTTGGCAACTAATTGGCTCGGGCATCTGTCGACCGCCCATCACACCTCGGCCATTCTCCTTTCCTCGTGTCTTCTTGCCGAATACCAAGTGCGGAGATTCTGTGCTTTCTCGACTTCTTGCCAGATATTTTCACAGTGTACCCAAGCTCGTGTGGGCAGGGACCACGTTTCAGTGAGCACTGTGAGGAATATAAAGATGACTAAGATACGGTCCCTGCCCACCTGGGAGCCAGGTTTGCTGACCAGAGAATGCCCCCCTGTGCCATAGAGGCTAGTCAACAAGTGACGCCCACAGAATTCCCTGGTCCTATCACGTTTCTATCACAAAATCCTCTCTTTCAGTGGCAACTGGGCTAGGAGGACCGTGCCGCTGTGTGACAGTGTATGGAATGATGAAATCTGCTGTGAACTCAGGGCCAACAGAAGGCGCTGTCCTGGAGGTTTATCTGCCTCGCACCTTTCCAAATGGGGAGTGTTTTTGAACTTGTCCGGTTTGTATTTCATTATTGTATTTTCAGGTGTACAGTTGACCCTTGAACAACGCTGGGGCGCCAATCAGGGCAGTCAAAAAAATCTGCATATGACTTTTGACTTTATAGTTGTCCCTTCATCTCCCCCGAATCTGTGGCTGGGAATCTGTGGTTGGGAATCTCTGGTTGGGAATCTCTGGTTGGGAATCTGTGGTTGGGAATCTGTGGTTGGGAATGCGAAAATACTGTTTCCCACCCTGCTGCTTGAATCTGCTGATGCGAAACCCGGCATAGGCGGAGGCGAGCGCGTATAAGTGCGTATAAGCGGACCTGTGCAGTTCAAACCCGTCTTGTTCAGGGTCATTGGTGTCAACGAAGGTTCCGTTTCCTTCTGTAGTTTTTCGGTTGCACAAGGTGAGGAGGTGACACCGGGCTGGAGTGTTTTAGAGCCGAGAGAGCAATAGATATTTCTGGAGATTGTGGACTCAGAAAAATGGTGAACAAAATCATGTGGCTGTAGTCCCTGGGCTGTGACTTCGAGCGCCTCTCACGGGCAGATGGCGAGCATGTGTTTCTAGAAGCGTTGTGTGCGGAGGGGTGGAAGGCAGTGGGCCGGTCCCTGGCCAGGATCGCCTCTGCCACGTCTAAAGAAGCCACCCTGCCTGCGTCAGTCAGCTCTTACGTCTCAGAAATTTGGGCCAAGAGACAGGTTTTGCGGTTGGTGGCGGTGGGGGGGCTCGGCCCCAGGGGCTGCAGGGTGAGCCAGCCTTGCAGGAGGGCCGGGGGCAGGTGGGGTGTGGGGTGGGGAGGAGGTGAGAGCGCTGGCTCCGTGGGACCTCCTCTGTTTCTGCTATGGTTTTCCCAGGGCTGCCCCTCAGACCCCATGAGCGTCCTCCCCACCCCCACCCTGTGAGAGGGTTGAGAGGGTTTATAGTCCTGGTGACCCCTGAGTCCCACGGCAAACACCTGGACGGTGGGACCTCCCAGGCTTTCTCCACCCCCACCAGAAGCATTTCCACAAACACGGAAAGCTCCTGCCCACAGGGCACATTCATCCTGGCCTTCCCCATCATGAGTGAGGATCTGGCTCATAGTAGGGGCTCCAGCGGCTGAAGAACAAACATGTGACTCTCTCAAGCCACATCATCTTTCCTATAAATCAGCTGCCACCTGATCAAGGCCCAGAATAGTCACCGCCTATGTCATCCTGAGCGATCTTGTATTAAAATGATACAACCTCCACAGGAATTTAACCTGTCGTTTGGTGTGTTGAATTCTGGCCTCTGTGGAGTGTTTTATGACATGCCTCATATTGTAAAGCTTCAGAACCCCTCTTTTGTACCCAAGTACAAATGCAAAGCATCGTGATTAGTGTGCATAACAAGACGAGCCCATCTGGGTGTGTAATAAGTGGAATGGGAATACTAACAGCACCTACCCGAGAAAACTGCCTGTGGAGATTAAACGAGAAATGTTTCTATTTTAAGACTAGGTTCTTACTACATGTGAGCTACTATTATTTTGTATCATCAAAATAGCT
Source organism: Pteropus alecto (assembly GCF_000325575.1). NCBI lineage: Eukaryota > Metazoa > Chordata > Mammalia > Chiroptera > Pteropodidae > Pteropus > Pteropus alecto. The sequence goes on from NW_006437746.1 coordinate 2,665,442, forward strand.
ACCATTTATTAGATATTTACGGTGTGTTAAATACTATGCTAAACATTTTAAAGCACACTTGGAGGTATTACTACCCTACCGAAGAAGAGACAGAGGGTCAGAGTGGGTCTGGATCTTGGGTTGAGATATTGGCTCCCTAAGGCAAACGTTCCTTCTAAGGAAGATTTACAAAACGCCAAGCAAGGAATAAACAGACTTTTGGTGTGTTGTGATATCAGGATGCAGTGTGACATAGAGTAAGCCACGAGTCGTCTATGCATGCCTTTTGCCAATTTATATCTTCCTATTGCTTTGTAATTTAATTCACCCGAAGTGCCTAGAACAGTGCCTGGTCCTTTGTAAATATTTAATAAACATTAGCTATTATTTGGGGGTTCTCCAGATAATACCAAGAAATGATACCAAGAAATAATACCAATTCATTTTTTAAAAAATTTATTTTCAAATTAAAAAAAATTATTTTTCAATTACAGTAGACATTCAATATTATTTTATATTAGTTTCAGATGGACAGCATTATAGTTAGACATCTGTATAATTTACAAAGTGATCCCCCCGATAAGTCTAGTACCCACCTGGCACCATACATAGTTACTACAGTATTATTGACTGTATTCTCTATGCTATACTTTACATCCATGATTATGTTGTAACTACCAATTTGTACTTAATCCCTTCACATTTTTCACCTAGCCCCCCAACCCCCCGCCCATCTGGCAACCATCAGTTTTTTCTCTGTTTCTGTGAGTTATTTCTGTTTTGTTTGTTCATTTATTTGATTCTTTAGATTCCACATGTAAGTGAAATCATATGAATACTATTCCATTTTCAATTACGTACATTTCAAATATCTTCTCCCAGGCTCTGGCTTATCTTTTAATTTTTTACATGGTATTTATTGTGCAAAGGTTTTAAATTCTAATGTTGCCAGATTTATCAGTATTTTCCTTTAAGGTTTGTGCTTTGTGTGTCTTAGTT
>NW_006437746.1:2666449-2673424 GCF_000325575.1 Pteropus alecto
GTCCATGTTTAAAGATACTCTCCTGTGTTATCATCTTATGTTTTAAAATTTTGCTCTTCTCATTTAAGTCATTTTTAAACTTCTTGATGCTTACTCTCTATCCCACACCACCCTCAGCCACCCTTTCAGATGTGTTGGTGTATGTCCGTGTGTGTGTGTGTGTGTGTGTATACATACATACATATATATATATACATATATATATGTGTATATATATGTATGTATGTATATGTATATATATATATGGGTGTGTATGTATATCCTTGTAAAATATGCAGGACTGTCTTGTGTCAGTTTTTAATTTGCATAATGGAATTTTGCTGTAAATCTCTTCCTGGTTCCCACTTTTCTCACTCTGCATGCCAATCTGTAGATGCCTGCTTTGCTTCTGAGTGCTGCATATAATTCTGAAGTATGCGCTGTCACAGTTAACTGATCCACTCATTTCCCTAGCCTTTTTCTAACTCCACAGCATAAAAACACCACGATGAACCACCTGGTACTTTGTGAGAATTTCCATGGGATTTATGGGTGCTGGAGCCAATTGATTCTGAACTTTGCTAAACGTGCCTAAAGGCTGTCCAGACAGGTGGAACCAGTTTAATACCCCCCAGCAGTGTAAAGTTCCCTCCTCCCTACATTTTTAGCTTTCGCAGTCTTGGGGGTGGTAAACTGATATTTTCTTTGAATTTGAATTCTTCTGATTACCGCTGATCTGTAACTTCTTTTCACATACTTGTTGGCCATTTGGTTTCCTGTTCTGTGCGTTGCCTGATTACCCCTTTCTGGTTGTTTGCTCTCGAAATTGTTACTGTTGTTACTGCTTCATAGTCGACTGAGTATATCTGAGAGTCTGGATAGGCATCCTTGGATTTTAGACACTGCACATACCTTCTCAGTTTGTCATTAGCCTAGTAATTTTCTCGTGTCCTTCGCCAACCAGACATGCAATTTGGAAAATATAGTCGAACACATGAGCTGAGCACATACGATGTGCCAACGCTGTGTGAGGTGCTTATCTTAGTTTGATTCCTCCGGCAGTCTCTGAGACAGGATATAGGTGTAAGTCAGTGTATTTGGGCAGTGAAGGCAATGCCGGCAGGGGGTGGGGCTGTGGCCCAGGAGAGGGGAGGCAGCCAGTAAATGGTTGGTACCCTCTCCAGCAGGGTACCAACTAGGTGAGTGGAATTCAATTCTGCTGGAGACTTCTGGGAGTCGTGTAGAACTTGCCACTCTGTCATCCTACCCAAGAGGCAAGGGTAGGATGACTCAGTCATTGGTCGTGGAGGGCAGGCAGCAAAATGGGCTCTAGCAGTAAGAGAAAGGTCTCAGGCAAAGCACTGCAGGTGCTTGCAGTCCCCCTCCGCTAGCAGGCATGCGCTGAGATGGTGAGGGGACACGGCCAGGGCACTGGGAGGGCCTGCTGCTGCGCTGCACGTGTATCACCCTAACCCGAAGATTAAACAAGAAACAAAGTAAACAAAAACAAAAACTCACGTGATCATGCCCACTTTTTAGTGTGGAACCCTAAGCGTAAAAGAGAAAATCGCCTGAAGTGAGTGGCAAAGCGGTGATTCGAATGAAGAACATGAGACCGACTTGCCTGTGGGAGTTTATGGAAGCCAGATTCTAGGTCTGGGGTGAGGCTCAGAGATCTCTATTTTGAACCAGGGTCTGATATAGGTATCAGTATTAGTCTATTTCCATATAACAAATTACTTCAATACTTAGCAGCTTCGATCAACAAAACATTATCAACACAGTTTCTGAGAGTCGGGAGTCCAGGGTGGCTTGGTCGTGTGGTTCTGGCTCAGGGTGTCTCACCACATTGCATTTGACCTGTCATTCACCTTAAAGTTGCTCATGTTCCTCACTGGCTGTTGGTGATGGAACTGTTCGGTGTCTCAACTGTGGTGGGTGTGGATACATGAACTTACGCATGTGATAACAATGTATAGAATGTAGCACACACACACACACACACACACACACAATTGAGTACAAGTAAAACTGGAGAGATTTAAACAATACGTGTGGATTGTATCAATGTCACTATCCTGGAGGTGACATTGCACTATAGTTTTGCAAAATGTTATAATTGAGGGAACCTCAATTATAACCTGGGGACAGTACTGACAGAAGGGACAGGGGCCTCTGGGGCCCTGGTGATGTTCTCTTTTGTGATCTGGGTGCTGGTTACATGGGTCTGTCCTGTTTGGGGAAATTCATCAAATTATATAATTATGTGTACTTTTTTGTCTGGATGCATCAACAGACATTTTAAAAATATTTAACATATATTAAGTCCTGGCATTAATTGAGTGCTATGTGCCAAGCCCTTTCCTGGCCATTTTACATGCATTGTGCCATGTAAGGTTTTTGAGGAGGATCTTTATCTCCACTATATTATCCCCACTGTACGGATGAGAAGATTGAGGTTAAGGGAAGGGATTTTCTAGGGTCACCCAGCTGCCCTGTGAGGCACCTGGAAATCACTGATGCTGTTCATCACCCTGGCGTTCGTAGATAAGGCCAAGTCCTTAGCACCATCGTTGATAATGGACCTGTTCACTCAACCACAAGTGATTGTCCTAGTAACACCAGACATGGCCCTTTGCCCAAGTAAGAGGGGGACCCCTACAAAGAACATTTGTGAAATTCAAGCATTTTATCTTTAACTGAAAGCCCGGGCAGGCCCAGGGTAGGGGGTGAACTGTTAATTGAGAAACACTGTAATTAAATAGGGAGGCCTTAGTTAAACCACCAGCATTGTAGCTGATCATGGAAGTGTGAAAATGACCATGATTAATGAACTTGCTAATGGTGCTTTCCTGTTAATGACGTTCTTTTATGTTTTAGTGGGAGCACATGCGGTGGCTGCAAATTGAGGAGGCGAACCAATGTAACTTCTTCTTTAACTGTTTCCCATATCTGTCCTGGAGTCCCATTCTGCCTGGTGGTCAAACACTTAATTTTAGTCAATTCAGGGATTTTCCTCTTCCCCCATGTGCCTAGGGAGAGTGCCAGCAGTGATGGCATGTGGCGTCCAGGCCTTGGTGGTGGTGCAGGGGCCACCTGGTTCCTGACCGTCATCCGTCCACACTGGTATCCCTAGGATGACACTCACCTGATGTGACTGTGCATATCGATATTCTGCATCTGCCATGACTTCCTTGCCCTTCCATGGCCTACAGCCCTTCTCCGATCTGCTGCTGTGTTCTTGTCTTGGCCACAAGGCTTTGGCACAGGTTTCTCTCGTCATTTCCTTCAGTACCTTCTCAGAGAGAATTGGGGATGTTTGACTAGACCTACTACACTGGATGCCACTGGTGCTCCACCAGGACCCTGTCTCAACCCCCAGGTGCTCGAGCTTTGGAAGCTAGAAGTTCACAGCTGTCCCCCCGTCAAGAATTGCCCTTGGCCAATGGGAGACACCTCACCTGGGTTAGGCCTCCTTTCTCAGGGCAGCCCACAGCCATGCCATCTCTCCTGTGTCTCCCTTACCAGACTGGCACGTGTGCGTGTCTGCAGGAGGGGCTTCTCTGAGGCTTGCCTCCTTCCAACCCCCACTTGGAAGTAAGATCCCCTCACCTCTCTAATCCCTGCAGCTCTCAAGTAGTTTCTATGGGTTAAGAGGCCTTGAGCTGCAAGTAAGAAAAACAGACACACACCATCTTAAGTAATTTCTGGATGGCTGCACTAGAGGCCCAGAGGATGGGTAGTGGACTTTCGTCTACGTTTCCAGCTCTGATTCCTGGGGTTCTTTTTGCCTTTATCCCCTTCCAGGTATTTGCATCATCTTCCGTCCAAGCAGATGTAAGGCCCAGAATGCTACAGCACGTCCAAGGAAAGAGAGAGACAGAACCAATTCCGGAAGCTCTTTCAGCAGAGTAAGGAAAAACTTCCCTCCAATCTGTTGACAGATCTTGCTTTGAATCTCAATGGCCTGAATGTGGCCACGTTTCCATTGCTGAGGCAATCTGGCCCAGCCTTGGAGCTGGGGCCAGGGTCTGCCTCCCTCCGCAATACTCGGGTTGTTTATGGAAGGGGAGCATATGAACAACTCATCAGGGTTCTCTTAGAAATGAGGGGGAGGACAGCTTCATGCAGGGTGGACAGTCATCAGTGTTCACACACAGCATTGCCGTCCAGTGGCTGGGGTGGGGGTGGGGCACAGGTGCCTTTCCCGCGACTCCTTCTCAGGTTCAGTAACTGCTATTTCAAGTTGCTTAATCAAATACAGCCAGGAAGGTCTGCAGAATGGTTATATGGCTTTACCTCTAACCCAATAGCCCGAAGATTCTCGTTTTTGCCCGTCATCAGCAGGACGTGGTATTACCCACCTTTCTAATCTCATTATTGTTTTAATTTGTACTCTTTTGAATTCTTATGAGGATCCTCATTTCACTGTGTGTAGCCAGTCCATTTTCTCTCCAGTGAATTATCTATTTCAAGACTTTGCATTTTTCTGGTGTATTTCCTGTCCATTCCCTATATACTCTAGATTATGGGTCAACAAACTTTTTCTGTAAAGGACGTGATATTAAATGGGGCAGGCTTTGAAGATTATACAGTGTGTCATAACTGCTCTACTCAGATGATGCTCACAAAGACAGCCATGGACAACACATAAACAAATGGGCATGCCGTATGCCAATAAAACTTTGTTTACAAAAACAGGCAACCAGCTGGATTTGGCCCTGTGGGCTGTACTTTGCCAACCCTTATTCTAAATAATAATCCCTTCGTTTTAGACAATGCAAAATCTTCTCCGGGTCCTTGCTAGCTGTTAGCTTTGTCTAAAGTGGGGTTTTTCGGGGAGGAACAAAATCCTTAATTTTGATGTTGTTACGTTCATCCAATTATCATCCGAAGGTTATGTTTTTTGGATTATGCTCAGATACCCTTGCTCATCTCAACAACACAAAGGTATTCCACTTGTTAATTCCTTATTTCCGCTGTGAGGCCCAGTCAGGCATCCTCATTTGTGTGCAGTGTGGGATGCAGCTTGATATTTCTCTCCATAGCGAGCTGTTTCCCTCACACCAGCAGCCAACCTAACCATCCTTTTCCCACGGATTTGTAGCGGACGAAACCCTTAATTGGAAAACAGGAAGGACAAGCTGGAAGGCTTCCCTCTTCAACCAAATGCTGGTCCTCAGCGCTCACCACGATCGGTTCCCCCGGCCGCCTTTCTGTCCCCCCACACCCGGGGCCTCTATCCTCAGGAGCAGGGCACAGGCTGTTCCCTCTTTGCAGGGCAAGCCCTTCCTCATGATTCAGGTCTCGCCTCAAATAACTCTTCCCAGATGCCTTACCTGTTTCTCAGCCCAGTTGGAAATTGCTACTTTCGTTTGTTTGCCTGCTTATTGTCTGTCCTTCCCTATTAGAATGTGAGTTGCAGGGGGTCCGAGACCTGAACTGCATTATTTCTCAGTCACTGCCTCCCCCCTGTGCCTGACACATAGCAGGCTCGAATTAGTGCTCCCAGAGAAACAGAACAAATGAGCAAGTCTTATTGATTTTTTCAGAGGCAATGGGTCATTAGATTGCTGGGGCATTGTCCAATAAATTCTCTTACTCTCTTTGACAATGTACAGAATTAGAATTAAGGTTTGTCCTTCAACCCCACCCCACCCTACATCTTCATCATTTGATAAAACACCTCACTCAGTAGCCTGACTGTATTTGTCACACCTGCGTTTTTTTTCACAGTTCGATCTGAGAGCCCTTGTTAACGCCCTTAAAATATCTGATTGAATTTCATGTGGAAATGAATGCCACAGATTAAATATATGTTGTGTTAAGAAGCTTCCCGTTTTATCACAGCCTGTGCACTGCCAGAAAAACGTTCTGCATGTTAATTAAGATAGCTGGGGGATTCTTAAAAGACTTCTTTTTCTCCCTTTAACTTTGTAATGCATTCAAAGGAAGGGAACTAAGGCCAACGATTTGCAAAGCTGTAGAGATCAGTGTCAAGTCAGATGGCTTGTGAGGTCCAGCGAGCCTCAGTGATGGGCTAGGGCGCTGTCTCTGTGTGTCAGCCGCAGGCGGATCCTGTGAGCCCGCTGCAGGGTGAGACTTCCAGGAGGAGGTTCTGACTTCTGGCTTCAGTAGGCACGATGCCCTTTTGGCTAAGACTGGAATTCGGCCCGGGGAACAGTTAAGCAAGAGGCGGGGGTGGGAAGTGATCAAATCTGAGAATCAAAGTGGACACGACGAATCGGGATACTGAGAATGTGGAAAAATCTGACCTTCCTCCCAATTAGAATGTCAGCGTTGCCAGGACCGTGTAGCAAGACCGGGAGGGCACCACACACGGACGCCAGCTCTGGCTGCAGCGAGGTGACAGCACGCTCGTCTCCCGAATGGGCTCCCATTCAGAGGTCGTGTGGCGATGTGAATAAAGCCTGAGCGTTGAACTTCTTTAGACCTGCGTTAAAATCCTGGCTCAGCCACTTGCTTGGACGAGTCACTTACTGGGCTTCAGTTTCCTCATCCGTGACCTAGCACAGGGTCGTCGCTGCGTTCAGAGAGCAGCTGGCCCTTGGCAGGCCCGCAGCATGACAGCTTAACCGCTGTTATGTAAGAATCTGTGCCGACCTCTTACTGGCAGGGACTAGTGCGCCCCGAGCTGTTCGATCCCCCTTTCACCTCCCTCCTCCTCCACTCCGGCCTCCTCTCAACTTTCAGACGTAGCCAGCCCTTGAGAGTGCAAAAAAGATGTCGGGCGGCTTAGGGAGTAGTCCCAGCCATTAGTACAAATCCCAGTAAGTTCTGGTTAGGAAAACACCCTCTTGCAAGTAGTCCAGAATACTGCTGATTGTGTGGGAATCCCTGACCCGCGACCTAGGACTCGCACGTTATCAGGCTAAACATCTCAGTAGCGTGAGTGTTTGATCATTTCCCAGCCCCCGCCTCCAGCTTTACTGTTCCCAGCTGTGGCCAGCAGGGGGAGGCACCTCTCTCTCTCTC
>NW_006437746.1:2673481-2676372 GCF_000325575.1 Pteropus alecto
CCACAATCCTCCAGGGTTCACTCCTTCCCAGCCGCATCAGGCCACCTCCCAGTCTTCTCCTCCCAGGCCCCCTGAGACACAGCCCTGGCTCCTTCCTCCTTCTGTTGGTGAAGGCTTGCAGAGCTGCAGGGAGGGGCCGTGGCCGAGAGCAGGGCAGGGATCTCCCAGGCGTGGGGAACAGACATCCTGGCGTCTTTGACCCTGGGTTGGCTGATCTCTCTCCTTCCTGGCTCTATTCCAAGCAGGAGAGACCCCAGGAGAGACCCAGGCTGGTCCCGTCTCCAGCTGTGACAGAAAGGGATCGAGAGACTTTCAGTCATAAGACACGCTCATCAGAGATGAGACATCCCCCAGAAGGTGTGTCACATAGTAAGAATGACACATACTCTGAAGATGTAATGTGCTCTGAAGCAGTGACATGCCTCTCACTCTACAGGGGTAACACACGCCTTAGAGATAATATGGCTCACAAAGGTGACATGGCCTTCAGAGGTGACATGCTCTGCATGGGTGACATACCCCTCAGGTGACACGCCCATTGTAGCTCTCAGCCTTACCCACCACTTCAGGTTCAGAGCCACGCACAGTGGGCACAGCACTACCCGCCCTATAAGCCCTGCTACTTGGTTCCAAGATTTCCCCGCCCACAGAGCAGCCCTCAGCCAGTAGACGCCTGGGCCAGTCTAGCTCTTGTGGCCCAGCTTGAAGCTGGCTGCCACCCCTGGGGTCCCCATTCATGAGGAATGGGGCCTTCTGAGCCTCTGCCCTCCCGACCCTAGGAAGCTGTCCCTGTTTCAAGTCCAGCAGACAGAGACAGAGACAAGAATCAGGCAGAGGAAGAGTCATTTATGATATATGAATAATAGACTAATTTAATCCCACGTTTCTCTTGTGCCTCCCATTTAGTAATTTGTTCCATTTCTTAATGGCTCAAGTTCTTTATCAGTCTGTGACGGAGGGGAGCGGTGGGTGAGTCATCACACCAGGGATTGGAAGGGTGACCTATATACCGGGCCTGGGAAAGCAGGTCCTGAGATGGGCTCAGCTCCACCTTCGCGCCCTCCCTGTTGGGGGCAGCGGCGAGCTGGCTCAGCTCCTGTCTCTGCATCGAAGCTGTGGGAAGCGGGCAGGCTGGGGTGGCCCACACTTGGTGTGGGTGTGCATGCGGGGCTTGTCATAAGCCGTGTTTCATAGCAAGTTCTCTGCTTGCACTTAGATTGGATGTCGGAGGGGAAGATGGAGATGCTGGGAGTCCAGCCCCGCCAACCCCCCCGCAGGTCACTTTCAGCCAGACTGAGAGTGAGATGTGATCTTGGGGTCAGGCTGCCTCCGCTCATATCTTGGCTGCCCCCCGTCTGTCTCTGTGACCCTGTGTGTATCACTTCACTGCTCGAAGCCAGGAAAAGACGCTCCAACAGCGAAGGCTCTTACCTCTGTCCTGGCCCCGCTGCCTGAATCTCTCATTAATCTGAATCAGTTATCTCGAATCTTATTTCTTTTATTTTTATTTTACACAAGGATACTGAGGCTTGAGGAGTTTAGGGCCTTGAATAAAGAGGGAACGGTGGGGAGACTAGAGCCTGAGAAGGCCTGGAATCGGGGCAGAGGCTGGACCCCTAGGCAGGCTCTTCTGTGCTTCGTCCCAGTCACCTTGCACAGTGGTGTTTGGCCCCAAAGGTGACCTCACACAGGATCAGCAGGCTGGGGTGCAGTGGGGGGCTGGGCAGGCTCAGCAGCCATTGGAAGCACAGGGAAGGAGCTAAACCTCTGGTTATTTGGGTGGGAGGGGTAAGGGGAGAAGAGAGGTGTGGGCAGGCATATTTACAGAGTTAGCATACCTTGTTGGTATTTATCACGGGACACAATGGTTATTGTGCCCACTTCACAGGTAGATAAGTTAATAATGACAAAGCTGACAGCTCGTGCAGGTGAGACCTGTCTTCCTCCAGCCTCTTCTCTGCTCACTGTCCCACTGCCCGTTGCCAGCCAGGTGTGGGCCACCTGCTCTGTGATAATGGTCGTCTTCCTCTAACACTCGGCAATCTAGAGGTTACTGGTCTTTGCCATGTCTGTCAGCACTTTTGATTCTCCCAATATTCCTGGCAGGTAGGTGTGAACTACATATGTAGTCAACGTTTTACGAAAGTACAATGTCCAAAGGGAAACGTGTACATATTGCAAGCACGTGGCTCTCTGAACTGTCATCAGGACTATTATTTCAACCTCGTTTTGCCTAAAGAAAACTGGAGCTTAGAGGTTCTGTGACGTTCCCAGGTCTGTTCGCGTGCCGAGCAGTGGAGGCGGTGTTCCAGCCTACCTCTCGTCATGGCCATGTTTTGAAATGGAGTTTTCCATTTAAATATTTGATTTCGATGTCTTTGGAGAGCAGGCCAACTTAATGGAAAACAGCAATGCTATTATCTTAACTTCATTAACACAAGTGGTTCTATGAGGAGGAAATCGGGCGCTTTGGGTCGACCCTTCTTTTGTATCGAAACTCTTTCTTTGGGGGATGAGAGTTCTGAAATGTCTTCAGTAGAATTTGTGAAAAACTTGCAGGATAAACTTCACGGTAAGTCTTAAGTTTGCAGATTCAGAAAGGCTTGTGAAAGGAACAGTGTACTTGAATCATTTATTTTTGCAACATTTAATTTAGCAGTCATTATTTATATCAACACTTGGGAATATTTTGGAGAATCAACAAAGCCTTCTTAAGAGCGGCCTGATCCTCTGCTTGCAAGTCTGTGTTGTTAACTGTGAAATGGCTTTCTTAATCTCACATTTGAGAAAGAGGAAAACATTTCTGTTAAGTGAAGGGAGAGGAGGGGTCGTCCTGTGCAGCTGTCACGGGGTACAAGGACGGAGACCCCGCCCCTTAGGGAGGAGGCCTC
>NW_006437746.1:2676404-2700746 GCF_000325575.1 Pteropus alecto
CCCTGGCTGGCCGTGGCCCCCGGGGCAAAGGGGGGGGTGGGTGGGTGGGGGAGTATGTTAGGAGGCCCCTTCCAGTTCCAGGAAAGCAGGATTTAGGGCAATTAGAAACCATTCCACCTTAGTCATTGTCCCTCTTCAAAGAGCTGTCTGGGGACTTTCCTGACTGCCTTTGGAGCAGAAGCAACAAAAGCCCAATCAATTAGCCAATATCCACCCAGGGAGACTGACTGAGTCTCCGTCTGGGAATGGCTGGGAGGCAGAGCCTGGAGGGAGATCCATGCGCAGGGAGGATTTAGGGCAATTAGAAACCATTCCACCTTAGTCATTGTCCCTCTTCAAAGAGCTGTCTGGGGACTTTCCTGACTGCCTTTGGAGCAGAAGCAACAAAAGCCCAATCAATTAGCCAATATCCACCCAGGGAGACTGACTGAGTCTCCGTCTGGGAATGGCTGGGAGGCAGAGCCTGGAGGGAGATCCATGCGCAGGGGAGGGAAGGTGAATGGGGGAGAGCTGGACAGGCCAGGCCACAACTGGGCTTTGCAGACGGGGTCCCAGAGGGGTCAGGGAGTGGGATGCCACCTCTGTCCCACAGTCCCGCTCACAGATCCGGCAGCCTGGGCAGGGGAACAGCAGCTGGAGGAGCTTGTGTCTGCCCCAGCCAGAGCGGGGATGCTTTGCCAGCAAAACCTGCAAGTCATCCTGGCGCAGCTGCTGGCCTGCGGAGACGGAGACGGACAGGGCCCCGGCGGCAGGGAGGGGTGCAGGGAGGAGGGGAGCCTCTCCAGTGGGGTTTCAGAGCAGCCTGACCCTCCCGCTGACTTTCTCCATCACACACTGGCTTCCTTGGCTGAGGTGTTCCCTCTCCCAGCACGGGGCTGCTCACTCCCTCCATGGACTCCTTGTACCCGAGGAGCCATTCCCTGCAGCACAAAGAGAGAATGTGTTCTGTTTGGTCCATGACGAGGTGGTTAGGCGACTTTGCTCTTTTATCGAAACTAGTTGCCAGCTTCTAAAAATTAGGAAATTTTACATGTAGGTCCAGCCTTCCAACTTCTCTTAAAAGCTGGAAGCTCTGGTGACGCTGAGTCTGCGTGTCACATGGTCATGGAGGGAGTGTGTCATCTCTGGTGGCCACAGTCCCTACCTTTCCCATTTTCGAAACCCTCTTCTGCCACCTGGACCTGGAGGGCCACTGAGCTAGTGAGCAGTCATCTGGCACCTGCCGCGGTGGACAGCAGAGCAGGTGGCATTCTGTCTCCTGGACCACCTCCCCAGGGAAGTGGGGGCCTCCTCTGCCTCCACCACCCCCAATCGAAGTCACCTTGGTCCTTCCCACCCTGTACTGAAGTGATCTGTTTACACGGTTTTAGTCATTTATGGGTCCTGATTTAAATTTCCTTCCTCTTGCTGGGGTCAGGACTTAATGTGATTCTCTATCGCCATAACCCAAGGACGGCTGACTGGATTCAGTGATCTCTTCTGTTTTGAAGATGAAGAAACTGAGTCTCGGAGTGGTTTCCAGTGCGACACAGCTGGGGAAAACCCTTCGGCACACAGCCTCCCTCTGGAGCTCCGTCCACTGCAGGGGGAGGTGACCGCATCTCCTTCAGTCAGGGACTCCTGTGTGGAGCTCTGGGGAGTGACTGTGTGTCACTGATCCCACAGGCCCATCCAGCCCCCACAGATCTCTCCGAAGAGGGTTCACGTTCAAGTTGCTGCCTGCAAGCTAAGGGCCAGGATTCCAGTCAGCCCGTGTCCAAGGTCAGAGTCACTTACCACTGAAACGGAACTCTCTGGAGAGCCGAGTCACTCACGCTCACCCTCATTTCCAGTTCAAGGCCATAATTCAGGAGCTGCTCTCTCTGTAGGACAGGAAGTGGGAAGTGGGCCAGGAGGAGAGAGGACAGATAGACCATCTTAGGATGGTTTGACTTAGGATTTTTCTACTTTACGACGGTGTGAAAGCGATACACATTCAGTAGCAACTGTACTTCGAATTTTGAGTTTCGGTCTCTTCCCGTGATGCTGGGCAGCGGCTGCGAGCCACAGCTCCCAGTCATGCACGCGATCACGAGGGTAAACAACCGATACTGCACAGTGTATTCACTGTGTCAGGTGCTTCTGCCCAACTGCAGGCTAATGCAGTGTTCCGAGCATGTTCAAGGTAGGCGAGGCTAAGCTACGGTGGTCGGTAGGTTAGGTGTATTAAGTGCATTTTCCACTTAACGATGGGTTTATTGGGACGTAAGCCCATCGTAAGCCACTGTAAATGGAGAGGGGTAAAGGACTATTAGAAAAGACTTCTGTCTTTTTCCTTCCTTCCTTCCTTCCTTCCTTCCTTCCTTCCTTCCTTCCTTCCTTCCTTCCTTCCTTCCTTCCTTCCACTTCCTTTCTGGTGTATTCAGAGAGCTGCCTCAGGGTCCTGGGGCCAGGAGGCAGGGCCCCCAGCACAGGTATGTGTGGAGGTTCTCTCGGCTGGCATGGATGACACCTTTGGAAAGAAGTCAGAGAGGCGGTCCCGAGACTTTGATCTCAAAGCACAAGTTTGCAAGCCGAAAGGGTGAGGGGGGGAGGTGTGTGTGTGTGTGTGTGTGCGCGCGCGCACCTGCACACGCGTGTGTTAGGTTGGGGGATAGGTCTCACCCTCAGTAGGGCTGAGGGATTGACTTGTCACAAAGAGATTTCCACATGTCCTCTGTGAAGGGCGGAATTCCACCCGGTGCTGTTGGTTGACCAGCTGTCCTCATAACAGGATGCTCCGTGTGTTAGGAAAATTAGAAAGGTTTTTCAGCTCTTCCTGCATCATCTTTTAGTTATGGGGCTTCAGGTACCCCAGAACCTCTCTGTAAATGACAATAATAAGTCCTCCCCTCCCAACCTTCCATTTTATTGTGACCCAAACGAGGTAGCAATCAGGTTGTGAAGGCATTTTGTAGAGTCTTGAGGGCTTTGCCAGAGAATGAGGTACAAACTTAAAGCCCAAACCCTTCAGCTCATTCGCTTGGCGCTCCGCTGGCTGCACGGGGAGGTGGCCTTCTCTGGACGCTGTTCAGTTCTATTTTCACGTACTCACAACTGGCGTCTCAGTCTTAGACCTCTTATGGAGGGGCAGCAGGAAGTTGCCCATCTTCCCAGAGTATCAAGTGGGCTGGACAACAGGGATGGGGGCAAATCATGATGTTTCTATGAAAGCAAACACTTCTATGTGCTGTGTGGCATGCTAAAGTCGATGAATTTTAACGTTAAAACAGGAGCTAAGAAATGTTGCCCTTGTGCAGTGATGGGAAGCGGAGGCTGCTTTTCCCAGAGGAGTCAGGGGACTTCAACACGGTCCTCTGCCTTCGAGATATTTTAGTAAAAAGTGTGAGAAATACCCTCATGGCGTGGCAGGCACTGTGCTGGGCTCTGCAAGAGGAGCCGCAGGATTAAGGGGAGAAGCCTGGCTCCGGGGCAGCCCCACAGTGAGGCAGCTTCCTTACTCGGCTGTGTGGGAGTGCACACAGAAGTCTGAGAGGAAAGAGGGCTCATGTCTGGCTGGAGTGAAGGAGATGATCAGGGGAGACTTCCTGGAGGCGGGGTGGGGGGAGGATGAGATTTCAGGAGCCTAGGCATACACACTCAGAAATGCAAGTCAACCTTGGTCCCCGGTAGGAGACTCAGACCTGGGCGAAGGGTGTGGAGAGAGGATGTGGAAGATGTGACTGGGCCCCCCGGCGAGGAGTCTGGGACGAATATAATAACATGTTTTGGAAGTGCCAGAAGTCATCTGAGCAGCAAAGCAGCATGGTCAAAGGGTTGCTTTAAAGTGATCGATTTCACGTTGGAGACAGATTTCTAGTTGTTTCCTTTTGCCTGGAGTGTCGTTCAGACAAGGGGGTCCTTTAAAGGGTTTCTCCTTTCAGAAGAGAAGAGAAGTAGTCTCTAGGCTCGAACACAGCCAATATTGTACAACAACCTTCTCTTCTTGCTACTCAGATGAAGAACGATGGCCCAGAGAGGCCAAGGGCCTTGCCTCATGTTGCCCAGCAAATTAGAGCTGATGTTGAACAGCAAGAGTCCCAGATAATTGGAGTCATTGGCCCCAGCAGGTCCTTCAGAAAGATGGATGCCAGGTGCATCCCAAATATTACTATAAGACATCGTGCCTCTCTTTGTGTGTGAAATCTCTGCAAGCCTTCAGCCCACAGATCTGAGGTCCAAACACATAGGCATAGCGAGAACTCCTTTCTTCACTACTCGTGGGGGCAATTTGGCTTCTTAAATGCTCCAGACCAGGAAGACTTCACATTAGATTTCAGTCTTGCTGAAGAGTAATACCCACCACACCTGGGCACATGTCTGCTTTGCTACCCGGAATGGAACTGCAGGTAAAATCTGAGGCCGACAGGATTCTCATCCGAGAAGAGAAGGGGCTCTGCCTGGACCTCCCCCCATCACTCCCCAGCCCAAGGCTAGACCAGATTAAAGCACTTGTGGTTTAGACCAGCTCTTCTCAAACTTCACGGCACATGCAAACCACGCAGCGATCTTGTTAAAATTCAGACACAGATTCTGTGGGGCCAGGTGGGGCCGGGAGTTCTGTCTTTTACACAAGTTCCCAAGTGATGCCAGTGGTCCACAGACCATGGTTTTTGCAGTACAGGCTTAGACAACACCATCCGTCCGTCCATCCATCCGTCCGTCCGTCCATCCATCCATCCATCCATCCATCCCTCCATCCATCTATACTTTCCTAAAGGGAAGATGCCACCCTCTGGAGTTAAGCTGCACACCCACTGCTTGCAGCAGCTTTCTTTCAAACCTCCCTTTTAGTCCGCCAGGGAACCCAGGGGACTTCGACACCATCTTTATTCATAAACACGCATTTCATTCATGCTATACACATTTATCGAGCACATATTGTATTCTAGGCCCCGTCCTAGGAAATCAGAGATGACCAGGATCTGTAGTCGCCCACAGGCTGGTGAGGCCAGAGAAGCTCAGGCCACGTGAATGAGGATGGTGAAAAGGGGCAGGAAAGAGGAGCGAAGGCCACAGGCAGAGCGGAGCGAGTGGCTCTCTGCTTTCTTCTGGACCCATCTTCGCCGTGGGAAGTAGACGATTTTGTCAAGATTCCTCATCAGTCAGATCAGAGAAAAGAGCCGCGTTGAGGAGTGGGGAGGGGCGTGAGGGGACCACAGATTGAGCTACCTGGCCATCATCACATCTCCCCCGCCGCCTCTGGGGCATAAATTAGGCTGCGATCATCTCCACTGGGGCCCCTGGGTCGCACAGAGACCTTCTCCATTCTGGGTTCCCAGCGCTGCCTCTCTCATCCGCGCTCTGGGTTGTGGCTAGAAGCCGGTGGCTGAAAGCTGAGGACCTCTTTGCCAAGCAGGGCACAAGAGTGACTAGACAAGTCTCAGCCCCTGTCCCCTGCAGCCACCTGACCCTCATCTTACCCCGTCTTCTCCTCATAGTTTCCCAAGCTGTCAGCAAGAGTATTAACGGCAATTCAATCAATACTCAACCCAAAATCAAGCTCCATGAATGTCTGTTAATTAATGAACTCATCAAACATTTTATTAAGTGCCAGCTGGATTCCGGGCATCCTCTAAAGTGCTCAGAGTGATGAACAAAGCAGAGGCGGTGCCCACTGTCACCGAGGGAGCCGAGAACGAGACGTGGAAACAGATACCTAGCAAACATTCGCACACGTGCCTATGTAACGACAAGCTGAGAGACGCTGCGAGGGAAAGGCACCTGGCGCTCAGGAGAGGGTACCGGAGGGTCGGTTTCAGCTTGGAGGCGCAGGTGACAGGGAAGACCTCTCCGAGGATGCGACATGTGTGCTGAGGTCTCAAGGAAGAAGAGAAATTGGCCAAGGGAAGGAGGGGGCGGTTGGGGGAGAGGGAGCATTAGATGTGAAGGAAGCTTGAGCTGGTGTGAGAACTGCCCCCCAACCCCCACCCCCGGCACGGGTGAAGCTGGGACAGATTGGAGCAGTGTGTGGGGCGGGGGGCGGTATGAGGCTGGGCTCCACCCCTATGGTCTTCATCTGGGCCAGGGCTATACCCAGACCAGCCAACCCGAACACACAGCAAGGGCGCCAAGGGAGGCGGCCTCTGACGCGGAGGCCCAGGCCGAGCTAGCACCGTGAACACAGGGCAGAGGTCCCTGTGTTAATTGCATTGCCCCCAGAGGAAGTGACAGATGGCTGGACTCAGCCCCGAAGCTTGCACTCTGTCCTTCTCTGAGGGAGCTGGGGAGGGGGGCGCTCTGAGTGGGGTGACCCAGGCCCATCACTGTGCACTCACCGTGTCATGGTCCCAGTTATGAAGCCCAGAGGAGGTGCCTTGAGAAGGCCCAAGGCAGGAGCGTGGGGGCGAGACGGCTTGCTGGTGAGCACTGAGCCCACCCACACTGCCCTCCATGCCACCCCACTCAGAATGAGAGGGAGGCAGCTCCACAAACCCTCATCGGGGGTCCCCCTTCGGTGTTTTAGTAAATGTGAGTAACCACTGGGCCGGCCCCCAGGCCGGGCTGTGCTGGGGACGGCCGGGCACTCGCACAGCTCCAAGTGCTCAGACTCCTTACAGCCCTGCCCGGGAGCGGAGGTGGTGCCAGCGAACAGAAACGAAAGACTAGCATCGACCCCACTTGGGCATTTTCCGCCTGCCAAGCATTGCGCTTGTGGGGGACAGTTACACTCACGGCCCCCGACGCAGCGTCCTCCTGTCACTCATCCCTCCCACAGGTGCTCTGGGCGTGGCCACGTTACTCGTTTCGGCTAATGGAACATCAGTAAATATGATAAACACTTGTGCCTAGAGGTTCCCTCTTGGAACCCACAGCCATGTGGAAAATTCCGGCCTGCACACCTGGGGAGGCCATGTGGAGGAGGCCACACGGCTGGTAGCTTTCCAGATGCCAGGCCTGCGAACGGGGGCGTCGTGGACTCCGGCTGCAGCCGAGCCTCAGATGGGCGGCCACAGCAATGACCAGGAGAACCGCCCAGCTGAGCCCAGCTCAGATCGCAGAATCGGAGCAAAAACTCATTGCTTTACGCAGCCACCTCGTCAGGTGGTCTGCTGCACGGCAGCGGTTAACCGAGACAGTGCCTAATAAACATCCACGTCCTCATTGCTGGGGCACAGCAACCCTGGGGCACGTCTGTCTTAGCTCTTATCTGGACCCCGAAATGTGGGCAGTAACTGACAAGGTCAGGCAGTGGCAGCTGGCTGGGTCTGTCTCCGCGGCCTCCCCGCTGGCTCTTTCCACCACCTGGGAATGAGGTGGCAGTGGCAATCACAGACGGCCAGGCAGTGAGGCGGGGAGCTGGCCTGCCTTTGTCTTTCAGTGACACCCGTGGTGCCCAGCTCGGCCTCCACCCGCAGGTCACCCCATGAGGCCTGGCTGCACATTTCTGGGCTTTCTCGTCCTCATTATTCTTCCGTTACCTCTGCTTCTATTTTTATCCATCCTGGATTCTCTTCCCCAAACGACCATGAGCACAAGGCCGTTGCTTCTGCATGAGGCCTGGCTGCACATTTCTGGGCTTTCTTGTTCTCTACTCCGTCCCCATTACTCTTCCGTTACCTCTGCTCCTATTTTTATCCATCCTGGATTCTCCTCCCCAAACGACCATGAGCACAAGGCCGTTGCTTCTAACGGGACCTTTATGAACGGTTTGCGCACTGTGAAGTTTTGTCGCGCGGTGGTCTCACGCCCCCTGAAATCATGCATCAGACATCCTGTCTTTAACCGGCCACTTCTCACCAGCTTCTTCACCCCATGTGGCACCATGCGTGTGTCATCACCCCCACCCTTGCTCCGTCTTCCCCTATCCCAGCTCCTCTCCCTCCTTCCGAGAGCACCAAAGTCCTCTCGCTCACTGTCACTCCACTCCTGACTCCCAAAGGCAGCTCCCAGGCCACCTACGGGTCTCTGGTTTAACCAGAAGATTCCCTACTTAGTAGACAGTTGTCGCTCTAAGTAGCAAAATCTCTCTCTACCCAAAACAACACACATTTATATGCTCTGAGCTCAGAGAAGGAACTTCAGGGGACATCTCCCCAGATCTGTCACGTTATAACTGAGGCTCAGAGCTCAGAGAGATGGGGCGACTTGCCTGGGCCCAGCTCTGGTTGCAGTTAGAACTGAAAGACGGAGCCCTCTCCACCGCGTGTGAATGTGTCAGGGTGTGTGTGGTGCCGAGACGGAGTACCTGGGCCTCTCTGTCCCCCAGCTTGGCGTGGATCCCCAAGGCGAGGCGAGGTGAGGTGAGCAGGCATGCTGACCTGTGCCATTCTGCTCCCCAGCCCCGTGGTCCCCGTGGTGATGCTCACGTGCCCAGCCCATAAATATCTTATTTTGTGTTCCTGCCAGCCCCCACTAATAGGGCTAATGCTTCCTGAGGAACAGCCCAAAGCTGCATTAGTCGCAGATGTTTGATTGATTTAAAACAAAGAGCCTGACCACCAACCTCTCTCTATGGTTTCTCTTCCTGCCACTTTGCTTGCAGGGTTATCTCTGAAATGCAATTAAGGGGCTTAAAAGTACATTTTCAGGAAGATGCAGAATTGATGAGGGGAGCTGGCCCCTGTGGGTGCCTCTAGATTGTTCCAGTTCCAGAGGAGGGAGCTGGACCCTGCCTGGAGCTGCGTCCACACCCACCAAAGTCTTGGGTCTCCAGGGCCAAATCTGTATCCAGGAGCCCGGGAGGGGTGGTGGGAGAGGCCGCCCTTCAGAGAAGCTGCTGCTGCTTCCTTGGTCCCGTGCGTTTAAAAGTTCAGCTCCTTCGAGGCCTCTGGGAGGCACGGGGTCTGCAGGCCAGGGAGGCTGCTGTTGGGGCTCCCAGCCGTGGTACTTCCTTGAGGGGTTGGGCTCATCCAGGACCAAGCCTGGTGAGAGTGAGGCTCCTATTCTCTTGGGGCCAAGGGTCATGCCACTGATGGGGTCCGTCTGGGACAAAGCCCTTTGCCCCAGAGCCCGGGTGGTGTCGTAAAGCAGCTACTTTTCAGAATGTGCCCCTGGGGCACCATATTTCTCAGGATCCCAGGGCCTGAGTGCCCCTCAGCCATGGAGGGTCCCCTCTGAGGGTCTTTCCAAACAGGCGAGCGGGCCACGCCTATGAGACCGAAAGGATAAGACAGCCTTAGATGGAACAGCATAGATGGCTTCTGCAGGCACGTCACGGAGCCCCCCAGGCTGTGCCGGGGCTGCAGAGGTGCAAAGGTGGGCTAGTGGCATTACGGTCTGGCAGGGGAGGTTCGCAGCCCCAAACCCCAGCACGGAGAGCGAGGAGGCAGGCTGAGCCCGGCGGGCCAGGCAGCTCAGGTGCCCAGAACCACAGACACAGTGGAGCTGCCACAACTCACAGGGAACATGTGGGAAGGAGAAAATGGCATTTACGAGAATGTCTCTTAAAAAAACATTTGCATGGTTGGGCGGAGGAGTCCGAGATGGCCAGTGTGTGAGGGATGGTGTGAGGGATGCCCAAAGGCTTGTGCAGGTCACAGAGCGCCTCGCTGAAGGGCGTCTGCTTCGCCAAGCGCTGTGTTGGGTTGGGAGCTGGAGCCAACTTGCCCGGGACACCAGGACAGCTCGACCCCTCCGTCGTCCTGCTTGTCTGCCCCCTCCCCGACACTCCCAGGTTGAACATACCGTTTGAAAATGTCAGGTGTAAAGGGGCACCACCTTCTTGGCCTGCACAGGCTCCAAATTCTCCCTAACTCGATTCTGGTGGCCCAGAGAGGAGGGCACCATCACTTCCTGCCCAGGTCGCTGTGGAAGCTTCCTGCTGGGCGTAGTTACAACTGGGCTAGGGGTAGTGGGCCGGGTGTTGACAGTTGGAGGTGAAGAGAAAGGGTCTTTCTGTTTAAGGGCACGTGGGAAGAAGTGAGATTCGTGGAGTGGGTATGGGGGACAGTCCATGTTTGCCTTGCTAATGGTGAGTGAGCTAGACGTGTAGGCTGGAGACATGGTGGTGGACTTTAGTGTCTTGCTGAGAAGTTAGGATTTGCCTGCTGGGCAGTAGTGAGCCATAGATGGCTTTAGAGCAGGGGGAGAGGCAGAGTTAGAAATAGGCTTCTTGAAGATTAATCTGGTTGGGAACTGAGAGAGGTGCTTTCGTGATAATTAGCAGCTTCTTTGGGTTCCTGGAGGGGGCAATTTATCTCCCACTATAGAATGTAATATCGCTTCGATATTCAGTGGGATGAAGCTTTGGCCACCTCGCCTCCGCCATGTCTCTTCGAATCTCGACCCCTCCGGAAACTCCCAGATGATCGCTGCCTTCCCTGGTAAGCAGCCTTGCTTCTTCGATGTGCTCATGGTACTCAGCCACCCCTCTGCTGTCATCTCTGAGCTCTCAGAGCCTCCCCCTCAGTCGCCCAAGAATTGGGTAACTTGGACGACATTCTTCCTCTTGTCTTTGTCCCGGGAGGTGTCAGCATCTGACTCCAGGGCTGCACCCTGGACCTCATCCTCACCATTACTGCACCACTTCTAAAGCTACTGAATCAAACCCTCCTCTTTTTCATAATCCAGGGCTCCACAGACTGTGGCCATGGGCTGACCTGGCCCATTGACTGTTTTTGTAAATAAAGTTTTATTGGCACGCAGCCCATCTGTGTATGTATTGTCTCTGGCTGCTTTTGAGCTACAAAAGCAAAGTAGAGTCACTGTGACAGACTGTATGGTCCACACAGCCTAAAACACTACCTGGCCCTTTACAGAAAGGGCCATAATCCATCTTCATGTCGGAAACCATCAGCTGTCTCGTTGCTTCACCCCTGTCCTTATCCAGCCTGGGCTCATGTTTTCCATGACTTTCTTCCATTACCCAGCCCCCCAACATTCTGTGGCCCCCTTGGGGTGAGTCCGACTGCTCCCTTTCTCTTCACCTGCCTGAGAGCAGCCAAGGGCTGCTGGAGAATGGTACACAACAGAGAAGATCACTTCAGTCATAAATTCTTGATCACCGCCTCCAGTGGACCTTCAGCATTCCTGGAAAGCCTGCTGCTTCCTCTGGTCCGCTCTCTCACGGTCTGAATCACTGTAGCCTTGTCTAGATGCTTTACATTTCCGATCTACCTCTTGCCCGTTTTTTTTTCAGCAGGTGACCCGGCCTCTCACTTCACAGAGAACACAGCATCAGCGAGGACTCACCATCTTGCTAGCAAACATAGACGCTTTCCTTTAATCTCCCTTCTGCTCTGTTTGCCATCTGCTCCAGCAGAAGAATCCGCCTGCCCCTCCACTTGGCACCCCAACCCCTCCTGCCTTCCTAGGAAATGTACCCCAAGTGTACCATTTTGATTCCCCCTAAAGCAGACCCTGAGACAGGAACTTGAGTGAGCGTATTTATTTGTTTGGTGACCCCAGGAAGCCCAGGGAGAAAATGAAGGTGAGGGAGGGGAGAGAGAAAGGCCAGCCGAGAGTGGAGTAATGGGCGCGATGCCACTCAGAGGCCCCTCTGGGAGGCTGCATGGAGCACTGCTGAGAATCATCCTACTGGAGGATAGAGAGGCTGAGGCATATTCGTGCATTCTCTGCATTTCCTGATTGTGCCTGCACGACACAGACATGCAAGCTCCCCAAGTGCCACTGGGAGCCCCAGAGAGGCATAAAGCCAGACTGGCACACCCTTATGTTTTCAGGGAACTGGCTGGGGCTCCAGGACCCTCACGAGGGCTGCGGGGATGTGGTGCTGGCACCCCTGACAGCTCCTACCCTGCAGGCACCCTAACTGTGCATGCCACCGGATCCTGTCTGCTGATTTTTAAACACTATCACAGTTCTTCCATTTAAACGAAATCCTCTCTCGAACTCGCGCCCTCCAGCCTCCCCTTTGTTCCGTCTCCTTCGTTCGGTATCAAACCAGTCTCAGCCCATTTCAGTCTGGCTTCTGCCCTCCATTCTGACAAAGTTGCTGTCCCCAAGGTCAACTCCATGTTCAGTCCAGACTCGCAACATGCTGTCTCTTCAGTAGCACTGAACCCCGTTGGCCGTCCTCACCTTCCGCTCTCTTTCCTCTTGGGCTCCATATCAGCTCCTTCTGGGCTCTCGCTACCCCTCTGACGCAGCCTTTGCTGGCATCTGGGGGTCTTCTGGGTGGGCACAGAAGCCTGCAAAGGAGACAGGGTCCCTCGAAGCCTCCTCTCCTTCCAGAACCCACCCAGGACCACAGCTTTAAGATCCATGGTGAAGGGAATGGCTCACACTCCATCTTCTGCAGCCTAGATCTTTCCACCTGCCTCTTCAGCACTTCTGCTTGGGACTTTGAAAGGCCTTTCAGAATCCAGACTGGACATATGACTTCGCAGCTCCCACAAAACCGTACCTGGACCTCTCCCCAATCTCAGTGAATTGCAATTTTCTACTCAGTTGCAAAGGTCAGAGACATCCTTGGTACCATCCACTCCTTCCCCCAGACTGGCATTGTTCAGTCCTTCCCCGAGACTGGATGATTTTATCTCCTAAATCTTTCTCACGTTGCCTCTTATTCTCTGTCTCCATCGCCCTGACATGAGTCAAGCTGCCATTTGTCTTGCGCTAGACTCCTGCTATCACCCCTGGACTGGCTCCCTTCGAATCCTCTTTGCCATGGTTTTCATACGGCCGTCAGAGGAATCTTTTCTGATGCCAACATAATCATGTCCCACCTTTGCTCCTAACCCCTGCTGTCTTCTCACTGCTCTGAACATGGGCTGCGAGGCTGCAGGCCTGGCCTGCTCCGTCTCCCACCTCCTCCTGCACAGGTGCCCTCCCCTCGGCAGCCTCACTCATAAGCTTTGGCCAGGCTTCTTCCCACCACCGGCCTTTTGCCCTTCCCAAGTCCTCTGTCTGGAATGTCTTTTCCTCTTCTCTTCCCTGGTGAATTCTTACTTCTGACACTTCTGATTGGGATAACTCAATCATCTCTTCCTGAAGGCCTCCTTCCCTGAGATGAACTCCTGTGGCATTGAGATGATTTTGCATCTGTTGCATCCTAACCCCTGCAGTAGACTGGGAGCAGTGGCCATGTCTGGTTCGGCTCTCCATTGGACCCCCAGCGTCCAGCCCAGTATTTGACCCCCGTGGGCACTAAATCAATATCCAACGAATGAGGAGCTTCATGTGAGAGTAATCTAACCCAGTAACACTGAGATTGGGTCAGTCTGTTGAGCGTAAAATACATGGTTCTTAATGAGAGGATGAGAGCAGATGTCAGAATGTCCTTGAGAGGAGCTCGAAGTAGACATTGCCAGTGGCTTTGCTTACATCCTCAAGATCGCTTCTTTGAGGAAAAGGGCGACATACGAGTTTTTTATTTCTTCCTCTCACGAAGAGATGAGCTAATGAATTTTAAGGTCACTTGACTGGCCGTAAAGAGCCTTTGGAAGGCCAAGGCCAAAGCCACCACACTATCCTGGGTTCAATTCCTAGCTTTGCCATTTACTGGGCTGCTTTGCCGCTCAATTTTCTACTTTGTTAATTAGGAATCGGAACATCTGTTCCTCGAGGTTGATCTGAGGGAAGCGTTGGGTGCCTCGTGGTGCCTGAGGGAAGTTGGGTGGGGCTGTCCTTCCCTTCCTGACCCGAAGTCAGCAGTAAGAAAGTCGCTTGTCTCAATACCCGTTTCCCAGATTTTTATCCTCTTTGTTATTCATATGAATAAGGTTGTTGAGACCGACCTGGGAAGCTTTATTTCGACTTCTCCCTCTTGCCTTCCTGGCTCTTGCTTTGGTCTGTCTGCCATTCTTCAGGGATCCCAGAGAGAAAGCCTGAAAAGATGAAGTTATTTCATTGTCAGATGTTTCCGCTAACCATACACTCGGGTGTCAGTGGGGGTGATTCATGGACATCCATTTACAGCTGAAGTTGTAGATCTGTTTTTAGAAATTATTAGCAGGCATTAAACAAAAACAGGCTTTATTAATAATTCACCAGAAAAAAAGATATGGCGCAATATCCCGCAATAGTAATCTCTAATGCCGGAATAAGTATTCCATTTATTTGTTTTTTTATTTTTTCTTCCTTTGACATAATAAAGACCCAAATCCTCTGTAAACTGAGAGAAAGGCAGATCTAAGAGGGGGCATAGTTATCAGCCGAGCAGAGCATGAGTCTGCCTCTCGAGTCAGAAACAGGACAAGTTCTGGGTGCCAGCATTCAGAAAGGAAGTCGAGTCATCTGAAGCAAAAGTAGGGCACGGGGCTGGGTTACGGATCCTCCGTAGGCCTCAGCTCCTCCGGTCTCTACTTTGCTTTAGCTTCAGCTCTGCCCCGCGGCCCCCCAGCCCTCAGGCCCAACCTGGAGATCACATTCCTACACACTGTTGGCTTTCTGGGTCGTCTTGCCTGAAGGCTTTCTCCAGCAGAAGTGCCAGGAATTTGACCCTCCCTCCCAGGGGCAGTTCTCAACCAACAAGGAAAGGACGGGGGTGGATTTGTCCCCCGCTCCCCTGGCTCTCTATGCAATGGCGTAAACTCTCAGAAACCTCCCTGGAAGCAGCTTGTGCGTGAACACACCCTTCCTAACGCACCCTTCCTGAGTTTTCTCCCTTCCCTTTCTCGCTTCTTTACCCCCTCACCCTGTTTCTTGGAATCACCCTAACTGGCTGCAACCAAGTCCCAATCTCAGGGTTGGCTGGGACAATGGGGAGACGAGGCAGAGAAAGGAGGACAGCGAATAACGTGAGCGAAGGAGCAGGTTCCTATGAGGAGAATGGACGGCTCCATCCCTCCGGGGACCCTGTGCCATACTGGGAGGAGGGGGAGGCTGGAGCCTTATCCCCCAACGCCCACTCCTAACTGGTTGAGGGTTGAACCTGGGGTCTTAAGACTCCCTCCACCACTACCCCTATTGCTCCGACCAAGCTCCCCATGCCAGAAAAAGTCCCTAGGCAGAGAAGAAAGACACAGTTGCAGAGGTGAGAAGTGTCAGCTCTCTGTCCACTGCAGCTGCTGAGAATTCAGGTGGCGGAGTAGAGGGAGCGGGCAGTGATAACATCTGCGAGGGGTGCACTTCCCTGGGCCATTCATGTGGCCAGAGAGATGGAGGGGCTGGGGAATGGGAAGCAGGACAAGTGGAATGTGGCCACCTGTGCATACAGAACTGGTTAGGGCCGCGTCCTTTCATGAGCCGGTGTGGAAGGCCGGCGTGGGTGTAGCTGGAACCTTGATCACTAGCCCAGATCTAAGCAGAAACCTCCAGGGCATAGAAGGTAAGACTGAGGCAAAGTGCAGCCAGCCGTTCTCAGGACAGAACACCCAGGTTGACCATGAGACAGCTTTCAGTGGCCTGTGCTTCCCTGCGCATTTATAAAGCAGGTGGGCTTGTTCTGGAGCCCTCTCTCCTTTCTACAGGTGGCTCCTTAGCAATGCCAGCCCCTCCTCTCCAGCCTTCAGGTGCCCTCTGCATGGCCTCGGGCTGCCAGAGCCCTGCATCTCAGAGTCCTGCAGTGTCATGGTCCACGGTCAACCTCTTTCTCTGAATAGATACTCCCTAGTGTTCCAAATTGTCTCCCTTTTCACAGACCTGATATTCCTGAGCTGCAGGAAGTGAGTTAGAGTGTTAATTTATACTGAATTATGAAGGGTTGCTGCTGAATTATGAAGGGTTGAAGCTCTCTCGTGGTGGGTACTTGTAGTTTAAAGGGGAAGCTTGGGCACCCAAGGGAGAGAGGATCGCTTGCAACCAGTGTTACAGTAAAATACATATAAAATAAATAAAAAGGATAAAAATCCTTGTAAAACCTTCTAGGGAAAGGTAGATAACACAGCAGGGAGACGGTGCACTCAGAAGCAAGGATCCTTGGGTACGAAGCTTAGTAGCACCCCGTCCCCACGAAACATAGTTCACATCAGCATGAACTTGAGCAGGTTACTTTTCTATGCCTCGGTTTTCTCATCTGCAGAATCCGATAATAGACTTACTTCATAGGGTTGTGGTGAGGATTAAATCAATTAATCCAGCCAAAGGACTTAGAGCTGCATCTGGGACACAGTTAAAGCTCAATAAATGTCAGCCATCATTACTCTTTGGTCATCAGAGTTACTCAGAAGTGAGTCTTCCAGAAAGAAAGGCTGGGTCATATCAAATGTTATGGTGAAGCCATCCAACAAGCAGTATTTCAGGGAAGGTCTCTTCTAGCTCCGAGGCCTTCTGGGTGGTTAGGATGACTCAAACCTCAGAAAAGCTCCCGGTCTCTAATTCCACTGTGTTTCTGGGTGGCCACAGCAGCCAGGCCTTGGAGATACCACCTTCACAGACATGGAAGTGTAGAAACCTATGTCTTTCTGGGAATTCTATTCCATAAAAACAAAAGCACTAGTCTTTGTACTGGGATAGTTATATGCTGCTAAATTAAGCCCAGCAGAAAATAAAATCAGTAGAAATAATCTATGCCGATCGATAGGGACATAGTTGAACAATACAACTATATCATGGAATATTGCACAATCATGACAAAGAATAACACATATTTACTTGAGAAATTTATGTGTTTTGTTCTTAGGTAATAAAGCAGAATATTAAAAAATGTACATGTGAACATATTTTTGTAAAATTAGTTGTGATTCCCAAGTCCTCACATAGGGCCAATGTTTTACATGATGAATATAAAGAAGTAGAATATAAAGAAGTGGGTTATCGATTCTGACCTTTACAATGACCAATGATGCTGGATGGCCACCCCTGACTCCTGGGGATGCTGGACACCTTCCCTGAGATTGATTGGCATCTCCCGTTGTCTTTGCTGCAAACTGGTAATTTGTCTACTTGACTCAATTGGCTATGGTTTGAGTTCGTGTTTTTGCAAAGCTCTCTCGGGGAGTAGTTAGAGTTTAAAGGGGGAGCTTGGGTGACCAAAGTTCAGATCAGGCAGGAAGAGGCCTTCTGAGGACCCCAATCCATTGTCCCGTCCAAATCATCCTCAGCCCTTCATTCTGGTGGCTCTGCCAGGACTATCCACTCAGGGCCCTTCGCAGCTTGTCCTCGGTCCACTTTGACAGCTCCTCCCCTCCCCACTTTTTCTAACTCTGTGCTTCGTCTAATAGAACCACACCCTCCTCTCAATCACTGGCCCAGAGTTTGAGCATCCATGCTTTTACTCAAGCTGTTCCCTCCATCTAAAATGCCCGCCCACCCCTTCCTATCATCACCTGTCCGAATCTAGCCCAATGTGGTAGGAATCACTTCCTGCGTTTTCTGAGAGCACATGGCTTCTGGCTCCTGTAAGAGTGTCATGCATTTGGAGAGAAATACATACAAACCTGCATCCCGTTCTCAAGTCGTTTACAAGGGGCCTTAAACAAAGTGGAACTTGATAAGTATTTGACATGTGTCCCCTGTTCTCTGGGTTGGGGGTGGCTTCAGGAGCCCCTCCCATCTAGGACTGGAGGAGGTCAATGACCCCATTGCACAGGACCTGGGAGGTGATGGAACTTAGCAGTGGAAACTGGCTGGGGGGTCAGGCAGCTCCTGCTTAAGGATGAGAACCACTGCAAGGCAGAAGTAGTAGTGTAAGAGCCAGGATGAGGAGGGTGTGGGGGGAAAGACAGGCTGGACCGGGGGGCGGAGCTGGTGGGCTGGCTAGGCATGCTGGATTTCACCCCGGAATGAGGTTTACTCTGGCCTATCCCCTAAGATGCTGAGAACCTGGGTCTTTCATGAAGCCACTGCTCGCCTCCAGCATTAGGCTTAATCAGGTGGTTAAAGGCATCTGAGTGGGTCCAAGCCATAGGCAGGTGGTTTTCTTAAGGAACCAAGTGCTTTTCAGCAGAAGAGAATGTAAAGAGCAAATGTCATGGGCTTTCCCCCTTGTTAGTATATAGCCATGTCCTCTGGAAGTCACAACAGAAGGCCTTTGTGCCCTGACCAAGGCTGTGCTGGGACTCCCGCTTTACCGAGCACTGTGTCAAGTACCCCTTACATCATGTGTACCCCTTACCACAATCCAATGAGGTCGATATTATCCCAGTCCTACAGATGAGAAAATCGAGTCTCACTAGACATCAGACTTTATGTGACCAGAGGAATTTGATGGAGGAGGGAGAAGTAGTTTGTTTGTGTTGTTTGTTCTAGAAGGAGTGGGAGTAACCAAAATTCCGTCGATCGGCCCTCTTTTCTACCAGCCGCCTCACAGAAAATGTGTTGACTCTCATTACCATTTGCCATTATGCACTTGATTAAAAAAAAAACAAAACTAAACAGTTGACAATATAATCCATTAAGGTATGAAGAATTTGAAAAAGTATGCATTAATTTAATTTTGTTGAAGTAACTGTATCGTTAAAATAGACCAAATAAGATGATGGGCATTTCTGCGTGAACTGGACAACCACTTCGCTAATAATACTCAATCTTATTGGATGAACAACAATGTACTGATCTGAATTCCCTGTGATTGGACATTTAGGTCACCACTATTTGTCTTATTATTTTAAACAACTCTAAAGTGGATATCTTTTTCATATGGCTTTTCAAAGTATTCTGGAAGATTTCCTTAGGACAGATTTACAGAGGTGGATTTAATGGGGCAGAGCATTTTGGTCAATATTACAAAACTGTTTTCCAGAGGGTTTCACCACATATGAGGTGACCAGATGTGCCTTCCAGGTGATTGTATCTGAAAGGAGCGAGCTCAGGGGACTAAATTACCCTAAATCAATAATAGAAAGATGTCACGGGGCAGGATACACTAGTGACTAGTGACTAGTTCCCTTAGGGCCAATCCTAGCAATTAGAGACAGCGTCCACCTTGAAAAGCACTAATGACTTTGTGTCAATTGATCCAATGGTAAATGGACCTCTGAAGCCCAGAACAGACGATCGTGCCTGGAAATCCAAGCCAAAGACATAATGGTCACTGCAGATTGAAAGTGATTAAAGATAAGACCCAAACTATGAGGAATGTTCCAAGCACGTTCTCGTTACAAAAAGGAGGCCAAACTCTTGGGCAACGTTTTCAGAAAAGAGAGGGAGGATGGTGTAAGAATCTCTCTCTAGTTCTCAGCTGCCATCCCGGACTTCGCGAAGATTAACGCGTGACCGCCCCTGTGCCCTCAAGGGTGACCATAGGCCCTGTATTTCTTCATAGGGCCTTCTGCCATCTTGAGACCAGAGAATTTTTGGATTTCCCATCAGGGAATATAATGGCTTTCTTGGCAAACAGACAGGACTGGGCCCGCCTTTATTTTTATTTATTTATTTTGGGGGCGGGGGGCGGTGCGGGTAATCACTCTAGCCTGATTCATATGTTCTAAAGTCCGCTGCCTAGATTAAATCATCAATAAATGTTCTCAGTCTGTCCTTGGGAGTGACCCAGTAATGAACTCGGTATTCTTCAGTTCAATTCCACAAACATTTATTGAGTGCCTACTATGTGCTGGCATTGTGATAGATCTTGGGGATATAACATGAGTAAGATTTAGATGCCACCCTTAGGAAGTCTTATTTTTAGAAGTCTAGTGGAAAACAACAAAAGCTTTGTGATCCATTAATTACCACTCCTCATTCTATATAGTAATTATTTGACCAAAGCTGAGTTTGGAATGAGTCAGAGGTTTTAAATCTACTTAACTATGTATCTATGTGTCTATGCATTTATGTAACTATCTCTGTATATATGTGTGTGTATCTATCATCTATCTATCTATCTATCTATCTATCTATCTATCTATCTATCATCTATCTATTAAAGCAAGGCTGATGAGACACAATCTCAGTGAGATCATGGACCTTTGAAGGCCATAAACCAGAAATCAAGTGAAGCCCTTAGGTCAGAGAGAAGACGAGGAAAATTTTATTGAGCTGAAAGAACAAGAACTAATCTTAGGAAACGTGTGTGCATGAGATCAGAAGCAATTTGAGGAATTAACTGACAGATATCCACCTCGATGTTATTAGTGGTTTTCTCCGGGGGACGGGATTTCGGTTGAGTTTAATTTCCTTCTTTTTTTCTCTCTCTCTATTCCTTAGTTCTTCCTTCTCTCTTTTCCTCTCTCTCTCCTTCCCTCCCTCTTTCTTTTTTCTTATGCTTTGTTAGTGTTTGATACATTTTCTACAAAATATGCCTTTGTTTACTTTAGAGATTAAAAAAAGGCCTTATTTAAAAAATAAAGCTGACTGAGACCCTAAGGCACATTGTTTAGGGGGCTGAAGGTCAGGCCCAGTGGATGCCAAAGATAAGCTGACTCTGCAGGGGTCACCCCGCTTCTCCCCATCTCTCCTGCATTCTCCCAGCACTTGGCTGTATTCGGATTGGTGGCATCAGCCCAGGAAAATGAGTATCTGCTTAAACAAATCCAATTCTAAAATGTCTGTTTATAGTTTACGGATCCAGATGCATGTTCTTACCATTTTTCCCTCCTTGGAGAGTCACCGAACACTTATCTTGAGAATGATAATTAGGAAACCAAGAGGGTCACCCTGACCAATTATTAACATGACTCTTATTTTTAAAAGAAACTTCCCCTCAATGAAGTGTCAGTGGTTCACCAATGCAACTGCAGCCTCAGTGGATTATCACCTTCTATATCATAGAATGGCTTCCCGGACATGATGATAAGGGCATCGGCCACTATTCTACAGTAGAAACATCCCCCAAAAGAAAGAAGTGAAAATGAAATGATCTGTGTTTGTTTAAAAACGAAATGTAAACCATCTGACAGCTCCCAAGGAGTTAAGTCAAGCAGAGCCACAGGGAAGCATAGATTGTGTTTGTTGTTGTTTGCTTGACACTTAGAAGTTGGAGTTTGCGCCCTGGGCTAGTAGTGCTTTTCGAATTTTAGGTCACAACCCATTAGCTATAAAATCCATTTACTGGATTGAGACCCCCTCCTCCTTGTTTTTACAATGAAACAGAATAGAAGGTATCAGTGTATTACATGCAGTAAGGGTGATTATTGCTTCAGGAAAGTCGTGAGTGTGTGTGTGTATGTGTGTGTGGTGTATGTAAACATATTTTCTTTGTGGGTTATGGTTAAAAAGTTTGGAAATCACTACACTAGACAGTCTTACGGTATACAAGTTTTTAAAAGTAGGTTATGTAAATAAATAGTCAAAATCATGGAGCTCTGGGGGGACTCAAGACTCCTCTCCCAAGTGTCCTGAGGTCACCATAGGGAATATTAACGTATTTTTCCAAAGCTCAGACCCATCAGCTTCTCCTTCCATGTCACTGAACGTGTGCTTCTTCCCTGGCTGGGTTTGCAGCCCTGGCATCGGCAGGGCTATCCTGTCAATGCCACTCAGCCCACACACTCGGCAGGTGGGGGCGGGAGCCAGGGAGCAGGTGGAGAGGCCAACCCCAATCCCAGAGTCTGCAGAAACATGGCAGTCCCCCTCTTGGAAGAGTGTGTCCAGCCACCTCGGAGGACGAATGTGCTTCCAGGTCAGGAGGGAAGCCCTTCTGTCCACCTCAGCCCTCAGCCTTCCCACTTTCGGGAAGTGCCACCTCCCCTCGGAGTCTAGGAGTCCTTTGCCCTTTGCTTCCCATCACCAAGTCCTGGCCACTCTACCGAACTGTAACCCCAGTCAGCCCATTTCTTTCCTTCTCACCTTGGGCAAAGCCCCCATCATTTTTTTGCCTGGATGACCAAAGTCACCTCCCACTGGTCCCTCACTTCTCTAGTTCATCTCCACGCCAATTTGCACGCTATGGACTAAGAAGTATTTTTTTAAAAGGCAATTCAGTTCATACCACTTCCTTGTTTAAAATCTGCCAACAGTGTCCCATCAAGCTCAGGATAACCTTCAGAGTCCTGCCTGTTGCTCCACAGTCTCCCTGACTTGAGTTTGCCCTTCTCCGTCCCCCCAAGATCCCACACACTGGCCTTGTCTGGCCCCTCAAAACAACAAGCTCCTGGACAAACACGTGGGAAGTCCTCTCCCAGCTCTCTCGCTGAATTCCTCTGATTCCACAGATCTGGAGGGATTTCTCTGACCCTGAGCCCACCCCCAACTAACCGGGAACCCCTGCTTCTCATAGAATTTAGCTTTCTTCCTTAAAAAACTCAGGGCACATTGTAATCGCATGTGTATTTGAATTGCTTCATTTAATATTTGCTTCCTTCTTCCAGTCTGTATCCTTCAGAAGAACCAGCCGTGTCTGCTCCTAATAGATAATAAATAACTGTTGAGTGAATAAATTAATGGGGTAGTGGTGCCAACCCCTTCCACATGGACACTGAAAGCAGATTTTACCCATCTAGACACCCCCGATGATTTCTCCTTCTAGTCTTATTATCCCAACCCTTTTAGTCTGCCATTCCTTATTTATAATCATTTAAAAATCTCTCAGCCTGCTGCATTACCCCCACCCCCAAACACCAACCTCCCCCTAACTGAGAAGGCCAGCCTCATATCTTGTATTCTAAAACATTTCTAGCCGGTACTCAGGGCGATGGGTAGACAGCCTCATGATCTCAACAGGGAGCCTCCTTCTCAGATTTCACCATGAAGAATCCTAGTCTTGAATTAATGCTGGAACTGGCGAATCATTAAATTCTCCTCAAAATTATGGCTCATCTGGCAGTGACAGTGAATGTTCTGGATTTACAGGAGTTTTTCGTTGTTGTTATTCCCTCCCTCCCTCCTTTCTAACATTTTTCCTTTCTTCTGTCTGTTCTTCCTTATTCTCCCCTATTCTCTCCTCCCCTCTCTTTTTTTTCTCTTTCATTCATTCATTCATTCATTCACTGATTCACTCATTCTGCTTTGTTTTCAACCTTGAATGTAGCACTTCATTTCCTGCCTTGAGATTGGAACTAGAAGGAGACAGTAAATGTATTTAGAATCAGAATCCAAAATCCATTCCTCATAGTGGCTTCGCGTCTCCCAACGACCAAAGTGATTAAGTTCCTCGTGACCCCGAGCGGACCCCCCGCCTCACTGGAGAGTCTGCTCTGTATTCACAGTCAATGCCCTCTGGACAAGTGAGGGCCTATGAACCAGGCAACAAAGACCGAGCCTCTGGCGGGGGTCCCTCCGCCGTTACATCAAAGTGGAGGGTCAGACCGATTAAATCGATGAAGTGCGAAGCGCTGTTACTCACTCTCAGGCTCCATTTAGCGCCTCGGCCCCGGGTTTCGGCAAAGAGAAAATCTTCTGGAATCAATACTGCTATCATTTCAAAAAATTGCAGTATTGTGTACTGAAAAGGAGCCATAAATCAACTTCGGGCTTCACTTGCCGGAGGAAACGGCTTTGCTGTGAGAATGCCGGCCACCTGAAACTGGTTTCAGGAACTCGGAGGGTCCAGGCCTCTCCCGCGGTTCCTTTCCCACCCGGGAAGCCAGGTGATCTGGAATGAGGGTCCCGAGCACATCCAGAGGCATGTCGGTGGTCTTCGGTGCACCGGAAGAGCAGCGTGATGGAAAACACACGAAATTTTAGAATCTCCAAATGCAATCAAGTAGAAACTGCTGCAGAAGAAGTTGGGAGACTCTGGCCTCTCAAGTCATCCTGGCTCCCTCACAGGCCCTAATTTGATTCTTCCCAGTGCAGCCTTCCTTGGTGAGCTGGAGATGTCTCGCCTGTGGATTTTGATTCCAGAAGCTGGCTGGGAGGTTGGTGGGTGGGCGCTCTTTGTTGCCTGGGAAAGCTCCAAGCTGTGGACTTCTTGACCCTGTGCCACACAGAGTTGTGTCGAAGCCTTGCTTTCTTCTCTTTGGTTCCTATCTGATACATCTTTACAAAGGACCAGAGTTCTAAGCACGGCTGTCCTTGGCTACAGGACTTCAGGAAGTCTATAGAAGTAGTGGGCATAAGGGCCGGGGTTATCAGAAGCCCCAGTCCAAGCACCAAGGTGAATCAGGGCTGCCCGGGCCAGGGAGGCCTCGATGCGGCATCTACTGAATGGGTTCGGGCCACCACTTGGCTGCCCTGCAAAACCGTAATTGCGGAAGGGCACAGACTCTGCCCTCCGCTTTCCTATAGTCTTCCCTGGTCCCAGCACAGTGAAAAATACCCAAATGTATAACTACTGAGACTGAGAACTGAATATATCTCGTAGTCTTCTGATTGCCAAGACAAGAAGGGGAAGTAAAGTCAGGTCATGTAGTTCTAAATATTTGGGCATTTATCTGTCACTACATTCTACAAGGAATTTACTTTGATGGGTACTCATCTAAGGGACCTCAGAAAGCACAATGGAAAATATCTTCAACATTGTTTCTATAAAAGATTAAGAAGACATTCTGATAACCTATACCATTCAGCTTCTTCATCAGGAAGTAGGAACAGTAATAAAGACGATTGTTTAGGATTGGGATGTCACCGCATTGTTGCGAATTTCCAGAAGCTAATGTAGAAGAATACCGTCTTAAAACGGCAAAGTGCCACGTGAGCTTCTTACCACCTCAACATAAGGAT
>NW_006437746.1:2700758-2703177 GCF_000325575.1 Pteropus alecto
GCAGGAAGCTGAGCTCAGCATCGGGACATTCGCCAGCACACGCGCGCGCGCGCGCGCGCACACACACACACACACACACATGCACACAAGGCAGGGGAAGGCGCTGCCTAAATACTCTGGAGAGTCTCCTGTAGGAGAACCTGGCCTCCCTCTAAGTTAAGTTGCCTCCGTTTCTGCTTTCTGTGGAAGCAAAAATAATTATAAAGGGTCTCATTTCTTGAGTGTTTATCATGTGAAAGGCACGCTCTACCTGCATGACCTCACTTAAACCTCTAATGTGATGGAGAAGTGCTGTTATCTCCCCATATTTCACATGAGGAAACTGAGGCTTACAAGGTTAAATAACTGATTCAAGGTCCCACCACTGGGAAGATTTGAACCCAGGCTGGTCTGCCTCCAGAACCCATGTACTGCTAACCACCAGGCTGTCCTTCCTGAAGGTGGGGGTGGGAAGGTTGAGAGACAGCACAGCAGAAGGAATGGAAAAGTATAGTCGGAAAGTTTGGGTTTGTTCCTAGACTGCTAGAAAAGTGACCTCTGCCCAGTTACGGAAGTCCTCTGAGGCCCAGCGTCCTCATCTGTAATTGGGCAGAATACAATTCTGATATATTATTCCTACATGTATGTGACACTCTACACCTTGCAAAGCTTCTCTCAATATAATCCCTCAGCAACTTTGTGAAGCAGAAAGAATCATTACTCCCATTTTACAGGTGGAGAACCAGTTTCAAGCAGTATTGTAAATTAAAAAAAAAATTAAAATAGCTAAAATCGTTTAAATATGAAGTGCCATATGAGCATCATCTTTACATCATTATCTTGACGTGGACCTGCTCAGAATCTCATGGGTAGCAAGTGCACCAGCTGGGGTGGGAATGAGTTCTTGGGCTCCCCATTCCATGCTCTTTCGGGCTGCGTTCCATGACTCATGTTCTTGTCCACCACCTCGGGCCATCTCGTGTTCTTGGGCACACCCACCTGCACCTCAGCCCAAAGGGCTCACTCATTCCCAGCCTGCCTCCCACCAGAACTCTGCCTGGTGGAAGCCCAGCTGAAATTTCTAAGTACCTCCCACAGACTCCGTCTTTAACTGCTGTGAACATAGGCTTATGTTTAAAGAAAGGCAGCTATGGTCCCACTACTGGGTGGGGTGGGGGGTGGGGCTCCCCTGAGACAAAGTTCAAAGTGGTAAATGGAAGAGAATTTTCAAGACCTGAACAAAGGCGTGAATCCCCAAGAAGAAAAAAATCACAGTTAGAAGCACAATCAAAACCAAAACCAAAACCAAACAAACAAGAAAACACCCAACCTAAACACGAGAATGAAACTACAGAATATAAAACCAGACAAAACGAAAAACCACCTGAGAGACAAGCAAATCTCCCAAACGACAAGAGTCAGGTTTCTCCTAGACTACATTTTACAATTCAATTTTCCATCATCAGCGATGAGGATGTTAGAAGACAAGGTCGACAGGCACGTACAAAGTCAAGATCGAATAGTTCAGAAGTATCTTACTCACCTGTTAAAAAAATCTCCAGTGTAGTGCCTCCGAGAGAGCTTCTCACTCTTCTCTCATTATCAATGGAGTTGTTCTTTGCCTAGTGGATTTAAGTTAGGCCTGTAAATTTTTCTTAAGTGATCATCAAAGAGCTTTTCTCGGTAAAAAAAAATAAAAATAAAATGTCCAGTGTTGGTGAGGATGTGGAGAAATGGATTGTTTCACTACTGCTAGGAGTGTAAAGTGAACAGCCTTCTAGAGGCATTTTGGTGCACGACTCTGTACCAGAAGGTGTGTTTTTGGCGTCTAACCTATGTAGATACACATGAGCACAAAACTGCTGGCTCATCCCCACCTCTTTTCTTGGGCTTTGGCTCCCAGGGTCCCTGGTCAGGGGATATTTGAGGAGGCATGTTCCAGTGGCTCTGGGGACACACCATTAAGTCAGTCACATCCCTGTGAGTCACCCACCTCCCACTCCACGGCTCCCAAGCCCTGGCTTTTGTTGCTTGTTTGCTTAAATTAGGCTGAGTCGTTAATCAGTACCAGAGACGACTCTCTTAGCAGCCTCAGTATAGCTCTCACTCAGGAAATAAAGTAATTTGCCGTGCTAAATGAATGACAGATAACTTTGCATCTTGATGGTGGCAGTGAATCAGTTAGTTGTCCTTGGCTTCAAGCAGAACATGCTGGGGCGTGCGAGCATGTGTGGGCTCATGCTGATGCTACCTGACTCCATGCAATAAAGCTCTTGGGGGCTGGAAAATGCAGTTGTCCTAGAACTTTCTGAGGAGTCACATGTTTCTCTATTTCTTATAAAATTCAGGCTAATGAGCGGGTAGATGAAGGCCTGTTGTCCTAACTGATTCTATCATCTCTTTATGCTTGAGTCTTACCGACGAATGCAATGTTATTCGA
>NW_006437746.1:2703562-2713921 GCF_000325575.1 Pteropus alecto
AGGGGAAGGTAAAGTGAGTAAAGGGGATCAAATATATGGTAGCTGAAGGAAACTGGACTTTAGGTGGTAATCACACAGTAGAATATATAGATGTCAAATTATAATGTACACCTGAAAATTATATAATTGTATTAATCAAGGTTACCCCAATAAAGTTAATTAAAAAAATAAATAAAAACATTATTCTAACAGTAGATTGATACAATTTATTCAGAGGTTCCATACTCCCCCTCACCCATAAAACCCTAAAAACTGGTTTAATTCATCTTCTTAGATGTAAGTAACACACAAGCAGAAATTTGGTAAAAATACTACAAATATGACTTCACTGCTACCCAGGGCAGATTTTATTCATAATATTGTTATAGTTATTCCTGGGTAATAAAACACTCCGAAGCTTAGTGTCTTAAAATAGCAACAGTCATTCATTTTACACATGAATCTTCAATTTGGACAGGCCTTGGAGGCAATAATCCTCTGCTCCAAGTGGCAGCCACTGGGAAGCTGGACTGTGGTGGAAAGATCCACTTCCGGAATGACTCACTTCCAGGATGACTCACTTCCGGAATGACTCACTTCCTGGCCCGCGAGTCGGTGCTGGCTGTTGACTGAGAGCCCAGGCAAGGCGCTCGGCCAAGGGCCTCCGCTTGTCTCCACGTGGGTCTCTCCACTGGTCACCTGGGCTCTTGATAGCGTGGCGTTCGGATCCCAAGAGATTATTTGAGATACTGAGTGCGGCTGTTTCTTAAGACTTGAGTCTGGAAATTCAGGCAGTGTCCCTTCTACTATATTTTATTGTCTACATGATCAAAGGGTCTCCATCAGGTTCAAGGGAAAGGGATATACACCTCACCTCCAACTGGGAGGAATGTCAAATAATTTACAGCCAGCTTTTTATCTACCGCAAATGTGAATTATGATTGCTCTCGGGATTTCTTCTTTTATAACATAAGACTTTAACACTCCTTAAAATGAAATATTTAAAAAGGATAATTTAATGATATTTGCAAATGAAATTTAATGGGGGGAGGGCGGTGAAGAGAACTGACGCGGCGTCATGGTTACAGCCCTCTCTTTTTCCTTCCCTTCCCTGGCCCTCCTGCCCCTCGTTTCAACCTTGAGCTTCCTCGTCTCTTTCACCCTAATGTTCCTCCATCATTTTGAAGCTTCTTCAACAACAGATGATAAGAACAAGAAAAGGAGGAAGAGAAGAAAAAGAATAGGAAAGAGAGAGGAAGGCGGAAGAACTAGAAGACGTGGGAGTGGAGGAAAGGGAGCTAGACGAAGGAAAGAGGCTTTTGGCGACATCGCTCAAAGGTGTAGATGTCCTTTCTGCTGCCGATGCAGCAGCGTCCCTTACGGGAATGCGTAACCCGAGGTCACCTCACGGATGGGTATGTACAAGGAATTTAGAGCGAAATCGTGTTTTTAGGGAAGAAAACATTGGAAACAATCTCGATATTCCTCAGTAGGGAACTGGTTAACACACGTGATCCTCATTATTTGCAGTTATTATATTTGTGAATCTGCCTACTTGTTAAAATTATCTGTAACCCCCAAATTAGTACTGGTGGCACTTACATGTTCCTTTGCGGACCTGTGCAAAGCAATGAAAAATTTGAGTTGCCCATTGTGCTCTCTGTACCCGTAGCAAATCCTTCTGAGAAGGCATAATCCAAGGAGGGTGGGGACCAAGGACCAGAGAGGAGCTCCCCGCCTGTCATGGCAGAGTTAGGTGAGTCCTAGCAGCCAGATGAGCAGGGTAGTCTGTGCTGCTGCTGCTGTTGCATCCATGGAAGACTGTGTCCCTCAACAAAACTGGTGCGGCGGGTGTGGATAAAGGGTTAAATAAGATTCGCTGCGGTAGAGGAGGGACAGATGGGGCCCTGGTGGCGGTCAGGTAGGTGGTTTTCTTTTGCCACATTCTCAGTGCCCTAGGAAGCAGAGCAATGCAAGCAAAGAACATGATCTCAAGTCTGCCCCCACCAGCTACGTCACAAGGGGCCAATCATTTCCTTTCTTTGGGTCTAGTGCCCTCATCTGTTAGCTGAGAAGGTTGGATCCCATTTTTTCACTCGACAAATATTAATTGAGCATCCATGGTGAGCCAGGGGTACTGTTCTAAGGTCCTAGAGATATACCTATGAAGAGGACAAAGGTTACCAGTGAATTTTAGATTTGGCCCAATATAACAGAAAGCACAAAGAACAGTAGCTTAAATAAGAGAAGGAATTTATTTACGTTATACAAAGTATGTCCAGGGACCTGCCGATTAGAGCTGGTATGGTGGCTCCACAGTAACCAGGGACCCAAGATTCTTCTATTACTCTGGTATGCTATTCTTATGGTATTTCACCATCAAGGTCACCTTATGGTCCTAAGATGGTTAATGCAACTCCAGCCATTGCATCACATATCAGGCAGGAGGAAGAAAGAAGGGAAAAGGGTAAAAGAGAGCCCTTTCCAGCTAAGAACTTTCTAAGAAACCCACAGAATTATTTTTTATGGCCAGTTGACTTCTCTCAGCAAGGCAGACTGGGAAATGTGGCTTTGATATTGACACACACCCATCACTACAGAGGTTCTGGTTATAAGGATGACAGAAATATAACACAGAAATCTCCACTATAACTTCTCAGGGAGCTCATATTCTAGCAGGAAAAATGAGATAACAACCAAAAAAAAACCCCCACAAATTTAAAAGGTAATTTCAGATGGTGATAAGCTCTGTCAAGAAACTAGAATATAGTGATGAATTAGATACAGCGATGAAATAGGGTGGTAGGAGAGTGGTGGGAACCCAATGCACATTGGAAGTACAGAAAATATTTTTTGTACTTATTAAAAATATTTCTTCTCTATAGAGAAGAACTAGTTCTAAAAACCCTTCTAATTTTGACATTCTGTGATTTGAAGCATCTGAACGACCTTCCCACCCCACCATCAAAGAGGCGAATAGTGATAGTAAGGAGGTTCTCTATAAGCATACTATGTCGTCTTTCCCCAAACTCTTAATTCCTCTTATTATTTTTAACTCCGTCAGACTGGCATGAAGGACGTATCAGGTTCTTTCAGCTGCAAGAGGTAGAAAGCCGAATTTCAATGGCTTAGGCATTAAAGAAAATGTAGCATCCGACAGAGCTGGAAATCCAGAAACAAGGATGGGCTTCAGGGTTAGCTGATTCAACAACTCTGTGATGTCATCAGGGACTTGGGCTCCTTCTGTTTTTGGCTCTGCCATCCTTAAGGGTCGTCTCCATCATCTGGCTGATAGCAGTATGGCTGCACCATTCTGACCATTCCCTTACGAAAACATCTAGATGGACTGTTGATCTCACTTTAGGTTCACTGATTCTTTCTTCTGCCATCTCAAATCTGTTATCGAGCCCTTCTAGTGAATTTTTCTAACTTCCCTTGCAGTTTCTTCTTTGACTAATGGGCAATTGAAAGGTGTTTAATTTCCACATATTTGTGGGACATTCCAGATATGTTTCCATTGTTAATTTTAGTTGATTCAAACTCATCAGAAAATATAATATGTGTTACTTAAATCTTTTTATATTTGTTGAGATCTGTTTTATCGTCCAAAATATGGTCTATTTTGGAGAATGTTCTGTGTGTCCTTGAATATTCTGCCGTTGTTGAGTGGAGTGTTCTACAAATGTCAGTTGAGTCAAGTTCGTTGGTAGTTTGTTTCAAATATTCCCTGGCCTTATGTATTCCCTGACAACAAGGAGGGGTGACGTTTACCATCAAAACTATGGATTTGTCTATTTCTCCTTTCGGTCCTTGACTTATATATTTTAAAACTCTATTATTGTGTGGCTATATATTTAAGACTTTTATTTTCTTAATGATTTGATCCTCTTATAATTATGAAATCTCCCTATTTGTCCCTAATTGTAATTGCTAGTACTGAATCCTATTCTGTCTGATAGTAATTTAGCTGCTCTAGCTTTCTTCTGATTATTAGTATCTGCACAGTATGACATTTTCCACCCTTTAACCTTAACCTATTTCTACATGTATTTTTTAAGTGTGCTTTTTATAGATAGCACATAGTTTGGCCTTACTTTTTTAATCCCAGTCTAAAAATTTCTACCTGTTAATTGGAATGCTGAGACAATTTACATGCAACATAATTATCCACACAGTTGGATTTAAGCTGCTATCTTGCTCTTGATTTTCTATTTGTCCCATCTGTTCTTTCTTTCATTTTTTTTCTCTTTTTCTGCCTTCTTTTAGACTGAGCATTTTTTTTTTTAGTGTTCTAGTATACTATTACTTTGGCTTATTAGTTATACCTATTTGTTTTTGTGTTTGGGTTGCTCAAGTTCACAAAATATACCTTTAACTTATTCCACTGTTCGGAAGCTAAGCAGGATCGGGCCTGGTTCGTACTTGGATGGGAGATCACCTAGGAAGACCAGGTGCTGTAGGCGTAAAAAATAAAAAAATAAGGGATTGTAAGCTGACAAGGTCCTTGCAATCTATAAGATCAACCAAGGGCTGCCTCGCCTAAAAAAAAAACAACTTATTCCACTGTATCTTCAAATAATATTATTATCATTTCATGTGTAGTGTAATTCCCCACTTATCCCTCCATCATCCCCACTCATTCTTCTGTATTATTATTGTCATG
The DNA here is from genome assembly GCF_000325575.1 of Pteropus alecto. Lineage (NCBI taxonomy): Eukaryota > Metazoa > Chordata > Mammalia > Chiroptera > Pteropodidae > Pteropus > Pteropus alecto. Next base: position 2,708,205 of record NW_006437746.1, read on the forward strand.
TATCTTGTTTCCACATATGCTATAAAACATACAATGCATTATTAGCAATTTTACTTTATACAGTCTATAAAAATTAGAAGAAACTACCCTTTATATTTATCCACATATTTCTAATTTCCAGCACTCTTTCTTCCTTTGGGTAGATCCACGTTTCTATCTCATATAATTTATCTCTACCTGAAAAACTACTGTTAACATACTTTTTTGTAATGCAAATTTGCTAGTGACATATTACTATTCTTTGTCTGAAAAGTCTGTTTTGCATTAATTTTTGAAACATATTTTTGTGAGTATAAGATTCTAGGTTGATGGATTTTTTTTCTTTCAGTACTTTAATGATGTCACTATTATTCCTGGTTTGCATAGCTAATAAACAGAAGTCTGTCAGATTCATAGCTTTGTTTCTATGTAATGTGTATTTTTTCTCTGATTGCTTTTAAGATTTTCTTTTAATCATGAGTTTCCATAAATTTGAATATAATGTATCTCGGTGTGTTTCCTTTGTGTTTATCTTGCTCAGCGTTTATTGAACTTCTTGGATCTATGGGTTTTTAATATTCACCAAATTTGGAAAATTTGGGCTATTTCTTCAAATAGTTTTTCTGTCTGTTCCAGTGCCTTCTGGGACTTCCCCACACATGTTAGATTGCTTGGTATTGTTCCACAAACCACTGTTCTAGCATTTTTTTAAGTCTTTTTCTCCCCTCTTCACCTTGGATAGTTTCTATCACTACATCTTCAAGATAAGTCAATATTTTTCTTCAATGTCTAATGTACTACTGTTCCATTCTCATGAATTTTTTATTTCAGATATTTTCATCTCTACAAGTTTCATATGATTACTTTTCATATCATCCATACCTATGTTTACAGTGTCTCTGTCTTCCTTCGAATCCTTGAAAACATAATAGTTGTTTTAAAGATCTTGTCTGTTAATTCCACCATCTCTATCTCCCCACGCCTGTTTCTACTTTCTGAATTTTTTTCAGGCTTCGGGTCACATATATCTAGTAAGTTTTGACTGAATGCTGTACATTGTGAGCTTTACATTGCTGAGTGCTGGATTTTGTTGTGTACCTTTAAAGGGTGTTGGACCTTTTTATGGCAGGCAGTTAAGTTACTTGCAGATAAGTGTAATTCTTATGAGATTTGTTTTAAAGCTTTTAAATTTCTCTAGGGTAGGTTATGAGTAGGTTTAATTCTAAGATTAGTTTAGCTCCACTACTAAGATTTGACTCACCTGAGGTCTTCATTGAAGACCTGAGGGTCTGAGTAGTAAGTCTCAATTCCAGCTGTTCAGAATGTCATCATCTCCCAGCCCTTTGTGAGCTTTGGGAACTGTTTTGCTTCGTGGATTTTCACTCTATGCTTATTTGATTTAGTAATCAGCAGTAGACTCAGGAGATCCCTGTGCACTTTTCTGGAGCTATTTATTTAAGCAACTTCTCCCTCTCCAGTACTATGCCTCAAAAATTCCAGACCCTTCATCTTTTCTGAATGACAACCTCTGTCTCTTCAGTTCAGAAACAGCTATGCTCGGCTTGAACTCTCTTTCTTGCAGAAAGCACCTCCAGACAGAAAGCCAGGGTGACACTAGGCTCATCTTGACTGATCTCTTTCTCAGAGATCAGTGTTGCCCAATGTCTGAAAACTGTTGTCTTGTATACTTTGTTCAGCTTTGTAGTTCTTAACAGTGAGAAGATTTAAGTCTGGGCCCAGTTATTCCATCAACGGCTAGAAATAGAACTTTCTAATATCTTTTTTTTTTTAACACCCACATCAATTAACAATTCTGGCTACATGGTTAAATTTTTTGAATAAAAAATTACCATAACATTGATTTACTGAATGATTACTCATAAAAATTGCATGCATTTCTGCTTTCACGACGTTGTACTAGGCATCATAGAAGTTTATAGTTTATGCAATGATCTATTCCTAAGAATTCCATCTTATTAAAATTTAAGATCAATTAAAATGTATTCACCAGAAGTACAGAATAAGAGTAACCGTGCATAAAAGTGTGGTTTTAAATGCATTTGAAACAAGTCACATGTTCACAGGCATTTAAATAAGTTTGACAGGGCCCTTTAAGATGTGTGAGAAGGAGATGTAAGCAAGTCATATTGGTGGCAGAGGTAAAAATGGAATCAAGAATTGTTACTCATTTCCATGGATAGTCACCTAGGGGATTTGGAAAAAACTGATCCAGAAAAATCAATCTACAGTATTAAATATTTCTTCCCAGCCTCTGTCAGGGCATACATAGCTCTATCTCTTCTGAAGGAACTGCCATAAATACAGCATTAGCCCATTCACAAAGGAAATTTATTTACGTACTCTGGGAACATTTGGAGAGTTTTTAGTTTTTGCTTTGTCTAAAAGTAAACAAATACTATGTGAGTTTTTTTGAAAAACCTTCCCAAGCCTTTTTTTTCTGTTGAAGGCAATCAGCTGTGAATTTTTCCTTCTCTGAAACCCCAAACAATTCCTAATGTCACCAGGCCCAACCACATCTCCACCTTCAACTCCCTACGCTCTTCACCTGGACAGCTCTCAGTATACAGCTGGCGTGGAGACCTCAAGCTCTTCCCCTCCTGCTCACAGCCCCTTGCTTGTATAGCTCTTTGTAATCTTTTGCTTCCACTTAACTGCCTCAAAGAAGCCTCCCATGATCATCCAATTTAATAATACTATCCCTTTAATTTTCCCCCATAAGACTGTTCTTTTCCTTCAGGGAATGAGTGCTGGTTCTTCCTGGCCTGTTTGCCCTCAGATCAATCCTCTTATCCTTCCACTGGCCCACTCTGTCCCTCTGGGGGACTGACTCTTGTGGCCTGCATTTCCCAGAATGCCTTGCTTCCTGACCTCTACAGAGGTTCGACTTTTGGGAAGTACCGATAAAAGTCAGAAAGACAGGAAGAGGTTCTGCCTCTCATTCATACTAGTCATCCACTCACTACATGGTCCCAGGCCTCCTTGGGAAGCTCCCATCTCAGTTCCGGTTCTCCTCTCCCAGATGGCACCAGGTCCTAGACTCTGATGACATCACTTCCTCCCTTTGGTCCCTTTTGTTGAGAGGCTTCGTGCTACTGATAATCTCTGGGTTCCCTCACTGTCCCAGACATCTCGGCATTTCCATCATTCGCATAAGTAACAAATCTCCTGCATTCAATTCCCTCTGCTCTACATACACAGCGTGGTTTCTCTCTTCCTGAATGGACACTGACTGATACAGCATGTGTCTTGAATGGTAGATATAAATTTATCGACTGCTTTGTCTCTTAATCTAATGTCCGAAAACTTCCCATACACTCCAGGAGAAAAGAACATTGTTTGTTGTCTTCACTACAGGATCTCCAACACCCGGCACAGTGCTTGGCTTTTGATGGTTGCCCAGGTTAATATTTGTAGAATGAATTCTGAAAAGGAAGGTGTCGATGATGACGTCCGATCGAGTGATTTATCCTCAATTCCAAATGACCCACGATTTCCCAACCTCAGTTCAAATTCTATAGATTGTTGAGAGCAAACCATAGGGAGCTGTCCTTCCTGGTGATGCCAAAAAAAAAAAAAACCAGTTTTGTGGGGAGAGCAGAATGCTCAGCCTTGCTGCTAATATTGTTTTGTTTTTTCTTTCTTTCTTTTTTTTGTTTTGTTTTGTTTTGTTTCGAATTCCACTTTAGTGGAGAGAAAACTTTCTCATTTCCCATTTCAGCTCACTGAATTATTCATCAAAAATGTTCCACTGGTATTTCCTCCAGAGTTCTGCATTTCCAGAAACACTCTGCCCTGGAGTTGCAATCAGAGCAATTAGCAGCCCCTTATGACCCAGCCTGCCCATGCCCTCGGGTTCCCAGCCTGCCCAGGGCTGTGTGGATGGAGAGTTAGCTCTGCCTGGGTCCAGATTATTTTTCTGCAGGGGTGGGGCCAACCTGAACTTGAAACCCAAGTGAGCCCCTGCAGGCTTTCCCTCCTCTGTTGTTGGGACCAGCAGATCAAATAACCATCCTGCTCTGGAGTTCTGCTGACACCACCTCTTGTCTGACTAGCTGATTCCTTTGTGCCTCGGTTTCCTTGGCTCTTGGGTGACAAGGACAGCCATTGTCTGCCTGCCTCGCACTGTCATTGTGACTCAGGCTCACCTTGGTCCTGAGCAACGTCTACCATTGGAATTCCGGACAAGGGGTTCTGCCAGTTGGTGGAAAATTCCTCCAGAAATCAACTTGCCTTGAAAGATGATTTCTCTGCAGAAGGCATTGCTATTTTGATACAAGCTTGTCCCTGTTACACGACCTCTGTCCCTGGAAGGGAGGATGGATTCTGCGTTTCCTCTGGAGTCTCTTTACCGCATCTGTCCTCAAACCATCTTCGTGGACCTGTGCCTGTGTTCTGGTCCATGCAGTAAAAGGTGAAAGTCACACGACAGCTCTTTGCACAAAATAGGACAGAGTATGCTTCCCACTGTCATAGATCTCTCTGGGCTTTGTTGCCTTGGGGATCCTGCGTGGTGCTGTCAGCGAGAAGACGCATGGGATGCTGGCAAGCAGCTATGGCTCTGTGAGGCTGGGCCGGACTCGGCAAACCACTTTTCTCCTTGGCCAGAGACGCTGAATAGGCTCTGCCACCAGGGGGTGCTCCAGAGACTGGAAGACCGGAGGGGGAAGTCCGCTTTCCGCTCCTGTGAGCAGCACCTCACAAGGCTGCTTCTCCCCTGCAGCAGCAGCTCCTGCCCAAATCAGCAACTGAATCCATGTTGCAGCTTTTCCGTTTTCCATTTTGTACGACTAGCTGTATTGCCCACTCCCCAGCCAGAGACATTGCACACGCTGTCTGGCTTCCCCGCCTCAAAGTCGGGTCTCGGCCCCGGGGCATCTTCTGAGCTCAGAGACAACAGCACCAGCGGGCTGCCTCCCTCACGTCACCCCTAGATATTCAGGTCTCAACTCTGCCAGGTCCCCCCTCCAAGCTTCTAAGTGTTTTAATAATTCCGGTCTCTTCTCTTAGTGTCCCCTTGCTCTGGGGTTGGTGGCTGCTACTGGCAGTTGGTACCTCTGTGATACGTTAGAGTTCTCTTTCCTGTCTCAATCTCACAGTTAACAATTCTTCATCTTAAATTCTCTCTGTTCAAACACCTGGTGGTTTCTGTCTCCTCATGAGACCCTAGCTGATCCAGAAATGGGAGCCAGGAGCGGAGGCAGGGATGGTGGACACCAGGAGATGATGGAGGCTGGCAGAGCTCATGGTACACAGAGGATGCGGGTGGGGGTGAGGAGAGCAATTGCAGACCACCAGTCAGCCATGTGTGAGGCACATCTGAGCCTCTTCCTAGGGACTGCTGGAAGCACCAGTGTGCGTGGACTCTTCAGAAAGTCTTGAAAGCAGAGCACGAGCCTGGGAGCCACAGGCTCAGAGGACCAGAAAACCCTTCACACACAAGCCTGTCTGAGCGAGTGAGAGAGCAAATGAATGAGTCCTCTGCCTGCTGGCCTGTGGAGGAAGAATGAGATGCTTTTTCTAAGGGGTCCCCAGTTGGATCTGTGTCCCCCACAACCCTAAACATATTGTGTCTGGTTTCAGTCCCAGAGTCTGGCAAGACAGATGGTCTAGATAGTCCACTGTGGACCAACCCCAAGCCCATGCTCCCTTCAAGGTCAAGCTTAGGTGCTGCAGTGTCCATGTGAGGGTGGGGAACATGTTTATTTCCCAGGACCTCT
>NW_006437746.1:2713974-2715910 GCF_000325575.1 Pteropus alecto
GATTGCAGGGTGGGGGTTGTAATAGAAGTCCCATGGGATCTCAGTGGGAAAATATAGGTAAACCCAGCAGGGACTGACAATCTATTTGCCCACCTGCCTATCTATCTATCTATCTATCTATCTATCTATCTATCTATCTATCTATCTACCTACCTACCTACCTATCTATCTATCTATCATCATCATCTCTATCATTATGGTACCTAGTAGATGTTGGATAAGTAATTATTGAGTGGGTGGTGGACGGACGGATGGATGGACAAACAGATGGACGGATGGATGGATGGACGGACGGATAGATGGACAGACAAACAAACAGAGGGACGGATGGATAGATGGACGGATAGTTGGGTGGAAAAATGGATAAATGTCTCCTCTAAGAGACAGGTAGTCTGGGCCCAGGCCATCTATTGCTGATTCTTCTTTGCGTTCTTGAAGCCTAGGGTGCTGACATGTGCTAGCCAGTTATCCTTGGGTGAATTTAGGACTGGAATAGGACAATGAGGAAAAGTGTAGAGGGAAAGGAAAAGCTAGAACATGTAGATGATCAGGAGGTGTGAGCCCTAGGCCAGCGTGCCCTCTTTGCCTCCTGGTACCTGTGCCTGGTGTCTGTCAGTCAGCCCTAGAGATGGTTCCCTTGGTTCTGCTTCACCAGGAGCTGCAACACCTGAGCAGTTCCTGGACCAAGCAGTTGGTCCATAGCTTTACTCCTGTAGTGGGAAGAACCTTGGACCAGGACTGTCCTGGGCGACTGAAGCTCAGGAAACAGAGATGGGCCTTGGAGGAGGAGGCCGGGTTTATGAGGAAGATGGTCCACTCTGGGCCACCGTTGCCCAGCCAGGGCCCTGCCAGGTGGGACCACCTCCCTTAGTCTCCTGACACCACTGGATGAAAATCACCTGTGGAAATGGAAAAGGTACAGAAAGTGAAGAGCTGTGCAGCGCTGGTGGCTCTGCTCAGCCGCTCTGGTTGATCAGACCCCGGGAAGCAGACGTGGAGGCCAGAGTCAGTCAACCAGGGATGCTGACTGGGGCAGGTATGCTCCTGGGGTCACAGCCATGGAGGGAGGGCCAGGAAGCAGAGCGGAGGGAGAAGGCTGCACCTGACTCGGCTGTACTCTGTGGGGCTCTGGAGTTGGGGTGGCCCTGAAGAGTGTCCGCGTCGGGGGTGCTCTATCCCTCTGTGTTGCTTTGTCATTGCATGTGACTGCTCCCAAGGAGCGACGTGACCTCGGATGGGGCAGCGTACCCCGCCTGAGGCTTCTCCAAGGGAGCTGGCGTCTGAGGACCTCTGTAGGCAGCCCTTCTGGTGATTAGGGGAATAGTCGTCATGTCTGAAGGAGAATTTGGGGGGCGCCTTGGAGGAAAGCCCGTTTCGTGTCCTGAAAAATGCAGACCATGTTCCTGCTGTGCCAGGCTGGGAAGCCGGCCTTTCCTCTCCCACCCCGGTGGGGCGTCCTCCCCTGGCCTCCCAGCCGATTTCCTTCCCACCCGCCCCTCCTGCGCCTCCGCCTCCGCGGTGCCCACAGCCCCGCATTGCATTAGCAGCTGGCTGCCGCCGCCAGAGTCTCCGGGAAGGTAATCTATCCGGAAAAGTGCGTGCGAATTACTAAATCAATAAACACCGCTAACCTCTCGATTCACTGCCTCTCTGCAGAGACCGCCTCAGCCCTGCAGCCTCTGGCTTTAATAGGAGGGAAGCAGAAGACGGTGCGTGGGCAGAACTTGTAACTCACGGGTCAGGAAGGGAGGGGGACAGCCACCCTCACTGGGACCCCCACCATCAGGAGACACTGCCGCCTCCGCTGTTGTTTTCCAACTTTTAGCATCGACAAGAGGCAAGTAGTAAGATAGCCAGGTCCTGCTGTGTGCCAGGTCACCTTCGAAACCTCTTCCCAACCCACAGGTGCCCTTAAAGGACCCCGCCCAGAATCCAC
>NW_006437746.1:2715924-2718432 GCF_000325575.1 Pteropus alecto
TCGGCAATTCTGGGAAGAGGGTACGAACTATCATTTGTTTAAGGCAGGAAGTTTTGTCTGCTCACCCAAAGTCGTGAAGAAGACTGTTTATAACATGCAAATTCAAAATTAAAAGAGACAATTTTAATGATTAATAACAACAGCTGAAACTTATACAGCGCTGATTGCTTATTCCATGCGGAGCATGGTTTTAAGGGCTCTGCATATGTTAACTCACATAATACGAAGTGGTGGTGGTGGTGATTGTTTTTGTTGTTGTTGCTATCTCCATTTTATAGATGATAAAACAGGCGTAAACATTAAATAACCAGCCCAAGTTCACACGGCTGGAACTTGGAACCCAGGGCCCACGCTCTAATAGGCCAGTGTAGTCTGAAGTGCATCGGGGACAGGATAATTGAGAGGTGTCCACTGTTCCCTCCCTCTCCCTCCTTCAAGGAAGTAACAGAGCACTTGTAGTTGATCTCCTGGGGCTTTTCCGGGGCAGGAAAGAGAAGCCGTTTCCAGCATCCACACCTTCTGCTTTTTGCGCAAGGGCCGCACTATCTGGGAAGAAACCTGTGCTCTCTTGCAGGACCTTTGGGAATGCGAAGACTTGGAAAACGAAAGGTGGAGGAGGGGTGTCCTTAAGTGTGGGGGTCCCGGTGAATTCGGCCCTGCAGCAGCACCTGGGTCTCTTCCTGTGAGGGTCGCCCTTGACATCCAGCTTTTCCAGTGCACAAGGAGAGCCGGGAGTGCCCGTAGGGGCAGCTGTGGCCAAGGACTGACGGGTGACTAGGGGAGTCCCTTGTCTCTGATGGGGACACTAAGAGCAGTGACGGTGACGTATACACCCAACCCTTATACCCCTGCTGGGTTCCTTCCCTGAAGCTTCTAGGCAGCACTTGCTCATAAAGCGCATTTAAACACATCCTTATCCTTCCCTCTGCTTCATGGGAACCCTGCCTGAGACACCAGCCTCTGGGCTAAAGTGTCTTCTGCGGGTCAGTGAGAGCTGGAGCAGGCAGGGAGGGAGAGGAAGTACCCCAATATCTCTTCTCCTGCACCCTGGTTTCCTGCCAGCACTGCCTATTAACAAGAGTTCACGTCCGCCACATTCTTTTGCCCAAAGCAAGTCACAAGGCCCAGCCAGATTCAAGGGGTAGAGAAACCAAGGAGGGGAGCAAGGCCGCTTTTATAATCTACCACACCATCCATGCCGCTATGCCCCTGGGACAGCCTTTCTGCTGTCCAGTTTCAGAATCGCCCCGTTAACCAGCCTCAGTTACCCAGGGCAGCTGGCTAGTATGGGGAAACGGACGGCAGGCGGTCTGATCCACAGCCCTGGTTCTGGACCCATCACTCAACGCTGTTTTCTTGTATGAGCCCAGAGCCTAGGGCATGTAGCATGCAATGTTCAGTGGTTTTAAATTTGCCACCACAGATAGGCAAGAAACATCTTATTTGTTCTTTAAAAAAATCAGTGAAAGTAGACTCTGTGCTCCCACGGAGTTGAAGGGAAATTTGATTTCTTTGCCTCCAAGGCATGCGAGGTCCTGGTGTCAAGTGACAGCACAGCATTCTGGGTGCATCCTTTGTCTTTGGCTCTTGCTGGTCTTTGCTGAGATGTCTAGTGAATGAGCCTGCTGAGGCCACTGGGGCCTGGCCTGGTGTGGGGACCCCAAATTTGGGGGCTGGACATCCCTGTGCACCCCAGAGTCCTTCGCTCCAGAGAACTGGGAGTTCCCCCATCCTCATGCACTCACCAACCCCCATCCCCCTTTCTAGCTCTTTCTTTGCAAAAGTTTTTCAAAAATAGGAACAAAAAGCAGTGGAATTTGCATATCTGATTTTGTATACTCTCAAGTGTCACGGGTATCGGTTATAACATTATTCTTCCCAGATGTGGAGGCATTCATTAGGATGTCTTGGGGGAGGGCAGATATTAATATGGGAAGGGGACGGAGCATATGCCCCTCAGTGCCATGCTGACAACTATTCGAGTCCTTTCGCAATGACCTGCAGAAAGGGGTGGGTAACTCATCACCATACGGGGCGGTCCATTCCTCTCTCCTTGCTTCCCATTGTTTACTGGAAAATGGCTTTGCAGATAAAAGCTCTTTCTTTGTCAGCTGGCTCTCCTTTGCAAACTAGATCATGCTGCCACCAACCACGAGGATGTAAGCTCTTCCAGGGTCTTCCATTTTTACCCAGAAATTTAACCAAATCCCACAAAGTCAGTGAATGTCCCAATAAGTCCCCTTGCTGTGGTGTCTTGAGTGCTGGGCCAGGGAGACTGAGGTGCTTAGGAAGAGATGCAGGGGACAAGTGATTCACTGTGCCTCAGAGTGTCCATTGGGCTAGGGAGGGGAAAGGTCACCAGACAACCACAGCCAGGCCTCAGAGACCTCTTTACCCCGTATTCTGAAAGGAATATAGCCTCTAACAGAGGCCCGTGACTTGATCCAGTGGCAGGCTGAGGTTCCGGTCCCACCTACCCGGGCAAAGGCCGGGTCAGGTGTCCATGCA
>NW_006437746.1:2718447-2721683 GCF_000325575.1 Pteropus alecto
TCCTGCTGAGCCTTATGACAAAGAAGTGGTGGTGGCCCCACTGGGATACCTTTCAGTGACCTCTGGGAACACAGTGGGAAGAAAGGGAATAAACCGAGAAGCTAAGATGGCCACAAACCTGCCTTGCACACCCATTTCTGCACTGACCCAGACGCTACCAACTGCTGGTTCATGACAAGGAGGCAGGTCATTCTGCATTCGCCACGCCCACCGCCGGCCCCATTCTTGGCCACGTTCTGTATCCTGAGAGGCTGCAGGCTTTTTGCCCTCTGATTTGCACTTGGATTTGGTCAGTGGGAGAGGCTGGCAGGATGGGGGTGTGGGAGCAGTCGGGGGGATTCCTCCCCTGCTTCCCTCTCTCCTGCATTTCTCCATGCAGCCCCACCCCTCATGGGGCTCTGACGATCCGCTTATCCCCTTCCAGCCCTCAGGATGATGACAGCGAGCCACAGAGGGGGTGACGTCCAAACGGGACTTTTCCATGGGGCTGAGAAGTTGGCAAGGGCATTCGGGGCAGGGGGCTCATGCTTGCAAAAGTCCAGGGGCAATGAAGAAGCACAAAGGATTCTAAGGAGGTCAGTCCGAGCGTCTGGAACGTGGGTGCCCAAGAGGCGGTTCTCTGGGTGGCTGTGTCCGCAGCCACCCCCTCATCCCCACTGCGGGGCGGGGGCGAGCGGAGGGCGTGCGGCTGTGCTGGGGCGGCCTTCACCCTCTGCCTGTCTCACAGGGTCCACCCGGCTCCCCTCTGGAGGCCTCCTGGGGGAAAAGGGCCGGTCTGACCTGCCAATCCGCGGGGACCTGGGCTCCTGATGCCCGCATGAACATTCTAGAAGGTTAGAGAGATGCTCTTCCCAGACTGGCGCTGTTGGAAGGGGTGAACATGGCCCCATAGGGAGAAAAGTTAGGGGAGGTTGTCTATGACATTCCTGCCAACACAACCCTCCTGAGAAGCAATACGTTCTGATGTAGGCCAAGGGCACACCGACCAGAGGCTTTTCTGGGTGACCTGGGGTGCGGTGCTGCCTGCCCTTGCTCTGCTTTCTGGGGCAGTTTGTTGCTCCATTGCATAGTGCTATCAGGGAAGGGGCATACGGCCGGCCTCAGCGAGCGTTCGACCCATGCATCTGTCATGTGGCCTCTAACCAGAGGTTACCTTGTAGTCACAAATGTGTCTGCCAGCATGGCTCACCTGTGAAAGAACCAGAACCAGAACCATCCTCCCCACCCCTATTCTCTTACCCTTTGCTCTCTCAGTTCCAGACACCAGCACCTCCCCTGGGTTCCCACGGGAGCGATCAGCGATCAGGAGATGATGCAGCCTAGAGGGAAGGGCTGGGACTCAGACCCCGATGGGCCCTTGCACAAGTCACCTTCCCCCTTTACGGACTGGGTCTCATGGTCACGGGCCTTTGTTGTGTCCTTGTTATGGCCCGAGCACTTTCCACGAGTTCTCAGGCACCACATCACAGACGAGGAGGTTTGGCCCAGAGAGGCTAGGAAATCTTCCCAAAGTGTCTAGCTAACGAGTGATGGGACTAGGATTGGGACCTAAGTGATGCTCCAAGTCGCCGCCCTCACCAGTAGGCTCTGTAGGCTTGCAGGGCTGCTTGTCAGGTTGAACTGGATGCCAGATTTGGAAATTCCTTAGCCTGGTGCATAGTTTCTTGTCCTTCCCCCTCCAGGGCACCTGTGCACCTGCTGCAAAACCTTCAACCCTATCACTTACCACGACAAGCCAACAGCTGCACGTCCTGGCTTTTGCCTCTTGGTCTCACATGATATCTTGCCACCCCTGCCCTCACTCCCTCCTCTCCAGGCCCAGCTGTGTCTCTCAGGCCTCTTTTGCACATGTGGAACCCCCCACCCCATGCCCCTGGTCCCTGAGGGCTGACTAACTGCCATTCAGCCTTCACTATTCAGCTCCAGTTTCAATGAGGTTCCCCACCAGCCCACCCACCCCCCTGTTCTGGGCCCCTTTTGCATCCCCGGCTCACCCCACCACATTCACCGTGTGCTGGCCAGCCACGGCTGCTTGTCCAGCCCCGCACGGACACTGAGCTTCTTGAGGCCAGTGCCGCCCCCTCATCCCTCTCGAGATTCCATTTTTGGAACCAGAGGCCTGCTACCAGGAAGCACCCAACACACTGTAAGACTCGCAAACAACTGAAAAAAAAAAATGAATGAATGGCCAAGCCTCAGAGCCCTTTTCCTTCCTTCCCAGTCTCAGACCCGGGCTTTCTGCGTGGGACCGGCCTCTGCAGAGCTGGAGAAACCTTCAAGCTGCAGCAACCAGCAGCGGAGGTAGCTGTACTCAGCATCTCAGCCTGTGAAAACTGAGGGAAGGAAACTTCATCAGACAAGGAAAGGCACAGAAAGGGAGAGAATTCTCATGCCGGGTTGGCCAGTTCTGTCAGCAACGCGTCTGAGCTCCCCGCCACCTGACTCAAAGTGCTGCTCTGCTCTCTGAAGCATCTCGGGTCAACTCGTGCAGACACCAGCTCCCTTCGCGATGCCATGCTGAAGCTTTCGTTGTTGACATCTGAGCTCGGCAGAAGTGCTTTCTAAAGAGATTTTTATTGTTGGGTGGGGTTTTTTTTTTTAGGTATTTTTTGTCCCTGTCAGTGCATCTAGAGGGTTTTTGGCAAGACTTTGCAAGTATAAAATTGTTTTGGCAAGAAGAAGTGGGGAGGAGAAGAAGGAAGAGAGAGGGAGAGAGAGAAGGAAGGAGGGAGGGAGAGGGGAAGAGTCATAAATTGTTGGATCTTCAAGGTTCTAAGAAATTATCCAATTCATTTTATTTTTTGACAAGTGAGAAACAGACCCCCAAATAGGGAAAAAACTGGCCAGTTTTTCTTTAGTCAGCTAGTGACAGAGCCAGTGCTCCCGCTCAGTCATTAGGATCCACAGGCTGCTTCACCTGGGGCCAGATCCTTGCAGTGGGCTGAGGGAGGGCGGGTCAGAGTCACATGACCCTTGAGTCCACACCTCCCTCTGGAGTTAACTGCAGGTGAGGGCAGGAGATGACATCACCTTGTTCCCCAACCCCATAACAAGATCACAGTCACAGTCACTTGTAAGCATGCGGTGAAAATCTTACTCCTCCCTCTCCATCCTGCCTCCCCACCTGCCACGTGTTCTCCATCAACAGGAAGGGCCCACCCGTGGCACAAAGCCTGAAGTATACCTGCTGTCTGAGGAAATAAATAAGTAAGGTTAAGAACGAGGAGCTCTCAAGT
>NW_006437746.1:2723986-2741773 GCF_000325575.1 Pteropus alecto
GAGATTTTTATTGTTGGGTGGGGTTTTTTTTTTTAGGTATTTTTTGTCCCTGTCAGTGCATCTAGAGGGTTTTTGGCAAGACTTTGCAAGTATAAAATTGTTTTGGCAAGAAGAAGTGGGGAGGAGAAGAAGGAAGAGAGAGGGAGAGAGAGAAGGAAGGAGGGAGGGAGAGGGGAAGAGTCATAAATTGTTGGATCTTCAAGGTTCTAAGAAATTATCCAATTCATTTTATTTTTTGACAAGTGAGAAACAGACCCCCAAATAGGGAAAAAACTGGCCAGTTTTTCTTTAGTCAGCTAGTGACAGAGCCAGTGCTCCCGCTCAGTCATTAGGATCCACAGGCTGCTCCACCTGGGGCCAGATCCTTGCAGTGGGCTGAGGGAGGGCGGGTCGGAGTCACATGACCCTTGAGTCCACACCTCCCTCTGGAGTTAACTGCAGGTGAGGGCAGGAGATGACATCACCTTGTTCCCCAACCCCATAACGAGATCACAGTCACAGTCACTTGTAAGCATGCGGTGAAAATCTTACTCCTCCCTCTCCATCCTGCCTCCCCACCTGCCACGTGTTCTCCATCAACAGGAAGGGCCCACCCGTGGCACAAAGCCTGAAGTATACCTGCTGTCTGAGGAAATAAATAAGTAAGGTTAAGAACGAGGAGCTCTCAAGTTGCAGCCAACGTGTGGGCTGCAGTGGGAGCTGTCTTTTGCCAGGAGGTAATGGCCGTAAATCAGACCGCACTGCATGGAAATTCTGCTTGTTTTGAAGTCCATTCGGTTTTATTGCTTGTTCAGCTTCTTAATGCATTAATGATAAAACATCAGGGTGAATATGTATTCCAAAAAAAAAAAAAATGTTGCAATTAATCAATACTGCACTTACTCCATTTGGCTGCGACTAAGTGGTACACAGGAGTTAGGCAGGCTCCATGAGCACGAGGCCCTTCTCCCCATCGAGGCTTTTCCCAGCAGAAGGAGGATCCAAGGGGCGAGGGGCATCTACTCCCAGGAAGGAGCAGCTTGCTGGAGGCCCTCGGGCCAGGTAGCCAGGTGCATGCTCAGGGAGAAGCAAAAGGCCAGGCCCCGCCTCAGCCACCTGCCCTCTGTGCTCTCCGGCCTTAGGGGAATGTCCCTCCCTCTCTGTCTGCCACTTTCATGCCTGTGAAATGAAATGAGAGTGTGACATTAGCCTTACTCCCCCAAGGGGGGGTTAACAAAAAACAGTGGGATGCGGGAGGAGTTTGATTGATATGGGTGTCATTGTAAGAATTAAGTAAATTAATAGGTGTCCAGCACTCACACAGTACTGGTCATGGTCAATGCTCCGTGTATGTTGCTTATCTTTTTCATTCGCGCTCGCCCCCCGCCTCTTGGGATCCCAAAGCATTGTCTTCAGCAAGAGCTGCTCGCCCGGTTTCAGCAAGGCCTTCTGGACCAAGTCTTAGCTCATCCTTTTAGGGACAAGGACATTCGAGCCCAGAGAGGTTAAGTGATTTGCCTGAGGTCGCACAGCTGGCTGGAGGCAGAGCTTGGTCTTCTCGTCCCCCACACGTGACCTAAGTGACCTGGCATGGCAAAGAGTGGAGTCCCCAGGTATAGGATGGTCTGTAAATATCTGTTCAACATTGATTTGGGGGAGGAGCTCAGCTCTGTGGGGAGAAAGAAGATAATTGGCAGGAATCCGGCTCACCCTCCCACTTGGCTAAACCAGAGCCCTTCATTTAAGGAGCCCACCCTCCTCGGGAGGCAGTCTAGAGACCCTTCAGTGTTTCTCAAGCATTTCTTCAACAAATTCTCACTGAGTGACCACCTGTGTCAGCCACCAAGCCACCCTGCCCTGTCCCCAGGGAGCATTCCTTCCCCGATTCCTTTCAAACGCTTGCTGCTTGGGGTCTTTGCTCCCGGAAAATCCTGTGCGTACAAATTTCCCCATTGAATTTCATCTCAAGCGCCTCTGCCAGCCTGGCTTCCATCATTTTAGGGACAAGGACATTCGAGCCCAGAG
Source organism: Pteropus alecto (assembly GCF_000325575.1). Lineage (NCBI taxonomy): Eukaryota > Metazoa > Chordata > Mammalia > Chiroptera > Pteropodidae > Pteropus > Pteropus alecto. The sequence goes on from NW_006437746.1 coordinate 2,725,991, forward strand.
AGGTTACCTCAGGCGCCTCTGCCAGCCTGGCTTCCTGGTGCTGGATGATCCTTCTGTCTCTTTCTCTGGCTCGACCCTTGGGCACCTGTGCCTATTATATAGACCAAAGCACACTGTACAATGACACTTTCATTGACCGGGGTGTTCTCAGGTCAACACAAGGTGTTCTGGAAAGTTCAGTGGAGACAGCAGCCCCCAGGGGTGTGCCGATTACAGTGGCAGACACTTCATAGCTGCTCAATAAAGACCTCTTGCTGAACGTCCTTCCAGAGGCTGGGGACTGGGATCCCTGTTCCCTCTGAGCCACACCCCCCTTGTGTTCTCGTAGTTTCCTTCTCCCTTTTTCGTGTGCTGCACTGTTATGTCAGTTCTCTCTTCGGAACCAGAGGCTCCCACCGCCTGGACCCTGGAGCACAGCCACCTGAGGGATCGAGGTCCAGCCACTCCGGAGCTGGTCGCAAGACCAAGATGGAGTTCAAACTGCTCGTCGGCCTTGGGGGAAAAAGCTCAGGGCTCAGTGCCCGGGCGACACCCTCAGGCCTCCGCAGTGTTCTTTTCCTGGGTGTGGCCGTCCCCCCCCAGCCGAGGGCGAGCCCCACAGCTCAGCAGCAGGGCTAAGAGGGCCCCACTCACGGCTGCCAAATCCATTTGCAAAGGAGGGGCCATCAGAGTCGCAATTTGTCTTCTCGCGGCCGCTGCTGTGCAGCATCCTGCATGAAAGTCTCGGCAGCCTCCCAGCAGAGCTTTGCTTTTAGCTTTATTACGGTGGTTGGGCAACTTGGCAAAATCTGCGTTTCATTGACACGTTTACGACCGGTTGGCCTTCCAGCCCGTGGAGGAATCCGCCCCGTAGAAGCAGGGTCGTCCTGAGTCCGTGCTTCTGTCAGGGCAAAGACCCCGTCTTGTTGGATGGAACAGGGAAGAATCACAGGGCAAAACTCTACCGACGACGAGTACCTTTGTCTTTGGGCCTCTCTTCCCCTCAGCTATTCGCTGAGGAAGTGACTTTCTGGAGTACAGTCCGTTGCAGTGGCTCCTTGGGACACTTCGTTCCCTTCCGTCACCACCAACAGAGCCATTTTTTCCGCAGGGCCCGCTAGGGCTCCAAGGGCTGCAAAAAAGTGTTGGCTACGCAGTACACAAAAAAAGCTTTAGCTGAAACTCAACTTAAACGGCTACGAAATTCAACCTTTCATCGGCTGGTCAACGATGGTGTTTTTACGTGTAAAGTCTATTCGGGTGAGGTGCGGACATGTATATAACATGACCCTAAAAGGTCAAGAGTCTGTATTAGTCAGTGGCTGCAGAGGAAACAGAACCCAGGCCAAGGAGCGGAAGTGGGGGGCTGAAAATGGAGGGGCTGGCTGCCGAGGCCAGCAGAGCTGCAAGGGGAGCGGGAGAGGCCGCGGCAACCCCGAGCCCACTGCAGCGGGAAGCCACCACCACCCCTTGGGCTGGAGGGGTCAAGGGAGGAGGGGATGTTTTCCAACCTGGGGTCTAAGGGCCGCCTGATGGGACCTCGAACCACAGTGGGAGGGCCCCGAGGGGGCAGGGCTGGAACCATGAAGGAAACACAGCCATTGCCAAGACACCACCCAAAGTGGGGGAGGTGGGAGAAACACCCTGGCATCTCCTCTTCTCTACCCCTCTCCCCCCCCGTCTCTCCCAGGGCCCCCCATTTACCTACACCCAACTGGAAGCCGGGGAGCACAAGCGCCTCAGACATTAGTTTGCAGGGCTCACCAAACTACAGAGAAGAATGGGGACAAGGGTAGGGCAGGGACTGGAGAGCGATCAGGCGCATGGCCCTGACCACTGACATCGACACGTGGAAGTGTGCTTGTCATAGAATGACAGTGGCCATGAGGGACGCGGTACTGATCACATAAAGGGAAAGGAACCGTGAATGTTAGCTGAGCCTGGATCTTCAGGGCTGGGGCTCAGGAAGGCTTCCTTTCAGAATGTTTAGAGGATGCGGGCTGCCTGCCATAGCGGGCAGGAGGGGATGGAGGTCGAAAGAGGGGCCAGGTCAGATGATCTCGCAGGCCCACTCCTTCCCTGAGATTGCCATCCTGTACTCGTCCACCGCAGAGCTGAGCCTGGCCGTGCAGCACGGCCGGACTGGAATGTCACATGGGATGGCGAGAGGTTCCTGCTGCAATAATGGTTCCTAGCAAACAGCCCGAACAGCTGAGTGGCTTACAGCAACTACCACTGATTTTGCGCCCACGAAATGCCGGTCAGCTGTGGTTTGGCTGATCGTGGCTGGGTTCACCTGGGTCTGGATGAGTCAGGCTGACCGCTGGGCTTTGCAGGCCGGGATCAGATCTCCTCCACAGGTCGTCACGCTGAGGCTCAGGCTGAGAGTCAAGGGCTTCACGAACATGATTTCTTCATGGTAGAGAGTGGAAGCTCCCGGAGGACTGGCAGAAATGTGCCATGCTGCCTGTGGCCTCGGCTCAGAGCAGCACACCTTCACGTCACCTTCGTTCCTTTGGTCAAAGCAAGTCATGTGGCCCAGGCCAAAGTCAAGGGTAGAAGATCTGGCCGTAGAAAAGTTCTATCATGGGAAGGAAAGGAAGGAACAATTTGAGGGCAAATAATACAGTCTGTTATGGTTAAAGAGAATCTCTCCACAGCAATGTGACAGTATAGCAGAGTGCTGAGAGGTATAACTTGATGTGGGTTTGAGTTCCAGCTCTGCTACTTCTTGGCAAAATGACCTTGGGCAAACCCTCTGGGCCTCAGTTTCCTCATCCAGAAGACGGAAACACTAGAATGCAGACCTTCCAGTGTAGTTGTGAGGCTGGGCTAAGAAAACGTGCGAAATGCTGAGCTGGGAACCTGGCATCCACTAAGAACCTAATAGATGCTGTACCTGGCATCTAAGAACCTAATAGATGCTGTACCTGGCATCTGAGAACCTAATAGATGCTGGCTGGTATGTCGTTAGGAAGAATCCATTGAAAATTGTGCCTTCTGAGGACAAGGCATGCAGCAAGGTGAGGAAAGAAACATTTCAGGGAAATAACTTGAAAATCTCTGCATGGGAGGCTCATGAAAAAAGGAAATAGCTCAGTAACTGAGTCATCGACTGAGCTCTGGGAACAGAAAGCCTGCAGGCTGGCACTGTTCTCCACTGCAGAGTTGACAGCTTGTTGGAGGAGGGATGGCACAAGGCGGGGTGGGGGACCTGGTTTCCTCTCCCAACTGCTTGCTCTGGCTCACCCACAGCCCCGTGCACACAAAGGTCCAATTTCTGGAACAGCCTCGGCTGGCTTGTGGAAATGCTGGGTCCCAGGAACTGTCACTCTGCAAAGTGAAGACTTAAATAGATGTAGATGCTTCGGCTTTTCTTTTACAGAAAGATATAAATCCCTCCAAAAATGCAGCATCCTACATCATTTTTTATTCTTGTGCCTACCCAAATCAAGCCCCAAGCTGTCGAAAGGAAGAACATAAGTAATAGGAAAAGAGACTAGCAAAAATCCGATGACCAGGTCAGGAATTCCACCAGTGATGAGATAAGTTTGGCTGGGGGGGCAGGAGAGTAGGTGTGGGTTTGGGTCTCCATATGGCATGGTGGTGAGTGCATATCTTTTGGAGTCAGATCGTGTGAGTTCAAATCCCATCTTTTTTTCTTCCCAGATATGTGACTCTGAGTAAACGAGCCCCAGCGTTTCAAAATCCTCGTCAGTTAAAAGGGGTGACGATCTCCGAGATTGTTGCAAAGATTTTCATGAACGACTGTGGCTTCTGAAGCACTTGCTGTGCTCCAGCCACGAACATTGTTTTTCTTTGTGAATGCTCAATACAGTTAATATACACTCCATCAGCCAAGGTCAAGGATTTTCTTCCTAGGTGGAAAACAGAGTGTTTACTTTGAGAGAGGACCAGGAAGGATGGGGAGGCTGGGCCGAACAAAACACCATGTGGGCCAACGTTAGCCTGGTGGCCCCCGTCTGCCAATCCCCAGCACCGGAGGCTCAGTGCTTTGATTTGTTAGTAGAGCTGTCCTGAGTTGGGTTCTCCAAAAGCAGACCCTGAGATGAGTATTCGTATGGAAGCAATTTGTCAGGCATTATAGGGATAGCAAGCGTTTCCTGGAGAGCCTGATAGGGGACTAAAAAGTCAAGGTGTGGCACCAAGCCTGGAGGGGTACTGAGTGCCATAACTCAGGGTCCTCCATCAGGGACAAGGGAGCTGGAGGGTCCTTATTGGTTGTTGGTTAAGAGCGGCCCCAAGAGGATGCAAATTCCCAGGCATTCCCCGCTCTCCATGCACACGGGCAAAGTGGGTTCGGGCAGCCTGAGATCTGTCCCAAGGTGTTGGAGAGAAGCCGGAGGGGTGCAGGTGCACGCAGACAGGGTAAGGAGGTCTTGGGGGTTTGGGCCGAGCAGTAACAGCAGCTGGTACAACATCCAAAGGTGATTGAGTGCCAGGGACTTCACGAAGCAAACTCCTAACACGTGGCCACAGCTCCAGGGAGAAACAACCAGCAGGCACTCCAGGCTCTCAAGTCCAAGGACCAACCCGTGTTCTCCAGCGGGGCGGGGGAGGCTGTCATAAACACAGCTTGCAGGGTGGGGGTGCACTCGGCTGGAGGGGTGACTGGGTTTCATAATGGCTTAGTCCTGGAGCTTCAGCGGTGATAAGAAAGGATGGGGGTGTTTGTGGGTTATGGTCCCGCCTTGCCCCGACAGGGCTGGAAGCCAACTCTCCTGGCATTTTCAGCAATGGTGTGGGGTGGTAAGAAGCGTTCGGTCCTTGGAAGTCAGAAGGAACCAGGTTCAAATCCTGACCCTTCCACGTATCAGCTGTGTCACTTTGGGCCCAGTACCCGGCCTCTCAGATCTGGCTGAAATGACTGTCATCCCACAGCTTGTGGGGGTGGTTTCACAAGCAGCATCTCAGACTGCTTCCTCCTTACAGAGCCAAGGGTTGACAACTGTATCCAAGGGGACCGTCACTCAGAAAAGAGTGAATAACCATGATTATTGCCTGCGTCTTCCTCAGGGCTAGCCTCCCCTATTTTGAGGCTCACCTTCCTGCTCTTTTTCAGGAAAGGGGGTTTGTCTCAAGCCATTCCTCGAAGAGTCCTCCTTGAAGCCCATCCCCCACTGCTCCCAGCTCTCTGCTGCCTCCTCTCACCCCTTCCTTCATGCAACCGCTGCCAGCCCTCTGCCTTCATTTCCCCAAGCGCCACCAACAAGATGCTGCTGTGTGTTGTGGAACTTTCTCCAGGCTTGGGTGTATTGGGTGGATTGAGAACAGGAAACAGGAAACAACTTCCAGCGCAGTCTGGAGTGTGACGCGGTGGGGGCTGCTGGTCTGCCACACCCTGGGGCTGTCACTGACCCTTTCCCTCAGAGCTGGCTGTCCCAGCATGGTCTCAGGGGCCTGCGAGCCCTCCTGGGGCCTGTGCCGCTCCTCGCTGCCCTGTCTTTCTGGTCCTGACACAGGGGCCTCATTTTTCTCAACCATAAATAAACAAAAGTAGAGAGCTCCCATAACTTTTCATTTTCTTTTGGTTGTAATTTTGTTTTGGTGTTTTCACAAAAATGCAGCCCAATGAGAGACTGTGAGGGATTTTCTCCAAGTCTCAAAGGGCAGCTTGGTTTTAGCGAGCATGTCCCTTCCCATCCTCTAATTGCTGCTACCACCCCCATGACTGCCCTGGTCCCCTCATCCCAAGCACCTGCTGCTCTCCCCACCCCCAACACGCACACACGCACACACACGCACGCACACACGCCGCTGCTCTCCCCACCCCCAACACACACACACGCACACACGCACGCACACGCACATGCACACACACGCACGCACACGCACACACACACGCGCACGCGCGAATTCCTCCAATGAAATCAAGTCTGGGCTGGAGCCCTCCTGCCTCTTTAAGGTGAGTTGGCATTTCTCTGCATGGATCCATTTTGCTGGCTTTACGGGTGAACTGGCAGAGGGACGTCTTATTTCCTTATTTCTGAATTCTCCCAGGCCCACACTCGGTGGCTTCCCCACCTCCACCCCCATGGGTGCCTGCGGAGCTCAACCACAGTCATCGGCACCCATGCTCCCCCTTCCACCACCCTCCTGCTTTCAGATGCGCCCCCAGGCTTTACTCCGTCCTTCACCTACAAGGAGCTGGGAGGCTTGGAGATGTTTTAAAACAATTTTATTACAAATAAGAATCCATGTTCATTGCAAAAGAAAAATAGAAAGTCTAGATAAGAAAAATATAAAAATCAGTCTTAATCCATCATGCAGATGGAGCCTCCGTTAACGTTTTGATCAATATCCTCCCAGGTTCTATTTTTCATGAACATATATGTATATTAGTCAGGACTCTCTTGGCTGCACGTGAGAGAATCCCAACTCGACTTGTTATGGGCTGGATTGTGTCTCTTCTCCATTCCCTTCCCCCATTCATAAGTTGCAATTAGAACCGCCCCCCCCCTTCAGAATGTAAGCCTGTTTGGGGATAGGGTCTTTAAAGAGGTAATTAAGGTTAAATGAGGTCATTGGAGTGGGTCCTAATCCAGTATGACTGGTGTCCTCATAAGAAGAGAGTAGGACACAGAAGCACAGCAGGAAGACTGTGTAAAGACACAGCCAGGAGAAAGGCCTCCGAAGAATTCAGTCCTGCTGACACCTCGATCTCAGACTTCTAGCCTCTGGAATTGGGAGAAAGTAAATCTGCATTGTGTAAGCCACCCAGTCTGTGGCTTGTTACGGTGGCTCAAGCAGACTAATGCACTTCTCAAAGGTGCGTTTGTCAGAAACAAGTGCCGTACAACTGCAGAAACAGCTGGGGTGCAGCTGGGTGCAGCTGGGTGCAGCTGGGCTACGTGGACAACTGGGATTGGGGATTTGAAAATCACCAGGAGCTCCTATGCTGTCTTCAGTCGCTGCTTCTCTCTGGCTCTGCCCTCCCAGGACCATCTTCCTGTACCTGGCAGGAAACAGCTCCCTGGTCTCTAACTTAGAGGAGGGAAGGGCCTTTTGTCTCACTGCTTGTTTACAGAATCCTGGGACTGGTTTTGATTGGCCTGGCTCAGGTCATTGCCCACTCCAAGGCCAATCAGGACACAGCAGCTAATGTGTTGAGCAACAAATCTGCATCTGGCCTTGTGCTAAAAACTCCATCAATTCTGCCATTTAACTTGCTAAACTTGTGGGGTATTATTATTATTATTATTATTATTAATCACTTTCCAGATGAGGAAACCGAGTCATGGAGCCGTCAGGGAACTTGCCCCCGCTGTGATATTGCTGAGTCCGGGGTGGGGGTGTTCAGTGAGGACAGCTAGAAGGCCCTCTCTAAACCAAGTGAGCCTATGCGGTCTCCCCCAGACCCTGTACATCTCGCTATACCCTTCACGTGTTGTCTCTGATGCAGCCACCTTCCAAGGTCCTGAGTAAAGGCCGAGATGAATCCTGGCTGGGCAACTCCATTGCCTTTTATTTGAAGTTCACACAGGTCAATATAAATGGAGTCCAGCAGGGTGGCAGTTAGACCCTAAATCGAGAGCATGGGAGCTCAGAGCCCCAGGCTTTCCAGGCAGGAGAGGACCTTGAGAGGATTCTGCACAGGATGTGGTGGGCTTCTTTTCTACCTATCCTTTCTCCTTTCTTTTTTCTCATGTAGCTGTGGACTGGGGCACATGATGAAAAGCAACTGCCTGCTCCCGTGTAGCCCAAGAGATAAACACTTCCAGGGCCCTTGAGCACGCCTGCCAGAAATGGCACCACCTGTAAAGCCAGCCAGGCTTCTTCCATTGGTTTGGCTGGAGCAGAGGCACAGTCGTAGCCATGGGAAATTGCCTAGTGACCTGGCATCTCAGAAATTCTCTGTGTTCTTTATGAAGGTCATCCCACCCAGGATGCCACCCAGTGAAGATTGCTATATTCATGTTTTCTTTACAGCATTCAGGGTCAGGCCCGAGGGATTTTGAGAGCCACGCGAGGTGGTAGAGGACAGCAGGGCCATCTTCCTAGCACTCCCATGCCACATTCTGGCCCTGCTAGTTGTACTCTGTTCCCATGGAAATCACTGAGGCCGTCTTGCTGAGGAGTCCGGCTGAGGCTGGGAAGAAGGCAGTGAGGCACTCACCTTAAATGCACAGTTAGGAAATGCTCCAAACCTCGGTAATCAAGGGAAATAATATTCTCATTCAACATTTAAAAAAATCAAATCAGCAAAATACGGCCCACGGGCTGTCTGCCTGTTTTAATAAACATAGTTTTATTAGGACTCCAGGCTCACGCATCCTGCAGTATTTGGCTGATATATAGCTCAGTCTTTATCCACCATGGAGGGAGAGGGAGAGAAATTGATTTATTTTAAGGAATTTGTTCACATGACTGTGGAGGCTTGGAAACTCCAAAATCTGCAGGGTAAGCTGGCAGTTCAAGTCCAGAGGCAGTCTGCTGGCATTTACGCCTTCTTATAGGGGAGGAGTTTGTCAGTGTTTTTCTATTAGAGCCTTCGACTGATTGGATGAGGCCCACCCATATCTTGGAGGGTAATCTGCTTTACTCAAAGTGTACTGTTTTAAATATTATTCTCATCCACATCTAGAATAATGTTTGACCAAATATCCGGGTACCGTGGCCCAGCCAAATTGACACAGAATATTAACCATCACAGGTGCCTTCTATTATTATTGAATGCATGATTTCCACTTTATTTTCTTTATGCATGCCCTCTTTTTCTCCACAAGAGTGAAAAGCCCTGCATTTGGAAAGCAGAGACTGTTTAACATGTCCTGGCTTAGTCCTTTGCACAAAGTCAACATTAAATGTTTGTTATTTGATGGATAGCTATTAATTTGACTGCTTTTAGGACCTCAATTTAATTTTTTTTTTTTTTTTTTTTTAATTGGTCAAAAATTTGTAGGACCTTAGGTGGAAAGTGGTTCCTTTTCAAAATTCAAGTGCAAAATAGTTCAGGTACAAATATCAGAAAAAGATTGTTCTTTCAAGAATATTTTTTCTTGTTCTTCCAACTCATGACTTAAAATCAGCCTTCAGCACTTGACCTTTGAGAGAGCCCTGCACATGAGAAATCAAAAGCCCAGGCAGTTTTTCTCTGCGGAGTGTAGGAACAAGTCCTCTTACAATTTCTTTCTCAAAACCTTAATCCTAATAATAATGGAAATGATTTATCAGATTAAGACACAAATTAATCCTGTCTGAACAATTCGATGTTATCACGTTTAATTTCAAATTTAGTTATTTTAGTATTTAATTACAAAACAGTTAATTGCTTTAGTGTAATTATGCGTCTTCTGAAAGTAGAAACAAGCCAAACATCCCTGATAATGGGCGACCCTGAGGCTTCGCCATTTTCTAGTTTATCTCCAACACGTATCAGCCCTTCTTCTTGATTTTCCTTTTGCTTAAGCTTTTCTTTCATGTTCTTTTCAATGTCTCACTTCCTCTTTGTTCTCGGTCTCTTCTTTACACTCTGGGTACCAGTAGCCTAAGCCACAGCCAGCTGCTCATGGTGATTTCTACAAGTGGGGCTTCCAAAGCCTTGTCATTCGACAGTATCACCTTGGACAGCCTCACGCGGCCTCCCTCCACCTTCTCAGAGCCAGGAGCGCATGTGTGATGCTTTTAAGTCAGGGGTTGCACACATCAATGTTTTGAGTGTCATCCTGCCTATAGGCATCTAACATCAGAATGAGCTAGGCATCATCCAGTCTCAGTGGATGCTGGTCCTAGCTCTGCTGTGGATGCTGGTCCTAGCTCTGCTGTGGATGCTGGTCCTAGCTCTGCTGTGGGGCCACAACGTTTGCCAACTTTATCCCTTTGGAATGAGGCACCTTGGGGAAGGTGCCAGCATGGCTGCCGTATGTGTGTGTATGTGTGTTTTGGGGTGGGGGGGGTGGTTCCAGAGACTCAGGGAACTGGCTATTTGCCCACTGACACGGAAGTATTTTGACATTTTCACAACTGGTACAACTTTATCAGCACATCTGGGCTCGGGCGCATGAAGAAGGTGCGTGAAACAGGCTGAGTGTCGCATTTGTGCTGGAGATCGTAGGGAACTGGAGAAAGACACTCCGCATCAAGAAAACAGCCTTGATTATCACAGCAGGCGGTTTCTTTTAAGAGAAACCAAAAAAAAAAAAAAAAAAATCCAGATTTTTTATGAGAAAATTTCAGATTTAAAATGTTGGGGGCCAACTCAAGTTTTTTTTTTTCCAAGCACTAGTGAGTCAACTCAAAATATAACTGGGGGCTGGAACGGAGCCATGCGGGGCGGAGGGGGGCTCCGTCATTGGAAGTCATCGCCTCTCCATCCAACATGGGGATTCTGTTTTCCGATCTGTTTGAAAATAAGGATGGACGTCTAACTTCTGCTTAGGATGTAGAAAGCTGGGGAAACATCACAAATTCCCATACCTACAAGGAGAAACTGAACGTTGTGCAAATTCACAACTTCTCTTGAGCCCGTAAGCGAGCTGAGGCCACAGGGAAAACAACTAACCCCAAATCTAAAGAAGGACAGGCATCTCCAAGGAAAGATGGATGTGAGCTCTTGCTTACCCAGAACAGATGTCACCAGACACCGCACTAGATAGTAAGAACTCACCCCAAATTTGTACTGACTGGCTAAAGGCTAAGCGTGAGGATGGGGTGAGAACATGGAAGCCTTGGGGGCCACACTCACAGGGCCACACACAAAGCGGCCTTTGCAGCCACCTGCAAGCTCTTCCCCGCTGACCTAGCAGGCACTCCTAAGAAAGGTTAGGAGTAGAGCGAGAGTCCCGAGTAAGTGTCCCTGTGGTGCAGCTCCTGGGGAGGGAAAGATGGCTCCTGCAGAAAACACGAGCTGCCCTTCATCCTCTATGGAACAGCACTAAGCTGCCAGGGGAAGAGCAGAAAACTCTATTGTCTTCAGAGCACCCATTGCAACTGGGGGAAGAGAATAGAAAAAAAAAATCTCTACCTCGGAGGAAGAAGCAGAAACCCACTCTGGACTCAAACTATGAAAGGTCTCCTACAGCTGGGAGCAGTGCAGAATCCCTGGGAAGGCCCCGCCCCTGAGGCACAGGACACGGTGCCTGCCTAAGACCGGAGCCGGGTCCCACCAACACCCCTGCCCCCACCCATGTGCCATGACTGGGCTGGCAAGTGTCGAGTCACAGTGACAGCATCTGTTGCTAGGAGAGGGGCAAGGGCATGGAGAGCCACCTTCTCTGAGATGAAGAGCGAAGGAAACACCTGAAGCTGAGGGTGGAACAGTCAGTGAGAAAAACCTTCTGGAAACGATTCAAACGGGCAAACAAACTGTGGTATATCGTACGGTAGAATACTAAACAGCGAGAAAGGCCTGAGCTACTGATGCTCTCCACAGCGTGGGTGACTTTCACATGCGCCATGCTAATTCCTGCCTACTCTAGGACTCTGTTTATATGATATTCCTGCAAAGGCAAAACTATGGGGATAAAAAGCAGATCAGAGGTTCCCAGAAGCTGGGGCTAGGAGTGGAAATTAAACGACAAAGGAGAACAGGGAACTTCTGGTGGGGATAAAACTGTTCTTTGGTTTGACGGGTCGTAGAGGTTCCATGACTATTCTCAAGACTTGCAGTAAAGAGGGAGAATTTCACTGTGTGTAAACTATATCTTAATAAAACAAATGAAAAAGAATGAGGATTATAAGATTATCAGATCAACCATTTCTTTTGACCAGCTTTTATTTTAAGTTGGCTATGCAGTCCTAGGAAAAGTAAAATTCAGTAGCTAAGGACAGGCACATAAATTCGTCAGACCCCTTTTAAATGTACATGACAGAAACTCAAACTTGGCCTAGCTTAGGTCCACGGGGTAATTTGATGAGAGGACTGTCCGTATGCCTCACAGCCGGGGCCCGGGGAGGACGGAACCAGGGACTCGTTTCTGTCCCTCATCTCCCTCCCTCCCTCAGTGTATTCTGTCTCGCCACACACTGGCTTCTTCTGGACATGGTGCCAGCAGCCCCTAGTCCCACATTTCACAGCTTTACCAACAAAGAGCAGCTAAATCTCTTATTCTAATTCCTGTTCAGAAGGTCCCAGGAAGCACTCTGGTTGGCCCGGCTGAGGCCAATCAACAGCGGTCAAGGGGAAGAGACCCTGTGATCGTTAACTTCCATTCCACGTGGTGGGAGCAGAGAAGGGACGGGTGCCCCCCGCCCCCGCCCACCTCAAAGATGTGCATTGCAGCGCATCATCGTTATACTGCAATGAACGTTCTATTTGGTTCTCCAAAAGCGGTTGGAGCTCCCCTTTGGGCTTTAGTTCATTTCAGTTTCATCAAATAAACAAGTGACTAATGTGAGCCCGCTCAAGGCTAAGAGGTGGAGGCACGAAGGGAGACAGACTTGCCAACGGCTCCTTACAAAATCCTGGGATAAGTGCTCCAGGAGCACAGCGGGAGAGGGCCACCGAACCAGGCCTGGGGGCTCAGACAAAAGGCGATTCCAGGACAATTTGAAGGTCAACTAAAAAGAGGAAGAGCATTCCAAAGGGAAGTGTCAGGCCCGAATGAGTACAAAGGCGTTGTTCTCACAATCGATGGATTGTGAATCCCTCAACGGGGAACGTCAGGTCTTTTATGATAAAAATAACATGCTTTACTTTTTTTTTTTAAAGCACTTTATAGTTTTCAGAACACTTACAAATACTGTTTGTTTGGTTTTTGTTTTGGGGTGGGTTTTTTTTTTTTTTTTTTTTGCCTCTCTAGGAGATTTACCTAATAGAAATATTACCCAAAATAAGGAAATGAGAACAAAACAAACTTCTGAGAAAAGGAAGGGTGGATTTTCTTCAGCAGTGCTCAGCTCCCCTCAAGCCAGTCCCAGGTATAGGTCTGGCCTGAAGGTAGTTTGATTGCTCCCACTGTTGGGCTTTGCAAGACGTTTGTGGTGGAAACAGAAAGTGCCAGGAAGTTCCAAGTTGCTAAGCAATGCCTCGTGGGACGTAAACTAGGCAGGGAAGGTGGATGAAGAACTGTAAGAAAAAGGAGGGTCAAGGACTTAGAGCCCTGATGAAGTTCAAGAACCAAAACATAGAGACTTGGAGAGTTAGAGACTGGAGTCTGAGACTGAAAGATGTAGCTCTAGGAAGTGACATGCTCCACAGTATGTATCCATGTCAGTGGTCTGTCCAAGGGGAGAGGCAGGTAGAAGTTACTGGAAGCAAAAAGGTCAAAGACTTTTGAGACCAGACGTGTGTACATCACCATGAAAGCGGAAGCCATGAGGTTTATGAACGAGCTCGGAGTGGAAAAGAAAAGCAAGTGGCAGCTGTCAGAGTCTTCAAGGAAAGGGAGAGAGGGATAGGGAGGTTGGCGGAAGATGACCACTGGGAGAGCAGAGGGAGTTAGAGCTCAGTGACAGCAGCTTCAGGCAGGAGCAGTTCGCATGGGAAGGAAGAGCAGCGTTCACGAGCAGCTGCAGAGTGAGTGGGAGACAACCACTGCTCCACTAGACCCAAGGCAAGATGGAAGAGCTGGAGACAAAGCGAGCAGTCCACACCCGGGAAGTCCACGCCAGCCTTGGCCAGGATCGACGGTGCCAAATCAGAGAACGTTTGCTGAACACCAGACACTGGCCGATTGTGTGGCTTGGCCCAGTGTCCATCCAAGTACCACCCTCCATGGGCGCGTTGGAATCAGGTAGGCTTTAGTGATCATTTTCTCAGTTTAAGATGAATAATTCAAGACTTACTCTAAGACACATTATAAAGGATATAGAACCAGCCTATCGACCTGGATAATTCACAGATATTATTGATTAAAAGGAGGCTAAAGTTTAAAATGAAGCCTGTTTAAGAAAAATATCAACTAAGTAATAAAACAGATGGTAGACGGGCAAAGTATGAAGATGATATGCGAATGACCCAAATCGGAAAACCTGGATTATCTCATTAACTCTGCACGACAACTCTCATGAGTTAGGCGGACCTGTCATTCCCACCTATATCTCAGGCCACCAAAGCTTGAGGTGGTGAAGTAACTTTCTTAACAGCCCAGAAGAAGTACAGTTGGGGAAGCTGTGGCCTTAGCTGCCAGCCCTGGTATGCAGCCACTGTGACACACTGCAGCTCCAACTCACACTCAGGAAAGAAGTTCCAGGTCTGTGCTGCAGAGGGTTCCCACGGTTCCTGGGCAGGCGTAGGTGTCTTCACAGACTGTAATGGAGCAGACAGAAACCTAGGCATTCTAAAGGGAGGCTTCTGTCCCAGCCCCCATCCTGTGTCTTTTACATTGAAGTATTTTAGATGTGAGTTCAGCCTGATTTCTTCTAGAAAATGTTTTTAAAAAAAAAATCTACAGAGGGGAGGGGCGTTGGGGGGCTGGGAGAATGAAAAAAAAATCTGCAGAGGGGAGGGGCGTTGGGGGGCTGGGAGAATGGGGTGAAGGGTTAAAGAAGTACAAATTAGTAGTTGGTAGATGGTCACGGGATGGGGAGCACGGCAGAGGGAATGCAGTTAGTATTAATATGATGGCTAGGTGGAGGGCCAGGGGAGGGAGGGAGCGATTGGGGGGATCGTTTTATGAACTATATAGATGTCTAACCAATATACTGTATACTTCACACCACATTTAATTACTTAATTAATTAATTTTTTAAAAAATCTGCTTCACTATATCAGACATCTCGTGTACTGCCTCAGATTCTCTCAAGTGACCACTCAGTCTCTGCCGTGATGGGCTCTGGGAAGCTACAGGGTTCTGCCACCTGTGGCCTCTGTGCGGCTCCCGCAATGTCCAGACTCAGATGACCCCTTATGCCACTGGGTATAGGATCCGGCTTCCCCAGGAGATACAGCCTAGAAGCCCAGGGTAGCAACTCCCCGTGGGGAGAACCTTGACCAGGGAAAGGCAAGAGATGGGAGCGCGCCAGGAGATGAATCCATTCCTCCATAATAGACTGTTTTGAGGCATGGTGTTTCTGTAAAGTCTGTTCAGAGACATCCCACGTGGCAGAATGACCAGCTGTTTCTCTCCTCGAAGCAGGGCCCGCTCGGCAAAGCATCACCTCGTATTTTCTCCCCATCCTTCCCTGTGCCTCTTCCTTCCCCCTCACTCTCGCTGCCCAGGGATTGCACCTCCCAATAAAGCACCGGCACTGACGCCTCGCCTTATGTAAAACCGAGCAGGAATTTTTTTCCCCCAGTCCTTGTCCATAGCAATTTAGCAAGTCTATTTCCAAGGTACAGTAGGCTACCCCCTCCCCTCCAAAGACTGCTCAGAGGAACAGAGTGACTCGTGGCAGAGGCTGGGAGGTGGACCGCCTGCTGGGGTAAAGGGAGCATAGCAGCCATGACGTTTCTGTAGATGCTCCGCATTTGGGCAGAAGATCCAGGTAGGCAGCCCATCGCCATGAAACGTACACAGAGAAGGCAGCTGGACATGACTGAGCCGAGGTGAGGACAGCAGCCATGAGTAACCTATGGCCACGCCACCACTGGCTTCTGGCTCAACCCTGCCCCTGGGGTGTTCCCGTCAGGTGGAGGAGGGGCGGCATCTTGCAGAGAAGGAAGTTTGAACTGAATCTCTGTTGAATTCCTGGATGAGACTAACATTTTTATTGGATTAGACTGGCCTTTGCTAGAGTGGGCTGAATTTAGTGTTCCTTGCTGCCAAGCGGGAATGAGAGCTCATTAAAGAAAGTACATGCAATTATTATTATTTTTAAGTGCAGTTGGCCTCTCCCAGGCCCCACTTTAATTTGGCCAGGAGCCCTGTCCTTGAGTATGAACCCTGAGGAGAGGCAGCCAGG
>NW_006437746.1:2741913-2756699 GCF_000325575.1 Pteropus alecto
TGGTTGTGTGTGTGGGTGGGTGGGCGGGTGTGGGGACAGAGTATTGGTTAAGAGCTCAGGCTCCATGATCAGGTGCGTCTGGACCGAGACCAGCTCTGTCACTCACCAGCAATGTAAGCCTGGGCAAGTTCTCAACCATCAAGGCATGGCTTTCTCATCTGGAAAGTGAGGATGATCACGCCAACGTCACCAGACTGTTGCGGGAATCCAAACTCCAGCCATCGCCGGCCACCCACTCAGTTCCTGCCACACCCTCATCCTGCCTTATGCTGGTTATTCTCCGCCCCAGCCCTACCCCATCCTAGATCCAGTCTGTCCAGATCCGTACTCCCAAGGAAGCTGACCCTGTGGACGTTTCTGGGCTCCGGCCCACTGGCCTCTGGGTAGCTTGGCTCGTGGAAGGCACTGGCAGGAGATGAGACCTCGGGGCGAGAGAGCCTGTGGTATTGCTCCCCGCCCCTCTTCATTCTGGCGCCCTGCTTCTGTCCACAGCTGGGCCCCCCTGGTGGTTCAGCTCTCAGGGAGGCCTGGTCCCCGCTCTTTAATCCTTCAGGCCTTGTGTGGTGACAGCCACCCTCTGGGGCTTCTCTGGGTGGGGCTTTGGCATTGTTTAGGATTCCATTTACCCTGTCCCAGAGATCTGCAAGTCGTCCTTTCCTTGAATCTTGCCATGGGGCCATCAGGGATTTTTCCTACCTGGGTAATACACTCCTGGATTATTGTTTAACTGATGTTTTCTCAAACTCACATTTTAAAAATCAAAATGAACGCATCTAGGAATTTTATGTCTCCATGTCATCGTAGACTTGATAGGCTGGTTTTAACCTAATACTCATTCTAACAAACACATAACTTTAAAAATAAAAATGTCCCACCTAAAATCATCTCTTTTATCCCTGTGGCCTCTGGAGCCTTCCTTGGGTAGGACCGAGTCACTCTAACGTGAAGCCCTTAGCTCAGGGACACACGCTTTTGTGCCTTCCTTAAAATAAGGACCCACATTGTCACATGGCAGCAACTCCAGACATGTGGCAAAGGCACACCCTGCAGGAACACGTCCCTTCTAAACTTGTCTATGCTTTTCACATATGATGTGACATACTATCCTGTTGCTAATTAAGGACGAGAGCCTCCTATTGTGCTGGCTCTCTCCACGAGAAACGTCTTCTGTTCCCTGCAGAAAGGGCAAGGAGTTCATCTCGACAAAGAAGTTACCTGCCATCACCCCCAGTGCAAACGTAAAGTCTTTCTGAAGTCTGTCTTCAAATTATACAAGTCGTTCAAAAATAAATTTGGTGGAATCTTGCTGGGATTTTCATACCAAGAGGCTGAATAGCTAAACCGGAACATACCACTCTTTTTTATTTAAAAGTAGAAAACGCCCAGAAAGCTGGGTTCAACCTCTTCAGCGTCCTTTCTCCTTCCTCCTGCCCCAGCTCCACCCACCACACCTTCTGGGCACACAGACTCGTGCTCGCTCACACTTGCACGCGCACACACACGCACGCACGTACGTTCGCACCCCCGCGTCCCAGGTCCTGCCTGCCCCTGCCAGCCACAGTGGCGGGGTGGCGGGTTCCACTTCCTGCCCTCTAGCATCAGGGAGCTCGCTGCTTGCAGCACAAATTGCCTCCGGAACAAAGCAAGCTGGCCTGTGAGAGGATTTTGCCACATCTGCTGGAGCAGAGCCGCTCAGGATCAAGCAAGACTGACGACAAAACTTATTTTTAAAAATTCTTTTTGCTATTTAAGTCACAGCAGATGAGGAGCTGAACTGAGATGCACAGAGGGGTGCCCTGCTGGGTACCCTATAACTTCAGCTGGTTTATGGGCATGGAGGAGGGAAAATGGCTTTAGGAAAAGAAACACTTTGGTCATTGGAATTTTTTAAATTAAATTAAATTTTTAGTTTGAAGCAAGCTCGTTTCGTGTCCAAATGCCAATATCTCCTCTTCTCTGCAGGGGTGAGGACGGCCGTGTGGGTGTGCTAATGCAATGAAGAGACACTTGGGGGACCCTTATAAGGCCCCCATCGGCGGGCTTCTCTGGTTCCGCCAAGTGGAGGTAAGAGGACCACAGATGCCCAAGGCCAAAGTCAGGGGTCACGTCCCATGTCCTCCCAGATCTCTGCAAATTCTCAGCACTTATGACCTCTGGAATCCAGGCTGCTTGCCCCTCACCCCCTAGCAGTCCAGATGCAAAACACCAGCCCCCTCACTGATTTCCACGAAATAATCCACTCTTACCAGGTACAACTGTCCCACACACAATGTCCTCAGTGTGCCCGCCACAGGGCATAAGGCAAAGGGATATTTTCCAAAAAGGCCCCAACTATTTATTTCAATGGGGAACATTTAATCCGTTCGTTCCAGTACTCCAAAAGATATACCTTTTTTTTTTACATAAATAAAATCTAAGAGCAATCCCTAGTTATATGTTTGATGAAAAGTACAGATTTCTTATTTAAAACACCAGTCATTTATTTCAATAACTAAAGCAGCACCAAACACTTTCGAAGTTTCCTCGGCACCGTGAGTTTCTCCAGCAAAGCACAGGGTTAAAGTACCTTCTGTGTGAGGGCGAAAGACAGTAAACGAACACAAACCAGCCGACCGGAACAACCATGCTATGGACCGGGTGATCGTGTCCCCACTAAATTCATACGTCGAAGCCCAGATGTGATGGTTCTTGTAGGTGGGTTTGGGGGGAGGTGTTAGGTCCTGAGTGTCGAGCCCCCGGGGATGGGATCGGTGTCCTCGTCAGAAGGGGAAGAGGTCTGGCTCCTTCTCTCGTGAGGACACAGAAGAAGGAGCAGGGACGGACCGTTAGAGGGACCCGCACCAGGAGCCAAATCAGCCAGCGCCTTGTCTTGGGCTCCCTCCTCATTTCACAGTTTTGTTAAATCGATATTCAATAAATATCTTGTTTTTTTTCTCTAAGTGAACATTGGTCAAGCTGTTCCAGGAAAGCATTACACTTCCTTTTGCATGTGACTTTTTGCTTTCCCCGGAGGTATTGACTTATTATTATTATTATTATTATTTTTACCTTCATAATTTTGCATACCCATCACTAATTCTCCCCGCAAACTCTCCAAAAGAGCTACTATGTCCAAACACGTCAGTTCCATCTGTATTTTGGAGATGTCCTTCCTGGAGCCGGCCTTCCTCCTGCTCCAATCCGGGCTGATGACACCCCATCCTGGCTGCCCAGTGGTCATTTCAGGGCTTCGCTCACCAAACCTCGAATTGCCGTGGCCTCTCTTTCATGTTGAGTCCATTTTCCAGATCCTATGGCTTCCCCTTTCTTTGTTAACTCCCTTATTTTGGTGTAGCCCTACTAGCTTCCAGAAGCTTCCTTGGTTTGCTTGGCTGTGTGTAGAGTTCTAGGCCAGAAATGTTTTCTTCGGCATTTTGCAAGTCTTATTCTCTTATCTTCCAGATTCCAGGGTTGCTGAGATGATTAATGCCGCTCTGACTCCCAACCCTTTGCGAGTGATCCCTAATCAGATATTCCTGCCCCGCTTTCCCAGGGGTGGGGCGTAGGGAGTAGGGAGTGGGTTCTACTCTTTATCTCAGACATATTTAAATTCCATGAAAATATGCTTTAGGTGAGTTCCCCTCCTCTTTTTTTAAAAAAAATTCATTATGCTGGACACTTTCTGGGCCTGTTCAGTCTGGAAAATCATATTTGTTTAGTTGGGGGATCATTTTAAAATATTGTCTTCTCTGATAGTTTTCTCTGCCTCCTCTTTGTTCTCTATGAAACACCTTTGATTCCAGAGTGCACCTCCTGGACTGACCTAGTGCTCTCTGTCACGCTGTCAGAGAGATTTCTCGACCTTAGCCCCGTCTTTTCATTGTTATTTGTTTTTGTTTTTCCAGTTTCAATACCTCTGCTGCCCTCTGAATACTATCTTATGGATGCAGTGCCTCCTCTCCTTTCAAGGAGGGAACAACATTATCTCTGTTTGCTTAGTTCCTTGTCTCTTTTTGTTTTTGATATTTGCATTCCACGCTGAAGGTTTTTCTTTTGATCTTTGCGGTCCCTTTATATTAGGAAGGTGCCATCGGAGGCTGGTGGAAACGCTTTGTGTGGTGATGGGCTTGTCGACTGCTGGCGGCTCTGAGTTGGGAGCTGCCTGGATCAGTTTCTCCAGAGGAAAAAAAACTCCAGGCTTCCGGTGGGACAGGCAGGGCCTGGGTCCGGGCTGTGTGGGGCACGCGTTTAACAGCACAGGAAGTTGCGCACTAATTGGGTTTTGCTCCTCCCCTTTGAGTGCTCTCGTTAATGTCTGGACCCGGGTCCTGGTTAGGAGATTCATGCGCTGTCTGCCTGACCCACCCTCACAACCTGGGAGGGAGGTTCTCTCATTGGACTCCGTTTAGAGGGGGAAGGTGATCTGTTAGGGTGCACTGCTGTCGTTGGAACCCAGGCTGTCTGACTCCAGGGCCCTTGCCCTTGCCCTGCACGACCACGTTAGGCAGCCTTGTGGGGGTGCAGAAGCAAAAGATGGGGGGCAAGGTGTGAGAGGATCATGACCCTGGGAACTCCTCTGAATGTCTGCCATTCGCTTCGGTCTTCCTTTGAGTCTCCTGGTGAAAATTCATTACACGGAAGTTTTAGAGGACTTTGGAGGATGGGGCGGGGAAAGTGCCTTTGTGGGGAGCCGTGCTTGCGGAAGGCAGCAAACTATGGCTGAGGCAGGGGACTTTGCAGCCAGCCCAGGCACTTCACCAGGTGTGTGGGTGTGAACACGACTTGAAGGAAGCATCCTGAGATCAGGGATTTTGAAACCTGCCGCCCACTGTAATGACGTGGGGCACTTTAGAAACCTGGATGCCAAGCTCCTTCCTCCCCAAACCAATTAAATCAGAATCCCTAGGGGCGGGACTCAGGCCTCCCAATCGCTCTCCAGGTAAGTCCAACGTGAAGCAAGGTTAGAACCAGTGCTGTAGACAGCTGCTTTGCAAACTGTAAAGTACACCTGAGTCACCTGGGAATCTTATTAAAATGCAGATTCGTATTCACTAGGTACCCCAGCTCCCAGCTGATGCTGCTGGTCCTGGGACCACATTGCCTGTGTCCAGGCCATCAATGACCCTGAGCAGCTTCAACTGTACCAAGTTCTTTCCTGGGAGGAAGCGTCAAGGTAGACATGAAGGTGTGTATTTCAACTCCATGATTAACATCTTTTTCATAATTCCTATAAAAATTCATGCATTGCAAAAAGCGATATAAAGTCCGTCATAGAATTCTTCTAAACAATGTAAGGAGAATATTAATTCGCAAAGGCCGTTATGCTTTTAGAAAGTGTAGATGTTACTGAAGATTTCATAAGGGAGGTGGGGGGTGGTTTACCCATCACATTAGGTTTACAACCTAAACAACCAGCTGAGCACCCCAGGTAACCCCGTCTCAGAACACCTCCGCTGCTGGCTGTGCACTCAACTCCTCCAGCCTCTTTCTTGTGGACATCCTTTCAAGAGCAACACAAAAATCCCTCTCTTCGAATGAAAAAATTAACCTACTATCTCCCCTGGAAGCAGCTACCTTAATACCCCAAACACAGTACTGTTTTTTTCTTAAAGGAATTTTGACACGTTCAATAGTCCCACTTCATCAGACGAGGAGGAGAAATGGAGGTTTACAAAGATAATTGGTTGTTGCGCCTTTCTCTACTACGGTTACAGAATTTCAAATGCACCCAAGGGATCTAAACATTCAGCAATTTCGGAGGCTCTAAAATGACCTTTAGTTACTTAGGTCCCACCTTCCTCCCGCCCCCACCTGGCCTCTCACATTCTCCGCTTTTCTCTAGCAGACACGGGTGTCATATATCAAAAGGAAAGAATAGCTCAAGAGGAAATCTGCACTGTCCTTATTTTATAAATTGGGTTTAATAATTCATCTAAAAGAGAATTTTTAGCAACAAAGTTTGCATATAAAAAGGCAGCGTGCCTTCCCCAACAGGCATCTGTTATTCTTGCTGCAGTGCTGAGTGGGGAGAAAAAAGGCCAGTCAGGTCCAAGTGCACCTCTCAGATTGAGTGAGGACATCGCAGACTTCAGCCCCTTAGGCGAGTGATTTTAGAGCAAGCTTTGCAAGGAAAGGAATTTAAACCACACCCTAAATATCTCCTCTTTTGTCACTGCAGAAATCCACCTAGAGGTCATTGCGACAAACATACATATTCTGAAAATGGCTGCAGACTGTAAGTCTGTTCATTTACTGGTCGTAAAACCCTACCTGCCCAGACCCCACCATTGCCTCAAATGGCATCTCATAGGGCGGATAGTGTCAGGTTTGGGGGTCCGCAGCCACACACACACACACACACACACACACACACACACACCTGTTTAGAACGTCAAGAAAATCAGTCATTCACACGGCCGTGCCGCTCATTTATGACAGGCTGACTTTAAATATTTGTCACTCCAATTTGCTGATATGGGGCGGAGAGGAAGCTGGTAGAATGAAAGGGGAAGAAAATTAGCAGAAACCTCTAATTGCCCAGGTTTGCTGCCTTGAATATATCTGCAGTAGCTCTGCTGCAGGCAGCATCGTCAATGTTTTCAGACTTGACAATAGATAAGTTGCCAGGGAGTGAAGGCCCAGCAAAAGAACCAATTAATACCTCCTTTTTTATTTTATAAACAGCCTCTGTCTCCTTGACTTAAAAAAAAAAATGCTTGGGAATTAACTTTTCTTGTTTCTTCTTCCAAAATGTCCCTATTTTACTGTGTCCTTTCCAGAGTCCCCTTCGGTCAGGGAAGCACCTGAAAAAACTGAATTTCCCGAATGTTTCAAAAATCTGCAATTATGTAGTCTTTCTCTTTAAACCCAGCACATTCCAATATTACCTAGGTATTTTTTTTCTTTAAGGATGCAATCTATTTTTAATAAAGATTCTCTTGAGCAATGCAACCCAGAATTGGTCAAGGAAATGGGCGCTGGCCAGTCTTTCTGGATATTTGATCGTTTCAAAGCATGCAATGCCACACTTTGACTTGCACCTGGCAATTCCATTGCTAGCCATTTATCCTAAAAGAATAGTCATGGTGTGTTCTGGTGTGCGTCATTTATAATAGCAAAAACTGGAGAGAAACCTAAATGTCAAAAGATAAGGCAGATGATTAAATTATGGCAAATTCATACTGCGCAGTCATTAAAGAGTTGTAGAACATTTGATAATATGGGGGAGATGTTCGTGATATATTGTTAAACAAAAGAGTATAAGAATGTAGATTAGAGACTGTTTTTAATTTCTTTTAATAACTTAATTTTAATTTATAATACATATGCTTAGAAAAAATGGAAGCATTTTCAACAACATATGGTATAGATGGGGGGCTGAGATTATGGGGAACTTCTAGTTTCTTATTTGTGTTCTGTATTTTCCAAATATAATGCATCACTTACAGTCAGGAAAATAAGTCAGTACAAAGAATCAGATGTGTTATCAAAATATATGTATTGTTACATTTAAAACAAAAATGCTACCAATCAGTTTAAAATGCAAGGGCCCTTGATTTGATAAAGTGTCATTTGAGAGATCCCACTTTGCCAGGCCAAAATCAATATGCCTTTCTTTGAGAGCTGCCTCAGGGTTTTATATGAACTGAAATGATGGTGTTTTAGATGGAGGCTAGTGAAAACGGTCTCTTAACCTCTGCCTTTCAAACAGGAGTCTGGGGACCCTGGCCTGGAAGAAATAACGAGTAGTGGGTTAAATTGTAGATTATGGAGCCACACTGGCTGAGTTCAATAGCTGGGCGACTTAATCTCTGTGTGCACTTCCTCATCCCGACATTGAAGATGATAATAGCCCCCATTTTCCTGGGTTGTTGTTGATTACGTGAGTGAATTCCCAGTGAAGTGCTTAGAACGGTGCGTTGACACAGGGAAACACTCAGTAAACGTTAGCTTTATTACAAGCTGAAGAACTCACCTCTTGCCTGCCAGAGGCGGCTGAACCCCGCCCCCAGCACTCTTCGCTGGGGCATGGCACTCAAGACCCCACGAATCACAAACGTGCTCTGACCTAAACGCCAGGTGGGGACTGTTTGGAGCAGAAACAATGCGCGCGCGCACGTGCACCCACGCGCGCACACTCTCCGCGTGCGCTCCCGCCCACCACCTGCGCGCGCCCACGCGCACGTGCACGCAGCTCTGCAGACGTCCAGCCGGTCCGTCCTCCCGCCCCGCGCGCGGCGCACCTGCGGGGCCTCTGCTAGACGATCTTAAATATTTCTTGCTCTCACCAAACACCAGGCAACTGGCAGAACGAAAAGGAGAGGGAGGAAATTAACGAAATAAAACAGGCCCTTCTCCATCTTGCCGCTTCCCAAACGCTTTCTCACCATCACTACATGTCCTGGAAGAAGCTGAAAGAGATGGAGAGTGGGTTAACACAGGGGGAGTGAGAGTCAAAAGCACCCTCCTCGTGTTGTCCCCACCCACCCCCCTGGCGACCCCTGCTCCCATGGGAGACCAGCCACGCCACTCTGCAGCCTCCCACATCCCCACACCCGGGTTTGTTTTTGGGAATCCAGGCACGAGACTTCCCTGACTTTCAAGAACTGTGTCAAATGACGCTGAGGCTCTTGTGCTTCCCGGTGGCCCTCAGCCACACCTGCAGGGAACCGCAATGGTAACCCAGTACTTCATTTTCTGTTACCCCTGGACAGCAAGGCCAGTCCCAGGTACCATCAACTCGGTCCAGATCCCACGCGCGTGATTCAAGGAGGCCTTATTGAAAGAAAACAATTTGCCTTTGAGAACTCTTATGTGACAAATCGATAGTCGTAGGGTTTTTTATGTTGGAAATATCACGCGCAAAAATCACAAAAATTTTATGTAGGCTCAACATTGCTTTTTCTCAGCAACCCAAAGCTCTTCAAAGTAAAAACAAAAAGAATCTTAAACGTTTTCTCTTATGTATCCCGTGGAATGTATGCTCGAATCCTGAAACTCCGTTTTAGTTGTCATTGTCAGTTAAATTGGACCTAATGGACAAACTTCGGGAGAAAAAAAAAAAAAGACAAAAGTAAAACCATCAGATAAGAATATTTAAAGTCACTAAGTATTTTGTGGCTCTTGGCCCTGTGTTTGCAATTAACTTTTTACCCCTTTCTTTCTTCCTCTCTCCCTTTTCTTTCCTTTTTTCTTTTTCTTTTCTTTCTTTTCTTTTTTCTTTCTTTTTTTTTCTGTCTATACCTCAGAGTCTTACAGATAATGTGGTCTTCCTTTGGAGCCTCTGTTGGTCTTCCTTTCGACCCTACTTCCCCTTTGGCAAAACTTTTATTTGCTTTTCCTTTGTGCTCCCAACGGGTCCCAACAACATGCCTAGTTTTGGGCACGGCAGCCTCATTAATTATGTCACCAGAGCGCTGGCCCCAGGGACTTCTCGGCACCTGGTAGGTCCTGTTTCCTCCCTGCTCAGTCTTTGCCTTTGAACCACCAACCTACCATCAGCCGCCCTCACTTCAGAAAAAGACGACTTTCTAGACCTACATACCAGGTTCTCTGGACCTCTTTGATAAACTTTTGATGATGATGATAATGATGATGATGATAACCATGGTTACCACTTATTGAGCACCTACTATGTATCCTGTACTTTTTTTAAAAAAAGTGGATTACTTCATTTCATCCCTAAAACAACCCTAGAGGCAGCTATTATTATTAATGCTATTTAACAGATGTGAACTGAGGTTTAGTGACTTAAGGTCACAGGACCAGGATTAGCAGGGCCAGAGATTGGGGTTTAATATGTCTGCTGTCACTAGTGCATATGCCATGATGTGAGGCAGCCCCTCTCTGATGACACACAGCAACGTTGGCAAAAGTGGCTGGGGGTTCAGAGGTGTGAAATTTGGAAATCACTTCAAAAAGTTAAATAGGGAATGTGGCCAAGCAAAACTGGTTCAAAAGCCATCTCCGAGAGAGGTGATCTGGCTGACACAGGCCAGCAAATATCATCAGAAAAACACAGACTGATTATGTTCTTATTTTCAGTTTCGCAAGCCTCCATAACATAAAAGTCTGACATTCTGGCCAGTAATTTCCCCTTCCAGCCTAGGTACATGCCTTGCCCAGTGACTAGCTAAACTGGGCACAAGCAGTTGTGTTTGCAGATATTTCTCCTAATTTTGGTATTAATGCCATCATTCAGGCTACCTCTTTCCTTTCCCAGCAGCATTTGGCATCTGGGTCATCGTCACAGGGAGAAGCCCTTCAAGGAGTTAAGGGCTCATCTTCGCCAAGGATCTGCAAGCGGCCACCATATTGAGACAGCTCAGTGAGCATGAGGCATTCTTTGACTAATATGAGGGCTCAGCCGTTACTCAAAAACATTTATAAAGTGTCAACTTATTCCAGGCACTGAGCCAAGGCATAGCAAATAAATAAACGTCGCCTCCATTCTAATTTTACTTAAAATTAGGGTTTTAAATAAATCAGAACGGCTGACTCATGGGGCAGACAGAAACCAGGCATGAGGGCCAATTCATATCTTGTTAGAGAAAGCTGACAGCAGGAAGGATGCAAATGTATTCCCAAGAGAGAAAAGGAGACCCCTAAGGTTTGGGGGTGTCGTCAGTTATGGACGGTGAAGACATCTTCTCAGGAATAGATAGGACAGGTTCCCACGTCCATACCGTAGGACAAGGAAATGGCTTACGATAAATTACATTATTCTTTAAAGTTGCCCCAACTTTATACGCTTGATAAGAAAAATTCAAACCCTATAGAAATATTTAAAAAGTGGCATTGGCCCTCTCTCACTGTTCCCTATTCTCCAATCAAACTGTGAACAATCTGCTTTTGAATCAAAGGAACCCAGTGCTTCTTTCCTGAACCTGACAAAAAAATAATCCCAAGAAACATGGCCCAAAGGAAAAGTGAGACACAGTTTATGGAGTCTCAGCTAGCCGGGTTACGGGATCCTTCCTGTGGGGTTACTTACTTGTGCTTTATCTTTGAATTCTATTTTCATTGGAAGAAAAACATGAGATGGGAATGTTTGCCTGTCAGCTCTCAGCGGCCATCACCAGGCATCCCACCGTTTTGTCCTCTGGGTAAGGCATTAACAGGTTCTGGGCAGAGCCTGAGCCACCATTACTGTCTTTGTGTTAAATTAATATATCAAAGTAGCAATGTGCAGAACCTTGGGGGAATGGAACCAGTACATTTTAAGGCAAGGAGGAGTAACGTGGGCTGGTGAATCAGCACCTGGGATGAGACATTGTAATGGAGGCATTCTGGAGGGAATTTGGAAAGGAAAGAAGGGGCCATGGGTCAAGAGATGGAGGCGTGAACTTCACTCCAATTTTGCCTTGGAGCAGACAGTAATCATTATGGTATACAGTTAGATTCGGGTTAATTTTGGTTAATTTTTATCAGCACAGATTGATCAAAGGACTCTCGCTCTAGCCACCCTGCTCAGGAAGCTTGACCTTTGTGGGCTTTGACCAGGCCTTGAAGGCTGAGTAAGGAGGCGTGGCCACGCTGCCAGCACGTTCTCTGATACCCACTCTCGCCTGCGCGATCCGCCACGGAAGAGACCGCATGGCCCAGACTCCCTCGTTCAGTGTTGGCGGTGTGCCTGGGTTCTGCTCCAGGATAATGATGTGTGTGGCTCCTCTGTGGTGCCGTCTGTTTTAGGCCGGCCTTCCCCCAAACTGACACTGACACAAAGATTTGAATGCAGGTGGTTTGTTTGGGAAGGTGATTCCAGGAAATATGAGCAGGAGATCGGGGATATGTGTCAGTCTTCTGAGAAATAGGTGCAGAGGTGGGATTATATTAGGGGAAGCTCTATGTGAAGGACAATAGAGAGGAAAACAGACGAGGCTGGGAGGGCCATCGGACCACCAGGTCAGTCTGACCCTGAATAGAGAGAGAGACTTAGACTGCCCTCCACACTAAGGAAGGATCAGCAAAGCCACCTGGGAATCCTTGAGCCAAGCCAGCGTCAGAGGAGTCCCAGGTCTCCCAGGAGCCACCTGCTTTAGAGTGGGTGATGCACTCCGTCATTCAACAGCACGCATGCGCGCTAGAGACATTTCTTCAACGTCATTCGGAGAAAGCATATCCACTCACTCCTCCCGGGAACGTTTCCAACAGAGTTGCTAATAAACTGATATGTAAGCGATTGGGATTATGCTTTCTCTCTCTCCACACCCTTCTCCTGCCTCCCGCCTCCTTACCTGCTGGAGAATTGGAAAAAGTGTGAAATGTCCCCAAAGTGAGGAACATAGAACAAGAGATTCTGGGAAAAAAAAAACAAAAACAACAACAGAACAAATCATTCCTTGCTCCCCACTCCCCGCTCCCCCCTCCCTAAAGACATACTACTAAGTCCTTGATTATAACCATTTTTCTTCTTTACAACTGTCTGTGAAAACTTATGCCTGGGGGGTGGGAAAAGCTATTAGGAAATATATCAAAGCAATAACTGGCTGTACTAAGGGGGTGGAATTATGGATATTTTTCTTTCATTCCTTTTAACACCTCCATAATGAAATGTGATTTTGCCTCTTTAATCCAAACGTTTTTATTAGAACTATTTTTCTACTCCTCTGTATACTAAAACACTTCCATAATAAAAATTATGTTTTAAATTTCAAAACAGTTGTTCCTCTTACCCTTCCCTCCTTTGCTACCTTATTATCCTCTGCTTCCTGATCTTCCTTTCAGTGCCCCATTCTCCCGGCCACCAAAAAACAAAAGATACCACGAGCTCCAAATGCTCGATGGTTCATTAGGACACGTGTCATCTTGGGTGGATGGGAAGCCTTGCTTTTCCTGTGAGTAGTTCACTGAATCTAAGGGCTGACTATGGTAGGGTCTCTTCTGGGGCAAATAAAATCTGGTCTGGGTTTATATTCAGTATTCTGAAAAAAAAAAACACATCACTTTCTGCATAAAACCAACTAGCTAGCCATCAAATCTAGGTCTTCCTCTCCCTGGGAACAACAGTGAGACCACATTTCCCAGCATCCCTTGCAGCTCATGATATCCACATGAGAATTACAGCCAATGGAATATGATCGGAAGTGATCAGGCCATTTTCAGAGCTCAAGATGGCAGGAGCCTGGATCCCTAATCACCACTTGACGGGGAGCTGTCCACCCAGCAGGAACACCCATTCTGCACTTTACCTGGCGGAGAAATAACCTTCAATTGTGTTAAGCCACTGAGATGTTTGTTACAGCAGCAAACCCACCATAACTAATCTACAACGAATCTCTTGTCTGCTAAGCTGTAACCATGTTCTAAATCCACTTATACTGGGCTGAATTTGGCAACAGAATGTAGTGGTTCTCCAATTTTTTGAAGACGTGCAACCTGGCCTCTTTTGTGGTCATACTATAAGAGGGAGATATTGCCTTTGATATTTCTTATCAAATCTCACGATGTTCTCCAGATTACTGTATCTTTCTCCAATGGAAACAGCTTTAGATAGGGAGCCTATATTATCTGTCCCTCATTGTCGGTAGGCTGAGGCGTGAGTTACTCAACTCCTACGAATCTTGAAAAATATCCAGTTATTTTTAGAGACAGGCAATAACAACCATAGTAATAGCTAACTGTGTTGAGTGAGAAGCTGAGCCCTTTTAACAGATTAACTCATTTAATCTTCACAGGCACCAGTGAGATAGTCTGATATTATCACCGTTTTGGAAATAAGAGAAACTGAAGCACAGAGAGAATAAAATATTGCCCAAGGCCACAGCTAGTAAATATCAGATCAAAACACAGGCAATTTAATTCCAGGGCCAGAAACGAAATTCTCTGGATGCTAAAATGCTGAGAGTTGTGCCAGAGTGAAATCTTACCGAGTTTGCAGTTCTCTTAGCCCTGGCTTTGCGATATGCCTGGACTTGGTTGGTTCCTTATCCGCTCACTGTGCTCCCATCTGCTCTTGACATCAACCTTCTCCCGTTGACAGCTCCTGCTCTGGAAATGTACAGCCTTGCGAGAGATGACATGATCTCCCTCTTCCTTGATCTACTTAATCTGATTAGACACAAATTAGAACATGCCTTGATTCAGAGAACTTCCCTTTGCCAAATTAAGTCCCCTGAGATCTCTCACACACAGACCTTGATTTATGAACACCAGACTCTTTCAGTCCTCTGCGATTTTCTTTATTGAAACCATGCGATGCCAGCTCTCGAGCAAAAGAGAGGCAGTGATAAAAAAATCTTTTCTTACAAATTCAGGGAAGTCAGGGAACATCAAAGGTCATATGTTTCAAATGCGGAGTAGATCACCTTGACTTTACGCACCAGAATAACAATTATAAAATGATAACTGGACACATTCGAAGCTTTAATAGGATACCTGGCTTAATATTGAAGGACTAATAAAATTATCTGTTATGAGTAACATTAATTTAGCATTTCTCTTACAAAATGCCTCATCTACTCTGAATTTCTCCAGCTGTGGCATGTGATACACCTTCCTGGACCATGATGAGGACTCACTATATTGCCAACACTGTGCCAAACAAACACCATCTACTTACCTTTTAAAAGCTGGAAATCTCCATTTTTAGAGATAAGGAAACAGACACTCAGAAAGGGTAAGTTACCTGTCCAAGTTGTGGTAGGCAGAATAATGATCCCCCCAAAGATGTCCATGTCCTAATCCCCAGAACCTGGGAATGGTTACCCTGCAAGGCAAAAGGAATATGGCAGGTGTGATTAAGGATCTTGAGATACGGAGGTTATCCTGGACTATCTAGTGGACCCAATATAATCACAAGAGTCCTT
>NW_006437746.1:2756719-2764094 GCF_000325575.1 Pteropus alecto
CAGGAGAGTCAGAAGGAGATGTGACAGTGGAAGCAAAGGTCACAATAATGCCAGGCCCTAAGTCAAGGAATATATGGACAACGTTCATATCTGGAAAAGGCAGAGAAATGGGTTTTTCCCTAGACCGTCCAGAAAGAACACAGCCCTGTCAACTCATTTTAGATGCCTGACCTCCAGAGCTATAAGATGATAGACTTCCGTTGCCTTAAGCCGTGACGTTTGTGGCCATCTGTTCCAGCAGCCACAGCAAACTGCCACACAAGGTCACAAGGGTGTTGAGTGGTAGGGGTGGGATTTGAACCTTGCTCGCAGAAAACATGTTCTATATTTATAGGTTAAATGGCCTTGGAATTTAAATATGTTACTTTTAAAAATATGATGTTCACATTACAGCAAATATCTTAAGACACAAAATGTAAAACCCAAAAGATTTAAAAGATTTTATTAAAATATAACTAACATACAATATAATATTAGTTTCAGATGTATACCATAGTTATTCAACATTTATATACCTAAAGAAGTGATCAGCATAAGTTCAAAAGATTTTTTAAAGATAAACTACGAGATGTCAAGAAAATAGACAGTAGACCAAAGAAGCAGATTAGAAGGCATAGAACTAGGCTTGTCTTTACATGGTGCACAGGCATAGTAATGAAGGTGAACTAGGCTTGTCTTTACACAGTACAGAGGCATAGAAATGAAGGTGCTACCACAAAGCCATGGGGAAATGGTGGATTGTTTAGTTGATGAGAAATAAGAGTTTTAAAAAATTAATAAAGTGTGTGCAATAAGGTAAAGCTGGAGCCCTACCTCACACCTTGAAAGGAAGACTCCAGACTGATCAAACCTCTAAATGTGAAAGGGAAGCTAATACAGCCAATGGAGGAAAAGGTATGAGAATCTCCACAACCAAGACACGGACAACCGTGAGACCGAAACCAGTCGAACTGCAGATCGACAAGAAAAAGACAGGACACCTAATAGAGAACAGGCAAAGGGTCTGTGTAGTCAACTGACAGATGAGATTCTCAAACTCATTAGTAACCAGACGAATGCAATTAAAATAATGGACGTAACAAATGACACCCATCGGAATAGAGGAATCGTAGGAAGGTAGTTCACAGGAGGGGTCGATGACGTGAGGAGATGGGAAATTTTGTGCACTGCTGGGGTGAGGGGACACAGGGAGTCATTCAGGAAACCTGGTGCGTGCCCTGGCACCAATAATCACTCTCTGGATAAATCTCCCAAACACCTGCTCATATGGGTCTATGTGTGTGTGGGCTGGGGGTGGGTGGGTGGTGTATCGGGGTGTTCATATCTGTGTTGTTTTGGTAGTAGAGATTTGGAGGCAATCTAGGGACCCATCCTCAGGAGGATGGACAAAGTGGTGTGGCCGCACACCTGGGCGTGCTTTGCAGCAGTTAGCAACACACAGCTGTACAGCCACGTGGATTTAAACACATTGTGTTGCGTGAAAAAAAGAAACAGCACGTTCCATTACCCAATACCACATATACAAAACGCAGAATGACACTGTGTACTCTACAAGTAGGAAACATACTCATCGGAGGGCTTTAATCAAACACATTGAAGTGGATGCCTGAAGGGAAAAGGGAATAAATGAAGAGACCACGGATAAAAAGGAAGATAAATGAATTGCACAGGGGCGCTGACTCCTACAGAGCAATGATACTCATATGCTACAACTTGAGATCTCTCTACACCTAAAATAGTAAAAATAATAATTTAAAAAAGGGGGACGCTTTTTTTCAGTAAGCCGCACGATGCTGCTGGAGCAGGTCCCCAGAGAGAGCCACTTTTCCCTGTCAAATTGGTTAGAAAATGTGAAGTGTTGACAGGTATCTAATGTCATCTGATTCTGTCGAATACTCTGAGAGTTAAGAAGAATAGAAACAGGGTAACTTGCCTCTGGAAAAGGCCTCTTCAAGTAAATTCACTTAAAACGAGAACCAAAGTGTCATTTCAAGTAGTGAAACAATGACAGTGGTATCTTTTTAAGCTTGTAAAGTAAAACTAAAAATCGTGAAGATACGTCTTGCCTCGTATTTTACATAATTGTATTCTCAATGCATTGCTGGTCTGCTGTGTTACTGGTGCTCAGGACTAGCCACTTGGGCCATCAATCTGTGTTAAATATTTGAATGAATGAACAAGTGATCACCAGCTCTTAGAAAGAACAAAGAATGAATTGAGTGCTGCTTTTCCCCTAGGGCTTGCTATCATTTTCTCAATTTTTAACTGGCTTAATTCTGCAAGAATTTTTTTTTTTTTTGGCTGACTCTGTGTGTGACTTTAGCAATTCTCCGACTTCACTTTTATCCGCTTTGTGAAATCCTGCATCTTTGCAGATATCATGGTTTCTCTTTGTGGTTGAGCTGCATTGGGCTTGCGTTGCGGGTAGACACAGGGACACTCCCATGGGAACCGATTTCATAATGATGATTCAGGTGATGATTCAGAAATGACTGTTTGATCATTACGTTCGCTTCTGCTCACCGTGCGACAACGCTTCTCTCAGGTACTCAGACTACAAGGACCCTCTCTACTACCTCCACTTTGCAGATGGCTGAGGTTCACAGAGATAAATGGCTTTTACCCCAAGTCCCGTGGCTTGAAAGTGGCAGACCACAGAAAGCACAGTGGGAAGAAGACCACAAGAGACAGGTCGTACCCAAAGACCTGCGAAGGACATAAAGGGACGGAGTGAGGGTGGCAAGGGAAGGTGGGTTGTTCACGCCATTATGAATAACGGCTTCTAATAATAGCAGTTTGGGCAAGGAAGATGTAGCTTCTTAAGTTTA
Organism: Pteropus alecto; assembly: GCF_000325575.1. Lineage (NCBI taxonomy): Eukaryota > Metazoa > Chordata > Mammalia > Chiroptera > Pteropodidae > Pteropus > Pteropus alecto. The sequence goes on from NW_006437746.1 coordinate 2,759,548, forward strand.
CACTGAGCTTTTCTTCCTCATGAGCCTCTTATCCTCCAGGCGGGAAGGAAACTGAACTTGTGAGATTTCAGTGCTTCTGGATGTAACCAGTCTCCTTTGAGTTTGTTCGTCTCCGAGAAGGCTGCTGCGTGCCTGGGGCGTTTACTGTGTCAGGTGGCAGGGGAGGAGGGGACAGGGACCTGTGTCCGGTTCCCTTGAGCTGATCTCTGGATCCTTCCTGGCCTAGTCTATAGACCTGGTGCCCCTGTCGACCTGGTCACTGCCTGTCCTGTTGTCACTGCCCAAGGCTGTGGCTGCTGGGGCTTGGGACCTGCTCTCTCCTGGTCGATTCTAAGGGCCTGGCGGTCTTCCTGTTGTCTTGCTGCAGCCATAGCTTTTGCGGTCCAGTTCCTGGCCCCTGTGTTTAGCCTTCTAAGCCCCCATGGCCATGACCCTTCTAGCCAAATCTCAGCCTTCTAGCGTGTGTGCCAACCCAAAGGCTCAGAGGAGCTCAGGGCCTCTCTGAAAAGACCACGTGACACCACCTTCGTCAGTGGTGTGTCCCATAGGGGTACTGGGTGGTACATTCTCCTCCTATAGCCCTACCATGGTCAGTATTTAACCAGAAAACAGAAACTACTTGGATGTTTAAAACAGAGGGATTTTAATAGTAGCCAATGGTGATGCAGATGAATGAAGAGCTAAAAAGCCCAAAGGGCCGTGTGAGGCACCCGGAGGTGAGCAGCTGCAGGAAGCCACCACGACCCTGAGGCTGGAGGGACCAAAGCAGAAGGTGAGGCTAGCGGAAGCCAGGTCCTGCTGGTACCGGAGAAAGCTCAAACCGTGGCAGGCCCCTCCAGTAGGACCTGAAGCCCAGAGGTGAGGCAGCGGCTGCTGGACACCAAGCCTGAAGCAGAGAGTCAAGGGAGAAATACCAAGGCCTCTCCCTTCCTCCGCCTCCGGCCTTCCCCCAGCTCCTCCTCCCAAGAGCTGAACCGGCTGAGATGGGAGCCTGGGAAACACAGCCCACCCGGCACCCTTTCCCCCAGAGAGAAGCAGGACTGAGGAGGGCAGGGGTGTTGGTGGGGGACCCAGGGCCAGTACAAACCCCTTACCCAGAGGGAAGAAAAGTCCCTCCTCTCTTTCTGGCTCCCTCTCCCACCTACACCACACGCCATCCCCCTTCAAGACTTTGCCCCGAGAAGGGAGGACAGGACCCGCCTCCCTCACTGTCTGCTTCCTGCTCTGCTTCCTGCTTCCTGTAATCCGCAGGAGTCCTGGGGGGCCCCTCCCCAGTCCATCACATTCTGAGCATTTCTCCTCTGAACTTATAATAAAACCTCAGGGGACTTGTCTACCAGGCCTTGCTCTTTAGGAGTTTAAAAGGAGTTAAAAGATACTTCTCTCCCTAAAGCCTGAGTTTCAGGATAATTGTTTTGACGTGGACAGGCTAGCCTTGAGCCTCGGTGCCGGTTAGTGACTGCTTTTCCTCCTTTCCTGGGAGCAATAAACCTCTATGTTCACTTCAGCCTTTGAGGTGGAAGGCTGCAAAAGGAAATGGAAATACATTGGCCAAGGGCCCAGGGGCTAGTATCGTGTACTCGTTACAGACCTTCTCAGGGTCACTGAGTAACCGCAGCTGTGCCAGGAGGGGGAGTGCCCTCACCCCAGGACCCTCAAACTGCTCTAGCAGCGGGTTCTGTTCTTGGTCCCATTTTATAGATGTGGTGCCGCCGAGGCTCGGAGAGGTGAATTGCCCACCCAGAACCTTAATAAATAGAATGAAACTTGAACTCGGGGCCATTTCGAATTTTCATTTCTGGTTATTTCTTCTTCTGCCTCCTGCTTTGGTTTCTCGACTCTTAGTTCTTTTTTCTTTATTTCTGATTTTTTCTTTTTACTGTGGCCCACTACGCATGACATAAAACGTACCGTCTTAACCACTTTAAAGCGTACAGTTCTGTGACATTAAATACGTTCGCAAGGTGGTGCCACCACCATCACCATCCGTCTCCGTAACTCTTTGTCTCATAAGACTGGAACTCTGTACCCACGAAGCCATGAGTCCCCACGCCTCCTCCCCGCCCAGCCCCCGCAAGCACCATGCCGCTCCCTGACTCGACGGTTTCGACTACTCTGAGTCCCTCACATACATGCAATCGTACAGCATTTGTCTTTTGTGACTGGCTTATTTCATTTAGCATAATATTTTCAAGATTCATCCATGTTGGAGCATATGCCAAAATTTCCTTCCTTTTTAAGGGCGAATAATATTCCATCCTATGTATATACCACATTCTGCTTATTCATTCAGCCATCAATGGATATTCGAGTGGCCTCCACCTTTTGGCTATTGTGAATAATGCTGCTATGAACGTGGGCGTGTAAATATCTCTTTGAGACACTGCTTTCAGTTTTCGGGGGCATCTACCCAGAAGGAGAATTACTCGGTCAAATGGTAATTCTATTTTTAATTTTTTGAAGAATTGCCATCCTGTTTCCCACAGCGTCTATACCATTTAATATTCCTACCAACAGTGCACAAGCATTTCAGCTTCTCCATACCTTTGCCAATACTTATTTTCGTTGTTTTTTTTTTTTTAGAGTAGCCATCCTAATGCGTGTGAGGTGCTAACTCACTGTGGTTTTGATTTGCATATCTCCAATGATCCATAATGTTGAGCATCTTCTCATGTGCTTATCAGCTACTTGTATACCTTATTTAGAGAAATGTCTATTCAGGTCCTTCGCCCATTTTTAAATCAGATGGTGGTGTTATCGTTGTTATTGTGGAGTTTTAGGAATTCTCTGTATATTCTGACTATTACTCCCCGATCAGATATATGATTTGCAAATATTTTCTCCCATTCCGTGGCTTGCCTTTTTACTTCGTTGATAATGTCCTTTGATGCACAGAATTTTTAAATTGTCGTGAAGTCCAATTAGTCTTCAACTCTCCATTCTCGTCCACATCCCATTTCTGCCCACTTCTCACCACCGTTTCCTTTTCGGCTTCTTGGACAGTTCGATTTAAAAAAAAAACAACAGTGTGGTTGGTAACCATCTCCGCGAAGATCGGTCCCAGCTGGGCATCTCCACAAAGTCACACTGCTATTCTCAGTCTTCGTTAACACTGGCCCGCACATATGTTATGTCTGGGTCCTCACAGTGGACCCTGAGGTGGGGACTTGGGTGCAGGTGGTTTATCTGGGAGGTGATTCCAGAGGACAGGAGTGAGGAAGAGTGAGACAAGAAGAGAGGAAAAGCCACTAGAAAAATTGTCATATTGAGGTCATCATTCTGAGCAACTGGAGTTAGAGACCCCACTGAGACACTCTCAGGAGCTTAGAGACGTTTCCCAGATGGGTAGAAACAGTTATTCATTAGCTTCCACCCTCCATGGACCAAACTCTCCTGCAAGTCTGGGCCGTGCATGGTGGGTGCTATGAGACCACCCCCAGATTCCCTGCAGAGATGAAGACTTGTACCCCCCAGCTACTGTGAGTGCTGCCGAAGATGGTCCTCAGCTATCAGCCCTCCCAGAGATGCCTCGGGGGAAGAAAACTGCCTCCTCCGAAGTAACACTTCTTTCCAAGGGGAGCCCACACTCTGTCAATGCTGGGATACAGAGGCAGGCTCCCACCCCCCAAATCGGGCAGCTCTACAGGGCTATCTCAGCTCCAGAATGCCCTGAGGGCTCGACTCAGGCTTTCCTTGGACAGCATCACAGCCAACTTCTTCCTCTGCCCTCATCTGCCTCTACAAGCTCCCTTCCTTAAGGGGTTGTTGCCCAGAATGCTCCCTGATAAGCATCTTGCTTGCTACTCTGCTTCCACAGAGCTAGACCTGCCATAGTGAGTGTATCTGCAGTGTTCACAGCCCTGCCCTTGGGGCAAGGGAGGCCCCAGAGAAGGAAGTAGAGAACATTTGGCCTGCAGAGAGATGCCGGGAGCCCAAAGTGGTAAGGGGACTTGAAGCTCATGCGGGACTCTCCACCATGGCTGTGACTGAGGGCAAGGCTGGGAGGCCCAAGAGGCATCTGATGCCACGTGAATCAGAGCCGATTCCAAAACCATTAAGCAAATCTGAGCCTTGAAGCTTAAGGGTGATAATAATCGATCGCCATGATTTTTTGAACACTTCAATGTGACTAGATAAAATGATGTCAGTAGGAAGGAAAAGCGGAAAATTTTGATTTCATGAATTCATGATGCGAGCAGACATATGCTAAGGACATATTGGCCACTGGACAACAACAACAAAAAAGAGTCCTGTGCTTTTTGCAAGCTCGACAGCTGACGTCTGGTCTGCTGCGTTCAGTCCTGCAGGTCCGCCCCCTGCAGCAATGCTGGTAAGAGCCAGAAATCATCTACATTCCACTCACTATCTTCCAAATGCAGCACAAAAAAAAATGCCTGGTCACCAAGGAGGGCCAGCTTCCAGCTCTCTTTCTCCCAAGTCTCTGAGAGGAGCTGAGGCCCATAATCAGAGGAAGCAAAAATGCTTCTCTCCGTATTATCAGAGGATGCAAAGTGGCTCCAGGAGGCAGGCTGGGCGGCCCTGAGACT
>NW_006437746.1:2764107-2770345 GCF_000325575.1 Pteropus alecto
TTCCTGAGCTCCTACGTGCTCACCTAGACACGGCGCTCTGTGTTTTGTTTTGTTTTAATCACTGTTTCAGGTTATTCAGTGGTGCATTTAAAGAAACTCTCCTAATGGACTTAAAGTCATAGCGGAGAAGGCAGCAGACTAGAAATTCTAACGGGATATAGGAATTTTCTTTTATTTACCTGACTAAGAACAAAAGGCAAGGAAAGATCATAATAATACTGACGGGACCAAGAAGATGCTGAAGGACCTTCAGAATAACTGAATTGCCTTCAAGGTACTTACTTAGTTGCTTGACTGTGGGCCAGTGGATCCTTCCTAATGAATATTTATGAAGTCTTTGTGGTCTGAGAATCCAGAGATGTTCCAAATTATATCTGAGGAGAGAGAGAGTCACTTAATAAGATAACAAGGGTGAATAATTTCGGAGGGGCGTGCAAAATATCTAGTAGCATCTTCAGTCCTTTTCATCTGGCAAAGAGCCAGAGGGGTGGTGTCAAACTTTCTTCCCTCCCAAGTGGGAATCAAACTAACGGTATTCAGGAGAAGGACTTGTTGCAGACCTCTGAGGACCTCACTTGACAAAAGCGAGACTGAGAATTTCCCACAGCAAAGTTAGCAGGGGTGGAAGCTTCTGGCAAAATAGGCATTAGGTTTGACGAAGTCAGGTACCCGCCGCTAAAGGAAAACATCATGGAGAATTCTCCAGATCATCCAAGAGGAAAAGGCAAAATTATGTGGTTGTCATGTCACTGCCAATTACCTTTAATCTACTCTCCAATTTACCCAACTGGGAGAGACTTTGATTGGAGTAGTCAAGCGATACCATCGCTCCGGGATCCTCCTTCGTTGAAGGAAATTAAGCTGCTGTAAATTCCCACGAGATTGTGAGTTTCTGGAGGGCAAGGACTGTGTCCTGTTCTCTCGTGACGGTAAAGCGTGTGACATACGCTCAGGGTCTGTGCGCTGACTGGGTAAAAGGAAGCCAAGGCAGTTGATGTGACTCTCCAACCATCGTCATCCTCCCTCCACCCACCAATGACTCAGGGGGCTCACTGCTCAAGACCATATTGGCTACCGCTGGAATTTGCTTTGGGTCTGGATTGTCCAGATAATCATATCCAAGAGATCTCCAAAATAAGAGGTTAGTGGGAAGTAAAGAGCAGACGTGAAAGGCACTGATATTCTAACAGAAGAGACTAAGCAATTAGAATAGAAATTCAGGAGGCAAGGCAGGGGGAGTGTGAGGCAAAGGGGGATCCGTAACACTGGTTTAGTAAAATTTAATAAAACGTATAATTGACCCTCATTAGATTTATTCACATTACAAAGGGAAAGCTGTTTGCTAATGAGAAAAGCTTTATTCCCCAAATTTCAGATCATGAATTCATTTCCTCTCTTCCTTGCTGGTTTGGCACATTTTTAAATGGCTTGGTTAAAACAATTATTAATCCTAAATTAAATATCCATGACAATTAATCCCCCAAGAGCTAAGGAAAGTTGCTACTGCTTCCTACCTCATTTTCTCTATGACCAAGTTATTATTTTCTCTCTCTAATGCTACTTATGAGCTATATTAAAGCAGAAGAAATATACTCTAGGTTAAAGAGGAGAAAACAAATAAAAATAAAATAGAGATAGTAAAAAACATTTGTTAATTAGGCCACAGGCTGGCATTTTTAGTTTGTTACTTTGCACTCCCCATTAAGGATTATATTTAAAAATGAAAGGGCAAAACTTTTATTATTAGCTGTGTACCTCATCCGTAAAATACGAATAATAACTGTACCTCATAAATTGTTGCGAGGTTTGAATGCATTAACCTATGTAAAGAGCTTAAAACAGTGAAAGCGCCAGTATGGGCTGGTCCGTGCTGTTAGCATTATTCTCCCCCATAAATTCCTTCAAGGCATTTAGGTTATTATTTTGGCGCTGTGTCAAGTAATATTTTTTAAAATATCTGTTCCACGTTTAATTTGGAGAGACTCCGAAAAACTAATTTTCTGTTAATAAATGCGTATGTTCCTCTGTTTGGAATAAAAGTAATTATTATACACGTTTTGTTGTATGCAATTTTCTGCACCAGAAAAACGAGGCAGCGTTTTAAAGGGCTTAACTATTTCGATCATAAACCGTTCCTTCCATTATACACCTTTCTGTTGCAAAATTTCAGCAACAGTAGCTGCTAAATCCAGCTCCTTGCAGTGGGTGGTCCTGCCCCTGGTAGTCAACCTCTCACAAGTGAATGACAGAAATACAGAACAGAGCACGGTCGGTCTTGGCGATGTCTTTCTGCTCAGAATCCTGCCTTTCTCGGCAGGAATGGGGCCAATTACTTTTTGTCAATTGTAACAAACAGACATAGATTAGAGTTGGGGTATTTTAGTTCCATTTAAAGACAGTCCTTTTCTCCCCAGAAATAAGCCTAATTTACGTTTTACCAACTGCACACACTGCCATGTTTGGAAACCGAAGTCAACAGAGAGCACGTTTTCTAAGGTTTATGTAAACGCTTCTACCGATGGCAGTGCTAGCCAGTTGCCCTAATGGCTTTTAATGTAGCCTCAGGTGACCCCCTAACCAACTCCTGCCTCATTAACACTCTTTTCAAATTCTTCATCTAATTAAGTCTCATTATTTTTTGCATAATCCTCATGTAGTTTCAACACAGGTAGAGGCTCAGGGGGCCAGGGAGTAGGAGGTCAGGATTTCTGGATGCAGATTTCACTCTGAGCTGGAAATGATTTGCCTTTTGTGTTCCAGTAAGATCTGTGTCATTTCTCTGCCAGTCTCTCGAAGGTAAACTGGAACATCTCCCTGTGGGCAGTTACCTTGACGGGCAATTTCTATCCTTGCTCATTTCCTCCTCACAGCCACTTTGTGAGGTAGGTATCTGTAGAGCTCAGAGATACCCAGCTAGAATGGTTTACCCAAAATACGGGGTTTCCTCTCTTCAACGTGACAAAAAGTCCAGAGAAGTAGCAGCCCAAGGCTTGTAGGTCTGCTTGAGGAATCACCAGGAACCCAGGGCCCTGCTCCACCTTCCCTGACCATGTGGCTTCCATCCTCATTGTCACAAGATGGCTGCCCCTTCTCCAAGAACAGCGTTTGTGTCTCAGGCAAGAAGAAAGGAAGGGCAGAGGGTGAAAGGCTTGTGTCAGCTGAGTCTGTCCCTATTCACGAGGAAAGCGATTGCTCTCCTCGAAGCCACCCCAGCAGGCTTCTCATTGGCAGGAACTGGTCACGTGATGACCACTGGTTGCAAGGGAGCCTGGGAAGGGAGCACCTTATCTGGGACTCCAGACAAGGTCAGGGTTCCGTTAGTAAGAATGATGGGGAAGGAGGTAGAAGGGGAGCAGTGTCAGCCTCAGTACTATTATTTATGTTTTACTGATGTGGAAGCAACACTGGAGAAGCTTCCAGACCTACTCAAGGCCATGCCTCTGGGTCAGTGCAAGAGCCAGAACCCCCAGCTGCACGTGCGGGGCGGGGCGGTGTGCAGGAACAGGGAAGAACCTGAACGCTGTCCCTCCTTCACCATGATATAGACACAGCCGAAATACAGATGCCAGTAATGATTTGGGTTTTTGTGGCCCTGGGTGATCTCTTTCATTATTTGTTGGCGACGTGGATATCATTCGTGCCCTATCCTTTTGCTGGTACAAAAACGAATATTCAAGGGACTTAATCCAACTATTTACTTCGTGGTGGGGCCGGGAGCGGTGCCAGACTTCTGATGAGACACAACCCTGTTGGAGACACACTTGACCCTGTTGGAGACACAACCCTGCTCTACGAAAGAAGTCCTAGAAAAATCAAAGAAGTAGACCTCCGGGGTCAATAAACAACATCTCCATCATGTTTCCTTAATGAGGTTGACTCAAGAACCGCTGGTGTGGGTCTGTGGCCATTCAGAGAGGTGGGAGGTGCCCCGGCAGCTTGGACTGGAGTGAGACTTGGTTCCTTCTCCAGGGTCTGTACACAACTCGCCGGCTGATGCTGCAGTGACCTGTCTAATTTCATAACCACAGGGGCTGCACAGAGACAAAATCAGCCCCACACTGGCCTCAGGCCTGAGTTTTCTAATTTGGTTCCCTCCTAATCTCCCCAGCCTTACTCTCCCTTTCGGCCATCAACGCTGACCAGTTCATGGCTGCCTCCCCTTCCCCTTGTGCTATACAGTAAGTCCTCACTTAACATCGTCTCTAGGGTCTGTGACTTCAAGCAAAACGACATGTAGTTAAACCAATTTTATCCTAGGCTCATTGACATAAACCAGAGTTAAGGGCCTAAGGCATCTCATCAAATTGATAATGAAACGAAGCTGAACAAAACAAAGTTGTGTTAATTGCCTTGGGCCCTAGTTCAGTTCAGAAGAGGCACAAAATCCAAACAGAGATCTATAGAGGTTATCAGCACGTAAAGGCGGGTCCATGGCCAAAAATGCTCTCCAGCTCTGCGTTAGCTTCTCCCATGTGTGCCTCATCCCTGGGTGTCTCAGCCACCTCCAGGCCTTGGCCTAGGGGAGGCCCTCTGTGGGACCTGCCCTTTCTTAGCACAACCCCCGCCAGATTAGCCCCTCATCTTGGCAGCCTTTCCCTGGTTCCCTGGGACTGGAGAAGGACCCCCCAAAGGGATCCCACAGGGCCCAGTCCTGTCCAAAGTCAGACCAGCCACACTGTATGGATACGCTGGATTTCTAGGGGGTTCCTGGTACTTACCATCTAAACTGGAAACCTTAAGTAGGTAGAGCTGTTAATATTTACATAAGGACAAAAAGAACAAATGAGGCCATGCACTTAACCCCGCTGATTTCAGAGATGTTAAAGTATGAACTTAAAAAAAAAGGGTACATCTTAGAATTGGAAAGACTGGTCAAGTCGCTTCAGTTTTTCCTCCTGCCCAGAGGACAGGGTGGGCTCCCCAGTACTGTGGCAGAGAAAGGAGAAGCCTGGGACAAGAGTTATGATCCAATATTGGGGTAACCGAGGGCCAGTCCCAAGGTCTGTCCATTTCTATGTCCCCGTGGAATAGAAATGAGGTCGACACTCAATAAATATTTACTGAATCAAATTTGGTCTGTGCTTCCGTGAATACCATCCCCACCCTGCATCTTCTCTGCGAGTCTACCAACTGGAAAGCACTCTGTAGTTCTGCTTCTGAGCCAATATACACACCATCATTTCTTTTGGAAACCTTCTGGGACTTGGATGAGTTTTGAGAAATCCACTACCATTAGGGAGTCCTATGAAAGGGCGTGAAGACGAAGCCAGTTAGCGATCATCATATTTTTTGCTGACTGGTGTGCAGCTCGGGTGTTACCCGGGACCAAGGGAGCAGGTCTCATCAGACGTGTAATGGCAACCAAGTGGCTCACTTCTTGGGCGAGACGCGCTGGAAATCTCTTTAGAAGAAAGAGGGTAGGAGATGAGCTCCCCCTTCCGAGAAGTACATTGGCAGGGCTTACTAATTAAAGTTAAAAGCAAATGTCTGAGTCACACTTCCTGGCTTTCTGGCTCCCTCCTTTTGGTCTCCCACTGATTTCTGAAATATGTGCTGCTCCACTGGAAAACACTGCGGATCACACATTTGACACTAACGTAGACACTAATGATTTTAAGTTTGTTCAACCAAATCTGAGGATTCGTGATACAAATAAATATGTGCTTTGGGCTGTGATTTTTTTTTTTTTTTTTTTTCCAGTTAAGCTATTTGGAGTTTCACACACTTGTTTTCTCCTTTTTTTTTTTTTTCTCTCTAAAGCACAAAGGTTTTTCTCAAATGCAGGATGTGTGTATTGGGGAAGGGGATGATGTGAGAACATATTGATTAAATGCCCAGGTTGATAAAAATCCTGTGGGACTATGAATGTCACCGTCACTTTTCTCACAGGTAAATGGAGTGGAAACTTAATTCTTGGTTTCACAGCTCACATTTCAAAAGAAACCTCCTTATGGTTTTGTAATTGATTGAAAAAAAAATTTTTTTTTTTTTAAGTGAAGTAATACTGCAAGTCTGGCAATAAAAGCCTTGGTTTCCTCCCTCCCCATTACCAAGCTGCAGGTTCTCTCCCCAGAGGCAACCACTTAGTTCAGCTGTTGGTCCTGGTACTCTCCCTCCTGTTTCTAAATAACATGTTTATGCTGCAGTTTCTTGATCTATCGGTGATGACAAATGATCTACCGACTTCTTATTAAGTTAGATGAGGGTTTAGCTCTCTCACAGAGCATCACCTTCTCTT
>NW_006437746.1:2770364-2779655 GCF_000325575.1 Pteropus alecto
TGTCAGGAATTAAACCAGTAGCCAGCGCTTACATTATTACGGCTATGGAGATATCGATCATTGCCGAAGCAGGAGGCACTTTCGTCTTTTCATTTCTTGTACAAGTTTTTGTTTTTCCTGGAGTTAATCATTGCCTCAATTTTCTCCCTTTACTTTCTCTTCTATGTTTCTTTTTTTGTCCCATATCTTCCCGTGGATCTGTAAAGTGTCTATAAATGACATTTTTCTAAATGACCAAGCATATCAAGTGCTTTCTGATTGCCTGAAGATCTCTCTTCCATTGTTTCCATGTTGCTCTGGGGATGTTTAATGCCATTATGCTGCCCAGTCTTTTGTGTGGGACCAATTTATTCTCTTCCTACAGCCTTTCAGAATCTTTTCCTTATTTCTGATGCACCTTGTTGTAGATCTGGGCTTCATTTCCTAAACTGGGTGATGATTGTGGCCTTCCAAGTTCTGGAAATTTTTCTTGTAATGTTTCTTTAATAATTTCTTTCTTTCTTTTCTACCCTATCATCCATATTTTTGATGTTTTAGTCTATTCTCTTGGAGAGTTTTTATACTTCGTCCTCTAGTTCTGCTCTTTAATTTTTTTTAATTTTAGTTATATTTTTAATTTTCAAAGCTTCTTTTATAGTCTCTGTATGTTCCTTTTTCACGGTATTCTGTTCTTGTTTTTTGTTGGTATTTTTGTTGTTGTTTTGTTTTGACTGAAATACATTTTCTTCTCTAAGAGAATTAATTTAGTGAGTAGGTACGTTCATGCTGTGGGGTCAGGGTGCAGAGATGTCTTTCTCGGCTTTAAGCGTGGACAGTGCTTGTGGACAGGTCTGTGCCAGCAGAGTGAGTCAGAGTTCGGGGGTGGTCAGGTTGCCTTCAGGCCTGGCCTCACCCCCAATGCCAGGATCGGGAGGCTTTATTTGAGGCTTTGCAGATTCTCCACAGAAGAACCTTTCAGTCTCCTGCCTGGAGTAGAGGTGCCCAGATGTCCACATTTGGGGACAAAGTAAGGAAACAACAGAGGGCCCCACTCAAGATGCAGACTTTCATTTCATCTGCCTACTGTGAGCCCCACAGCCCTGCCACTTCCACTGTGTCCATGCTCCTGAATCTGAAATGTCTGAAGAGAATCTTCTTCTCTAGGAAAGAAGCCTCTCATCTCCTGTGGGAGGTAATGCATGAGACCAGAAATCCATCCACTCTGTATATAGACGAAACGAGTGTATTATCCTCTGCTTGGCCCCCAACTTCTACAGCTTTGGTGTTTTAAGGTCCTGGACTTTTCTAGAATTCTGCAAGGTGGGTTTCTTATTCCTTCTCAGCACCTGGGATGTGACTGCCTCCATGTGCAGAGTCAGAGACCACACCTCCAAATGCTTTCTGCTTCCAAGTGTTTTTAGAAATCTCTTGTCAAATTTTTTGTCTGCTTGTTCTCTCTATCCAGAGTGAATCTAATTTTATTCCTTTGCTGTCATTTTAGGGGAGTTTCAGGAGGAAGCAAAGATAAAGCCTCCGCTAAAATATTTGCCAATCATGTATATGATTAGGGTCTAGTCTCTTACAACTCAACAATAAAATGACAAGCAACACAATTAAAAAATGGGCGAGGAATTTGCATAGACATTTCTCCAGAGAAGATATATAAATGGCCAACACTCACATGAGAAGATACTCGACATCATTCGCCATTAGAGAGATGCAAATCAAAGTTACAATAAGATATCGCTTCACACCCACTAAGATGGAGATTTTATATATGTAATTTATGTATGTATACATATTTACACATATATAAAATAACAAGTGTTTGTGAGGATGTGGAGGAGTGGCGGAATTACAGCCCTCACGTGTCGCTGGTGCTGGTGAAAACGTACAATGGTGCTGTTTTTCTCCTCAACAGAAAGAAGAGAGTCGAGGCTCAACTGATCGCCATCCACCCGCCCAGTCATCCCTTTCTTTTTCAAAGGGTGTTTGTTGAGACCCTCCTATTTGCCACACACAGTGTTTGAGATACCCCTGAGATTCAGGTGGGAACAGAAACGGACCCAGTGCCTGTGCCGATGTCGTTTTCAGTCAAGATGGGGAGATGGCCACTCATCAAAGAGGTGTACAAATACCACATTGAAACCGTGGTAAGTGCTGTAAAGAAAAAGCATCGTGTTTCCATGGGAGAGAGGACTGGGAGGGCCCAGCTGGGCTCTGTGGACACTGGGATGGCTTCTCTAAGACACTGACCTTTGAACTGGGATGTGACATTTGTGTAGGAACTCGTGGAGGTGACGAGGAGGTAGGGGCTGGAGGAGAGTGTTCTATACAGGAATGAAGACCCCGAAGAAACACAGGGAGTGTTGAAGGAACTCAAGCAGACCTGGCTGATTCTCTGAAAGCACAGCTCAGAAAGGAGTGGGCTGAGGCTGACACGGTGACCCAGGGCCAGGAAGTCCCTGATCACTGCGATCTCGGTCTTTATTAGGAAGGCCATGGAATGGTTTTAAGCAAAAGAGAGCTATGATCTATTTCCTCGTTTGTTTATTTGTAAAACCAACGTGGGCTTCTGACCGGCAGGGAGCATCATTGAGAAGTCACGGTCAGAGTGGCCGGAGGGAGAAAGCCGATAGGTGGGCAGACACGTGTGATGGCCGTGGAGGGAAGCGAGCGAGGGTTGGTAGACTTTGGCAATGGATGGGATATGAGGGGCGAGGGTGAGCGAGGCGTCCAAAGTAAGTGTTGGCACCATTTGGGGAAATCTGTGGAAGAAGGTTTGTGGGGAAGGGCGGGGTGAGCAGGAGTGTGGTCCTTGGTGCGCTGGGTGTGAGGCATCTTGGAGGGAGAGGAGCAGAGGCACCGAGAACAGAGGGGCAGCGGGATAGAGCGGGGCAGACGCGGGATAGAGCGGGGGGACCGGTGCTCCTATGGGGCCAGAGGTGCCATGGGCATGCCTACTCTTGGCATTTGTTTCCCGTACAGCTGTCGCCTGCCTTAACAAGGGCAGGGAGACAATGATTTAAGCAGCAGGCAAAGACCTCAAGCAAAATCTACTTTCCCCTCATGACATCAGTAAACCTGCTGACAGCTCATGGTGTACAAGGCTCCATCCCAGAGGCTGGGAGGGAGTTAAAAAGTGTAAGACCGATGCTCCAGCTGGAAAAACAAGGAAGAGGAAACCCAAATACGTTCGAACACGGAAGCCGAAGAGCAGAGCACGGCGAGGTGCCGTAAGTCAGCACGCGGCGGCTGCTGGCTGGGAACAGAAACACGAGCCTCCTGGTTTCTCCGATGAGCTGGAACTGATAACACGCCAGCGTCCACCGTCTTGCCTCATCAGGAGCTCTGCTGTCACATTTCCATCACCTCCCCTCTTGACCACACAAAGCTGCGAATGCCACAGGCTTTCTTCTGTCCTGCTACCCCTGCAAACAGCCACCCCCTCCCCCCTGCGTGCCTCTCTCCATTCCTCCCTTCCTCTCTCGTTCTCTCCTCCTCTCCAGGCATCTGGAAGCGGAGGTCTTCACTCTCTGTGTCCAGGAGGAGCATGGGCTCCTAGAATGTGAAAATCAAATCACTCCTGAAGAGCATCTAATCCAGCTCCTTGTTAAGGTGGGGAAGAGAAGAACCCCAGGACGGCGGACCGTATGCACCCACACCCAGACCGCCCAGCTCTGGGTAGCCGAACACTCCCCGGAGCCCTCTGCAACTTCTCTCTGAGGCCGCCAGCGTCCTCATAGGCACCTCGCAGCTCCCCCGTGGGTTCTGCGATGATGGATTTTCCTGTCTATCCCCCCACCTCCCTGACTGCCCCTCTGTCATGTTCAATACCCAAATATGCTGGCCTCGGCGCCTTCTCTGTTCCCACGTGAGCCTCCCCGGGCAATGTGCTAGAGCGAGTAGAGTGTGACTGTCCTAGTCCAATGACCTTCTCAGGCAATGTCTCCATTTCTGTATCTGAGCTCAGGCTGGACTGAGGATTAGATGAGATAGCATGTATTGGCGAGTATTGACAAAATGACAACAAATTCAACATCTCTTAACCTGAAGTTATCTTTTCCTCACCTCCAGATATAAACAGAGCTAACGAAATTCAGTGATTTCAGACTTCATCTCCCTTAGAAATGTCTCTTAAAATTATGCCTCTATCAGTTAAGGATATTTTCAGAATAGACAACAGAAACACCAATTTATAGGGGGCTTATTAGATACAATTAATTTTTCTTTTTGTATAACAAGATCAAAGATAGGTGATTGTAATAATTGGTGCAGCTCAACTGATTGTGGACTGATTCTGGTCTGATATCCTTAGCATGTTGGTCGTTTTCTTTGAGTTGAAAAGAGTTCCCCTATGGGCACAGTATGACTGCCACAGCTCCAGGTATCACGTCTGCATCCAAGGCAAGGTAGAAGAAGGAAGGGGCAGTATGAGCATCTTTTCTTTCAATAGGAAAAACAAAATCTTTCCCAATAGCTCCAAGAGGTTCCTGCATGTCCCCTATTTGACCAGAATGTGCCATGTGGCCCTCTGAAGCTAAAAGGTCCTGTGTAGCTATGAAATATTCAGATTCTATTACCTCCTTACTGGAGACTAGCATGGGAGGAGAAAATTGGGATTGGTGCCAGAAAATACAACCAGAAAAGTCTGCTGTTGCCGCTTCCCTTTGTCTCTGTAATACATAGAAAGGGCCAGGAAATCATACTTAGAAGTAGATGGTAGGTCGATACAATCAATCAATCCATATGAGAGAGATATATATAGGTATGTATTTATTTTTATGTGTATATATGCACATATAAATATATACATATGTAATAAGGTCAGGTAAGTTGAGGTTTCTATTTGACATTTTTTTTTTTAAGAAGAAACAAAAATATTTTTATTTTTAAGAAAAAAGAGAATTTGTTTTTCTCTTTTACTGAGAGGCTGTGTGTTCCAGGATTTTATGGGCACTATCCTGAATCCTTACAAACTAACGATGCAGATGTTATTGCCCCCATTTCATAGCTAGGGACTAATAATACACTGCTGCTCAGCCGAGCAGAACAGGGTGTGGCCATATGGCACTCTGATTTCAAAGCCAGAGGAACGCAGATTCCTGGACAAGGATCCCCAGAGGAGAATGAGCTGTCCTGGGTAGAGCTCCGGACACTCATGAGAACTCACCTCACCTGGGGAGAGGGAAGATGCTCTGAAGTCAGTCTGCAAATCGGTGCGTTGCAAATTGTGATGTCACTGAGCAAAAATCTTCCATACTAGCATTTCTGTGTTGACATCTCTCTGGAGCAGTGGTCCCCAACCTTTTTGGCACCAGGGACCGGTGCTCCTATGAGAATCTAATGCCTGATGATCTGAGGTGGAGCTGAGGTGGCGATGCTAGCGCTGGGGAGCAGCTGCAAATACAGATGAAGCTTCACCAGCCCCGCTGCCTCTCACCTCCTGCTGTGTGGCCCGGTTCCTAACAGGCCACGGACCAGTACCAGTTGCGGCCCAAGGGTTGGGGACTCCTGCTCTAGAGAGTTGTCCAAAGCCTTGAATTCCCCTGAGTCCTGAGTATAGGGTGTGTCTCGTCTCAGGCACATCAAGAGCCTTCTTCTCTGGTGGCAAATAACTGCTCCCCTGCCATCCACAACCAATGAGCCGAGATCTGAGTCCACACTGAATCCCACATAACTCAGTACCCACCAAGGCTCCTACTTTGACACGTAAGTGCCAGGTGCAGTGCTAGATTGGATCCTGAATTGGGAGGAATAAACGTTACTATAAAAGGTGGTATCGAGACAATTAGAAATTATAGCAACGTTAATTCCTCAAATTTTGTTCTCGAACTATGCTTATTAAGAGAATTTTCTTTTTCTTAGGAGGTACATGTGAAGTACTTAGGAATTTCGGGTCCTGGCTTCTGCAATTTACCCTCAAATGTTCAGCAAAAATCAAAATAGGGATAAATAATATGTATATTTCATATGGCTTAATGTCATCAATTGAAAGAAGAAAGATAAAGCTAACATGACAAAATGTGAAGAATAGGTGACTCTACGCAAAAGACACGTTGGAGTCCAAAGAAAGATTCCTGCAACTTTTCAGTACGTCTGAGAGTCTGTCTTAAATAAAAGGGTTAACTTCTAAAAGGCCCTGAGGTGAGTGAGCATGCCGTTTTGATGTAGTCAGCATACTGGAATACTCAATGGGAAAAGGATAAAATGGTAGCAACGATTTTTAAGCTCTGCCTAGGTGTGGCCTCCCCCTCTCCACAAAGCATGTCTCAGAGCAGACACTTGGATCCTGCCCAGATCGTTTCAAAATCACCCGCAAGGTTCTCAAAACCTGCCCGTCTCAGAAGGATTGCTAATGGGTTCATCTACTAGAAGGTATCTTGACATTTGACTTAAGACTTTCTCTCTTTCTCCGTCTACTTTGAAAGATCTAAATGGTTTTCCAAACTTGGCAGAATCTGATCGGCCTCTCAAGGCAGAGCCTTTAAAGTAGAGCTCCGTGGCCGTGCACTTTGCATCCGAATGTTCCATTATGTTTTCCCAAGGTTCCTTCCCAGGAGCTGCTCCACCTACTACTGCCATTAATAGTACATGTCCTGGCAAGGACCTCAAAGTAAGTGCTTGTAAAAATTGGCACATCGGGTGGGTCTTCCCTTAGGCCGTCCTCAAGAGAGCATCTTTCTGAGCCAGACGAACTAACGCACAGACGGGGTTCAAGGGTTCACTCAGCTAGAGCCCTAAGACCCACTTGTGGGAAGTCACATTCCCAGAAACTGTAGCCACCCCTACGGTGGGCGGGATCTGGGGAGGGCAAAGTCACCAAACCCAGAAGGAGAGAGAGTAGTGTAGAGCAAGCTACTTTGAGAGGATCCAGGACCTTCAAAAGGGTCAAGGCCATCCAGAGGCACCCTCACTGAGAGGGAACCAGGGAATAGAAGCCCTGACCTCATGCACCCCACCCTCTGAATTCCCGCAAGGACTCCCCTGCCAAACCCAACCAGAACCCAGAAGGTAAAAAGCCTGCAGGGGGCGAGGAAATACGAGCCAGCAGCCTCCCAGAGTACAGAGCATGAGTCTGGAGGGGCAATCAGAACACATCTGGAATAATCCATTTCCTCATCTGTAAAATGGAAATAACAAAAATAAAAATACCTACCTCGTAGGGCTGTTGTTGGGATTCGAGGAGACGGGTAAGTGGATGGCCTAACTCAGTGCCTGGTGTTTTTATCATGTTCCAAGAAGGGAGCCTTTATGGACGGCTCTTCCAGAAGGGAGCTCTGTGCTTCTGCTTTGCTTCCCCGGGAAAGAGAGGGGTCAAGAAAACCCCCCTAGTGTTGCTAATGTTGTTCATTGAAATAGTTTCCAGTTTTAAAACTTACGACAAAGCTACAGTAACCAAAAACAGTGTGACATTGCAGAAGCACAGACATAGCTCAATGGAATAGAATTAAAAGTCTGGAAATAAACTTTTACAATTTTAAGTCAATTGGTCTTTGACAAAGTTGCCGAGACAATTCAAAGAGAGAAAGAATAGTCTTTTCAACAACAGGTGCCATGAAAACTGAGTATCCACGTGTAAAAGGATGAAATTGGACCCTTACCTCATACTATGTACAAAAATTCACCCAAAATGAATCTAAGAGCTAAAACTATAAACTCTAAGAAAACGTAGGTATAAATCTTCATCAGCTTGGATTAGGCAAGGATTTCTTAGCTATAACATTTAAAACACAAGAAGAAATAGATTAATTTGACTTCATCAAAATGTAAAACTCTCATGCCTCAAAGAACACCATCAAGAAATTGAAAAGACAACCCCAGAATGGGAGACTATTTTTACAAATTATAATGAAAAAGGGACTCACATCAAGAATATATAACGAATTCTTACAACTCAACAATCAAAAGACAAATAACCCACTATAAAAGTGAGTAAAGAATCTGAATAGATATTTCTACAAAGAAGATATACAAATAGTCAATAAAAAGCCCATTAAAAGATGTTCAACATCATTAGTCATTAAGGAGATGCAAATCAAAACCGCAATGAGATACTACTTCATACCCACTAGGATGGCTATAATCAAAAAGAAGGACAATATCGAGTTTAGACAATGATGTGGAGGAATTGGAATTCTTATACATTGCTTGTGGGAATGTAAAATGGCAGAAAACAGTTTGGCAATTCCTTATAAAGTCTTACAGAGAGTTATCATATGACGCAGCAATTCCACTCCTGGGTATGTAGCCGAGAGAATTGAAACATGTTCACACAAATATAACACGAATAGTCATAGCATCATTTCACGTAATTGCCAAGAAGTGGAAACAACCCAAATGTCCATCAAACTGATAAACAAAATGTGGTCTGTCCATACACTGGAATATGGACAGCCATAAAAAGAAACAAAGCACTAATACATGTATCACATAATGAACCTTGAGAACATTATGCTAAGTGAAAGAAGCTAGACACAAAGGGCCACATGTTATATGACTCAATTGATATGAAATGTTAAGAAAAGGCGAATATTTAGACAGGTATGTGGTTGGAAGGATTGAAGGAAAAGCAAATGGGAAGTAATTGCTAATGGATACAGGGTTTTTTTGGGAGGTGATGACAATATTCTGGAATTAG
The DNA here is from genome assembly GCF_000325575.1 of Pteropus alecto. Taxonomy (NCBI): domain Eukaryota; kingdom Metazoa; phylum Chordata; class Mammalia; order Chiroptera; family Pteropodidae; genus Pteropus; species Pteropus alecto. The sequence goes on from NW_006437746.1 coordinate 2,778,985, forward strand.
ATAGTGATGACGGTTGTGCAACCTTGTAAGTATACTAAAAACCACTAAATTGTGGTTTTTTTAATTGTACACTTTAAAATTTTATGAGATATGAATTATATCTCAGTAAAAACATTTTTAAAAACTCAATGGACACGTTGATATAGAGGAAGAGAGAATTAATAGATAGAAAGATAGAGTTGGGGTAATCATCCAGAAATTGCAGAGAGAGAGATAGAGGGCTGGAAAATATGAAAGAAAAATTAAGAGATATGAACAAAAGAATGAGTAGGACCAACATATCTTCAAGAAGGAGAATGTAGAAGGATAAGAATCATATTCAAAGAGATAAAGAACTAAAGGACATGAACTCTTAGATTGAAAGAGAACTTTACATCTCAAAGAGATCGAACAGAAATAATTTCACGTCTTGTTACACATAATGAAACAGCAGTACATCAAATACAAATAGAATATCTTAAAAGCTGACAAAAGGAAGATTGCCATCCATTTGATGGTTGTCCTTTGGGAAATAAACTTCTTTGGAGCAACTATGGATGACCAAAGACAAAGGAATATCTTCAAAATGCTTAAAGTCAATGACTGTCAACCAGAATTCTAAGCAAGCTAAACCAATACTCGAGAGTGCCAGCAAAATCATAGATGCACGTGGGAAGAACAACTAAAGCATA
>NW_006437746.1:2779686-2781538 GCF_000325575.1 Pteropus alecto
GTAGAAGAACCATTGAGGAGCAAAAGACTGGTTAAACGCTAGCAAATCTTAGGCAAGTGTTCTACACTTGACCTGTCTGTGATCCCTTTGGGTTGATGGGCTGCTCCGCCGACTCACACATGCAATAAGGATTTGAGGATGGTTTTCATTGGTCTAATTTGTGACTCGAATATATATTAGGAGACCTAGATTTTTGCAAAAGACATTAGTTTCTTTTTTCCTCAGTTTTGGGCAAAGTATCTCCCCAAAGACCCTAAGCTCCACGAGAATGAAAACTCTATCCACCTTATTCACCTCGGCCTCCCCCAGCCCAGGATCTGGAACTCATCTGTGCTCCACACATTTTCATTGAATGAATAAATGAACTTGATCAATACGTACAATCTCAAGTTTGTTTGTTTTTAAAATCACCCCTTGTCTCCTTCACCTTGGTGGTTCTGCCACTGAATGGATGTTCTCTTCACCTCACTTGGGCTGCCCCTCTGGGGGCATCTTCCTCGCTCTGCAAGCTCTGACTTCCACCCTGTGGATTTTTCATCACTCTATGCCGGGTCTCCCGACAGCTCTTCCGTGTGTGACCCCTCCCACCAGGCCTGGACTGTGACACTCTAGGCCGTCAGGACTTCCCCAGGCATGGAGGTCTGCTTGCTCTGCCCCAGCTAATGGCTTCACGATGAATTGTCTGAGAAATAAAGGGGAAAATTGGAAGAGAAGGGAAGCAAAGGAAAGGGAAAAATAAAAGGAGAAGAGAAAGAGGACAATCTCGTTTTTTAATCAATCCTTTTGCCTTCACAAAAGCTACTTTTTGCCCCGAATCACGATCTGTTTTATTCATGCGGTCCCCTCTGTCTGGAATTACCCCCACCCTTGCCTTTTGAAATTCTACTCATTCTTCAGCATGGAGGACAAGTTTCCCTCTGTGGAGCCTTCTCTGATCACACACACACACACACACACACACACACACACACACACACACACACCACACACACCTGCACACATATACACATGCACGCAAACAGAAAACTGTTCACTAGTTCTCCTGGATTCCTAGAACACTGTGTACCAAATGCTGCCAAATGCTGAAGAAATTACATGCTGGTTTATGGACGATGGTCTGTCAGCCCCATTAGACTGTGAGTTCTGTAAAGGCAGGAGTCTTCCTTTGCTAGCCCTTAGCACAAGACTGGCATGTAGCAAGTGTCGAATGAACCATCCCGTTGATTTGGCATGCACAAGCAGCCTCAGAGTCAGAGAGCTAGCGGAGTTTGTTGCACTCTTGGGTAGTAGGTGTTTTTTTCTTTTAAACTTATCCGGATGGCTCACAGATAACAACCATGTCCCTTGTGGACTCAGATGCGTTCTCTAGGACAGCGGGGGGCGGACCGAACCCACCTCGTGCTGACGGTCAACAGCTACCGGAAATGTAGCCACATTCTCTTGTGCATTTCAGTCCTCCGCAGCAAATTCATCACTATGGCTCATCAGTAAAAATCTGTGCATTTTCAGCCTCCGTTAAATTATAAATAAATTAACATGACAAGATTTTCAATTCAGAAAACAATGCGAAAATATAAAGAACTGCAGAAAGAAACCCAAGTGCAATTAGAGAGGAAGAATCCAATACACCCGACAAGAGTCTTTCTAACCCTGAATTCCTGGGAGGAAAGATCCCCCAAGTGTTCAGCACCAGAGCTATTTTAAACCTCTGTCTTGTAATTTTAAATTCAGAAACTCAGGTTGCCCTGGCATTCATCGCCTGGCAGGCTCAGAGAACCTGGCGTCTTCCATCATTTGTATTTAGTTTCACAGTTAAATATACACACCAGAATCAACCCCCCACCCCACCCCC
>NW_006437746.1:2781564-2795490 GCF_000325575.1 Pteropus alecto
TCTTTCCCTCTTCCCCTTCCCCTCGGCTCAGACAGCACTGGGTTGGGTGCATCTGGCTCTGCTCCAAGTTTCACCGAACATCTGGAACAATTTTTCTATTGTTCTTGATCTGAGTTTGAAAACCACAAATAACTTTGCTAAGCACCATGTCCCCTTAATTGTTCAACCTGCCTAGATTTCAGATGCATTTCTTTCTCGTGCTTCTGATTCACGTATACCTTCCTCAACGAGCGCACCCTCCCTCCCCCGGCTTTTTATGAGCCATTTGCTACCCAAGATGCTCCGGCAATCTTCGCAGCCTTTGTCAGCATCTTTCAACCTTTGTTTCTTCCAGGAAGGAAGATCGTTCACGGAATAAAGGAAAAGGCATCAGGAACCCACAGCGCTCTCCCCACAACTCCACCCGAGAAAAGCTGGTGACCCATTTGGGGCCCCAAAACCAGAGAATCCCCCCCTGAACACCAAGCAGAGGGTTCCTGGTGCTTTGTAGTCATGTTTGCAGAGAAATGACAGCGATTAAGTAAAAGGGTTTTTGTACACGTAGTGAAAGTGTACATCACAAACACTCGTTGAATGACTTTCTTTTTTTAAAATTTTTCTTGCTGTGGTAAAATACACATAACATAAAGTTTACCATTTTAACCATTTTCAAGCGTGTAATTTGGATGGTTGTGCAACCATCACCACCATCCATTTCCAGAAATGTTTCATCATCTCACACTGAAACTCTGCACTCATCAAGCACTCACTCCCCATCTTCCTTCTCCCCAGACCCCCAGTAACCACTATTCTACTTCCTTCTCTGTGCATCTGACTATTCTAAGCACTTCGTATAACTGGAATCATATGATATTTGTGCTTTTGTGTCTGGCTTATTTTACTTAGCATAACACTATTCAAGTTTCAACATCATTCTTTTTAAGGGCTGAATAATATTCCATCAGAAATATATATCAAATTTTGTTTATCCATTCATCGATCCATGAACCTTTGGGTTGTTTCGACCTTCTGACTATTGTAAATAACGCTGTTTGAACATTGGTGCACAAGTATTTGTTCAAGCCCCTGTTTTCAATTCTTTTGGAGATCAACCTAAAAGTGGAATTGTTGGGTCATATGGTAATTCTACTTTTTAATTTTTGAAGAACCACCGTACTGTTTTCCATAGCAATTGCATCATTTACATTCCTACCAGCAAGGCTGAATGATTTTTTTAAAACTGCCTACATTATTAACATCACTGTAAGCCACCCAGCATGAATATAAAAGATAATCTGTTTGGTCAGAAGAAGGGAACTAGGGCCAAGAAATAGCCCTATAAGTAAAAATAGGATGAAGTTTCAGAAAGCTTTAGAGAAACTAAGAAATCCATTAAATTTTCAGCAAGTATGACTTTACGGGCACCGAGAACCCTCTTTCTAATATACCCTCTTGTCTGTCATTCACAGCCACACGCAAAGGTGTTCTGGCTGGACTATATTTTATTTTTATTATATTTGTATATCCAGTAATCATACCCAAGCTAAAGTCCCCTGTTGGTGCGCTCTGCTGCCTGCCAGCTAGGCCACCTGGTGAACTTTTATTTCTAGTTAGGAAGCATCTCATTCCTCAAACAGGAAGTAGCCCTTAGGAAGCATCTCATTCCTCAAACAGGAAGTAGCCCTTAGCTTCACACCCAGGCTCTCCTCCAGGTTTCCCCATTGCTCCTCGCCTATGCGCTAATACCCAGTCCTCCAGGTGCCCCCAGGCTGGCCCACATGGTCATTGTCACTGACAGAGATCCTCTTCCGTGGGGCTAGCTGACAAGTGGGAGGAGCTTATCAAACTTCCCAGTAAAGCTTGGTCCGAGTGTGCCGAGCAAAGCCCCACACGAAGGCTGTGCTTAACAGATTATCTCTGCATGGCCCTGTGGTTCTCACCATCATCACCACCGCTACCTTATCATACTTCACCTCCGCTCCTCCGGCTCAGGAGCAGATTTCTGTCCAGTTAGGGACACAGAGGGTGTAGGAAGTGTCCCTTGGTAGAGAGAGCCCCTGGGACCTCTGTGTGAATCAGGGAGAAGCCTCAGTCACCATACATGACATCAGAGTGTCTGTGATCCATGCATGGCTTGGCTGCACTGGTGACCCTCACAGGGCCTGCTTGCCTCCTCAGGAACGTGGAGTTCTGGTTTTGATTAGTTTTTCTCATGAGGGGAGAAGGGTAGAAGATTGTGTAACCGCAGACAGATAAGTCTTGCAGACTGTAAACTGGGCCAGGGTGGCCCATTTCGAAGGCATTGAAGAGGGAGCCAAGAAAACAAAGATGCAATTTCCTACGGCCACATCACAGAAATGCTGGGCAGGTTGCATCTAAATGGTCGCAAAGAGCTTGGAAAACTCCAGGCCACAGGCAAACCACAGCCACAAATAATTACACCCCCGCAGTCTCAGGGCGAGGAGAGTTTCCCACGGTTTCAGAGTTTCAGGAAGAGAGCTCACAGCTCAGAGTGTGGTCCCCAAGCAAGGCCAGAAAGTCGGGGGCGGGGGGCGGTGACTAGGACCTTGGATGTAAGGGTTTAGTCAGTCAGGAACTGAAGAGCATCATAAGTATCTGGAGATGCTGGGAGCCAGGCATCAGGCATACGTGCCTGGCAGACCACATGTGGTATGTTGGAAAGACATCATTTTGGGGTCAACCAGACATAGGTTCAAATTCCAACTCTGCTACTATCTTCTTCTGAGATCCCCCCACACTCAGACACTGAGGTAAGGAGTTGGATGCAGGTGGCTGATTTGGGAGGTAACCCCAAGAAACATCAGCTGGGATTGTGGAGGTGAGGGGAAGAAGGCAAAAGATGCGGAGTGAGTTTTCCAGCAGTTAGCGCTGTGAGACATAGGTCCAGAGTTGCTCCCAGCCAGAGGGGAGGGACCTGGGGTACGTGTCCACGGATACGCGTCCATCACGCCCAGACTGTAGTTTCTTGATCCCTGTCTCATTCTCCCCAGCCCCTTGCCCAGATCAACTCCCTGCACCCAGGTCTTTATCTTAGGGCCAACTTTAGGAAGAACCCAAACAAAGCTGCCTTTGGAAGCCTCCCCTGTGGCCACCCAGAATTCAAACTCGGATCTCTAGACTTTTAAGCCAAGTGTTTTGTCAATGAGGCTAGAACCAGAACATGGGAGAATTTTTTAAACCATTACTTTGTCAACAAATTGCAATCCTGGACTTGTTGACCTGATTTCTGAACCAAATCCTGGGCCCTCAAAGAGTGAATGGAATAGATTAAAATGCCATAAAGACTCAGTCTCTGTATTAAAGATAATAACCAGGACTGGTTTTGCTAATGAATGGAGCCTGTGCCTGCTTCTGCCCCAGCAATTCTGAGAACAGCTGTTTGATTCGGTTTATTATTATTATTTTTTCTTTATTAGGATGCTGAACACAGGAGCGGGAGCTGCTGCACCGAGAAGGCAAAAGTTCCACCCTAGTAAACACCAGAGACTGTCCACTCTAAGACCAGAACACAGAGAGATACTTTGAGGACCTGCCAAGAGTCTGTGAAATCAAGGTCATCATTTGACCCTGTGGCACAGGAGGTGGGCACAGCCAGCTTCCCACAGCCAAATACGTTCCCCATCAAGCACATGTGCAGGTAAACCGAGGTCAATGACTGAGAACTTGCCAGAAATCTGGGGTGGGATTCCTACATAGGAGAGGAGCAGAAAATGTGACAATCAGCCTGGGCCAGATGGAGAGATTAACAAAGCATGGCCCTGAGGTCCTGCCCCACCCCGTCCTAAGCTGGCATCTCCCTAGCTCCTGCATCCCCAGCTCTGGATTGTTGTATTCTATGGACTGCAGCTTACACACTTGCCCCAATCAGAGTGGGTGTCCGATCATTAATAATAATAGTAATTTTATTAGAAGCCAAATAATATATAACAGCATGACCTGCTTCTGCTTTCTTTGGCTGTTTATGTGACAACTGCTTTGCTTTTACTATTCTCTTGAAATCTGACAACAATCCCCATTACATGGATGAGAAAACTGAGCCTCATCAAGTTCAAGTAATTTGGCCACATAGCTAATAGATCCAGCCTGTCTGCACCCAAGGCCATGTTTCTAACACCATGTCACATGGCCTCCTGGTCAATTTTATGGGGCCATCTGCTATGACAGTGCCAAGGCCCTAACACGAATCTTGGTTTTGACATTCACCAATGAAGACCAGGTAACCTGATACCCTGCCTGCCCCATCGGGTTAGATATTCTGAGGGGTGGTTCAGACAGCTCCCCTACTGAGCAACGCAGGTTTTGATGTAGTGGCAGATATAGCCAAGGATGGAGTACTGAGGTAGGCGAGGTGGGTACCAGGCTCCACTTATCTGCCAGCCAGTCCCCAAATACCTTGGGAGAAATCACGGGAAGCCCTACCGGGGCTCACAGAGTGCCTTTGAAGAGCCCTAGACCTGTCATGCAGGCAGCTGTCCAGCTTGTCAAATGGGCAACGCGGGCTTCGCACCTGAGCTGCTACACCTGTCCCAGCTCTAGGGCACACTCCACAATACCTAGGCCCCCACCTAAAGCTTTCTTCGGAACACATTCCAGAAATAAACCTCCTCAGGGAAGTCAGGGTTATGAGAGAACAGTAAGAAAGAACAAAAGTGGGGGCGGAAGCATTAAAAAATGATCTGGGATTCATTTCTTCGAGACAGCAGACTCCTTAAAATTTTATACGTGGCAATGTGGTGATTAAGTGCTGCTGGTGCCAGAGGCTTACGGGAATGAGCGGAGAGAGAAGGCGCAGGGAGCCAGAGGGAGGCCCACCCCAGCCAGCTGCTGAGCCTACTTCCACCTGGTCTCAACTCCAAGGACATCTTGGTGCTCTTTGGGGCTCTCTCCTGCATTCCAAATCATCAGCCATAAGTCTTCTGGCTCTGCCTAGTTTCTATTTAAGGTGTGTGTGTGTGTGTGTGTGTGTGTGGCGGCAGGGTAGAAAGTGAACTGCATCTTGGCTGTTTCTTTATAAAATGATATAGGTTGGTGACTGTTCTGGAATACTAAGGTTTTCCTGATGCTATTACTAGGCCAGTGAGCAGAGGGCTGTCTGCTGGCAGCCTCCAAAAATGGACACGGCAGCTAAAGAGGCTGCGACGGACGGGGGCTGATGTGCTGGCAGCTGGGCAGACAGGGGGACTTTGCTGCAAGAACAACAGGTCTGAACTCCCTAGACCACAACCCGGCACATGCAACAGAGGAGCCTTCTTTGTTCCTGTGTAACCGAACTAAGCTGAGCTCTCAACAGGAGTGACACGCCTCTGAGCTTTTATGCGCCAGTTGGAAGAGGCCAACCCCCCAGGCACAGGTACTTTTCAAGTCCCTGCTTATGGGAGATTTGCCAGCATCCCCTTAGTCAAAGTGTCATGTGGCCAAGCCCATATCCCAAGCACGGAGAAATAAATGCCACTTCTTTCTTGGTGAGAAATAGCAAAGTCATCTTGCAAAGGGGCACGGAACAGGAATGGGCAGAAGTATTTTAGTCATCTTTGCAAACGGTCTACCACATACCAGCTCTTGCCGCCAGGATTTCGAAGTCCTCCCGGATTATTTTTGTCTCACTCCAGTTCATCGCCCACACTGGTTCAGATTTACATTTTGAAAGATCACTCAAAGTGAAATGAATGGCGGCAACGTTACCAGGAACGGGAGTGAGGAATTGGGAATTCTCTGTTCTAAGGTACCTGCGCTATCCGTGAAGCGATATGCAACTATTTGGAAGTGGACTTGAATTAGTTGTAAATGCATATTGGAAGCTCTAGGGCAACCACTGAAAAGAATTTTTTTAAAGAAATGTAATTGATATGCTAAGAGAGGAGATAAAATGGAATCACATAAAATGTTCATTTAAAATCAGAGAAGGCAGAAGAAGTGGATTTTTTTTTAAAGCACCAAAGATTAAGAACAATGAATAGAATATAGTTACAGATACGATAGTCATTGATCCAGCTACGTCAATATTCACTTTAAATGTGACTTGTCTAAATACACCAGTTAAAACAAGAGCTTTATCCACCAACAGAGGAAAAAACAAGATCCAACTAGACATATGTTGTCTGCAAGAAACTCACTTTAACTGCTTTGGAAGATCATTTCAGAGCCATCGCTCCTGTGCTCAGCAAGTTCCGGTGGCTGCCATAAGCCCACAGGACAAGGTCCAAGCTCCTTAGAATGACATTTAGTGGGTGGGTTTCCCATCTGGCCTCTAGCTGCCTACTCAGCTCCACTTACCCCAGAAACCTAACTAGCTGCCACCCACGTCTGTGCCTCCACGCCTTCTCACCTTCTCTTCCCTCCACTTGGAAATCCTTGCCCTTTCCTTGTTCATTGGGTAAGAATCAGTCGCCTCGTCGTGTAAGAATTTAATTGACAAAAACCGTCTTGCTAAGAGCAAGAAAAGGTTAGGCATCGTCCGTGACGCTGAGAGGGATTCTAGTATCAGAGGTGTACTTCCCATTTTATGTAAGTTTCTACCTTTGATGCCAACTCCGGAGCGTCCCTCCTCCAAGAAGTCATCGTTCCGTGTACTATTTGTCCTTCAAGACTGGCAGACACGCTGCCCCGCCCCCCGGAGCTTTCCTGGATGCTTTAGGCTGAGTTAGTTGTTCTCTCCTCTGTGTTCCTGTAGCAATTTGTGTCTCTGTCTGTTCTAGCACTGCCCCATCATACGGTGACTATCTGCTTCCGGTAGACCGAGAGACCCCTGGGAGGAGGAAGACTATGTTACTTTCTTGGTTCTCCCTCCCCTACCCATGCCAAGGATAGTAGCTGGAACCTAAGCTGGGTGGGTAGAGACAGGGAGATGGATGGATGAATGAGTAGTTGCTATCTTATTTGGGTTTCCCAAAGCAGATGGGATGTGAGGACTTGGGTGCAGGTAGTTTCTCTAGAGGTGATCTCAGGGAGCAGAAATAAGTGGGCGAATTTTCTCCTGCTCATAGCTGAGCAACTTCCTGTGGTATGGGAGAAAAGCCTCAGGCAAGGCAACAGCAGCTTCTGCTACAAATGCAACCCAGCCGGAAGAGGCAGGCATCAGTAATATCAGGCTTTAGAGTGGAAAGGTTTTCCCAAGGCCAGTCCAACCAGAACACATTTCTTTCATTGCAGATGGTCACCAACTGCTGACTTATTTGCTATTTGAAGTGCCACGCTCTGCCCACGGCGTGGTCAGGGAGGGCAGGAGTCAAGCCCCACCCTACACCCCTGGAGGGACCTGTGTGTGCCTCACTCTCTGACCTAATGGTCTCAGTCACCGATATTTCCCTAGTGTAGCTCCATGCTCCTGTAGTACTACAGGATGCTGCTCTATTGAGCAAATCGAAAGTACACTGCTATGGTCTCAAGGTCTTTCCCACCCACATAAAAATTTCAAGAGCAGGATGGAGTCTCTCACAAGGAATCACACCCCCAAGCACCATCATACGAATGGTGGAGGAGCCGAAACATGACGTCCAGGGAGGAAGTGCCATATGTTGCAACAAAGCTCTACGGTTTTGCTGATTTTCCTTCTAGATTCAATGGTCTTTCCAGCTGCATGGAAGATCTAAGGGGGAGATAAAGAGCAATCTGGGGTGGGGAGAGGGAGAGAGAAAGAACTGTCTAAGAGCTGATAATAGAATTGCTGGGTTGAGACATTTTCTATTGTTTTGTTTTTCTTTGGCATTTTAGAATACGAGGGGGGGGGGGTTGGAAGTGTTACTTGGAAAGGAATTCTTTTTAACCCAGGAAGAAATTCTCTGTCGTTTTGATTTGTATTGTTCTTGTTAGTAATTGGAAATATCTGCTCACCTGGAGGCCCTTAGACAGAGACCATTCCAGAAAGCAGAGTCAGTTTGCTAAATGGAAAACGCTTCTCAGGCCACTGGAACAGAATGTGAAGATGATGTACAGGAGACATGTGATGTGGATAGGCCATCCTTCAGAAAACAGTGAGCATCCTGAGCTAAAAGGTACTTGGAAGAAAGAAGAGCCTGGGGTTTTCTCCATGGGGATGATCTCGGGGCAGCAGGATGGAGCAGGGAAAGGAGCTAAGCAAAGATTCGGTTTCAGCTGGAGACTATCTCAGCCTGTCCCCACGGGGAGCTCAGAGCATGAGTTGCACCGGAATTGTCCCCCTTGAGGTAAAGGGGCTGACCTTTGTAGTCTCATGTCAGTCAGTCATTTGTCACGTTGGTAGAGGCGTGGGGGTCAGTCAAGGTGATCTACAACCTCGGGGGAGATGGGAGTTGTGGGGGATGGTTCCTATCCTTTAGGCTGAGGCCTGTACTACGGAGGGGGCAGCTATGTGCCATTAGCAGCCGATACTCATGGCAGCCAGAGGACAGGTGCCCTTGTGCTGTGATCTGCATCCACCACCGAAGGAAATGCCAAACTCAGACTGTCTACATCTACATGAGTAGCTGGCACTGAGAAACACACCCAAAATCTCTGAAGTAAGATTGAGTGTGTGATCCTGACATCAGTTCTGCCAGGTTCCAGCTTATCATAAAAGATAGGTTCCTGAACTGCCTCATCTCAGGTCCCCGTGGGTAAATATGAGCTCTTCTAGATCCTTCCCATCCATTAGATTCTGATATTTTCATTATTCAAATCAATAACTAGGCTATTTGGCTCCATTGAGCTTTCCATGTTGAAATGTCTGTTACTGAGCTTATGTGCGACTTGGGTCTTAAACTTAACCCAGCCGAGAACCAAATCGGGGGGGAAGAAAATGTCAATTTGCTGAATCCAAATGGAACCAAATCCAAAAACTTTTAACTGGAACATGAATCAGAAACGCAAATCAGAAGCAAATTTATATACTTTCCAAAACGTTTGAAACAAGGAAAAGCTTGCACGTCAAAGTGTTTCGAAACTGAGTGATTTTCGGTGCAATTTCATTTGGCTTGAGTCACTTGTGGACATTTGTCCCCAATAAGCAGTTGATTCGCTTCTGGCACAATGTTCTCGTCTCAGTCCTACTCATTCAGTACTCACTCAAAATCGCCTCCTTTACCTGTTCACTTTGACCACGAAGGTGGCAGAGGAGGGAAGGGAGGGTTTTAGAATCTGCTGACTATGCAGACAGGAAAGGAGTTGACAGGAAGAAATAACTCTTGTTTAGCTGCAAACTTTCCTGGTTGTTTTTCCTGCATATTAAAGAACAAAATTCACTCGTCAGCTTTACGACTTCCTTTCCTTTTGTTTCAGTAAGTAGATCACACTGAAGTCATTTTGGCATTGCCATAAGCATGTTAAATTCTGGACATCATCTCAAAGACCGCAGTGAAATAAAGCACCGTCATCCTGTGCAGCTTGGGCCCGAGTGCAGCTTCAGGGTCTGTCGATCGTTTCCAGGCAGATGAGAAGGTCACAGGCGCTGGCTTCATTTACCTGAGGACTTCCCAGCTGCACGGAAACTGAAATTGGCAATCATGTGTCTCCCAGGGCTACCGGGGGAATCGGGGCCTGCTGTTCATTTTGGGGTCTGGCAGGATCTCGTCGATTATTTTATAATGCTGTTTAAAAATGAGCTTCCCCCTCTTTTCTTTGAAATATTTGCTTACATACATTTTCTCACTTTTCTTTCCGTCTTCCCACCCTTCCCACATACACACTCAGAAATAGCTCGCTTCTCGGAGCGGCAGGCTGGGGCTCTGAGCTCCCCGGGTGGGGCTGCGGAAGCCTGTGGTCTCTTCCTCGGGGTGGCGAGGAGCCGGGTAGGGAGCAGGGGCTCTGGCCTCGAATCAAGGACGTAATTATCGATGTGCTTAGCATTCATCCACTCTTCTCCTGCGAGGGGTCTGCTAATGAGATAATCCGCCACACAGGTCTTTTGCTGTATTCATTTTGCAAAGAGAGAGAGGGAGACTGAGCCAGGAAGAGAGAACGGGACCCAAAAATTCAAAGCCCCAGGAACGGGCTCAGAGAGCCCTCGTGAAGGTTGGTGAAAAGTGTGAGCAAGGTGTGAGCCCCTTGCCCCAGCAGGAGTCCAGACCTAAGGACCTACACACATAGCACACACTTATGTAACAAAAATCTCTCCTAGCCAAGGGAATATATATATATGTGTGTGTATATATATAATATATACACACATATATATATTATATATTTGACTCTAAAATTAAGCAAACTCAGATAGTTTTAAGCCCTGGCCAGAAACCCATGCTCAGAGATGGACATGCTAAATGACATCTAAGGTCCAATAACTCCATGGGAGACATTTGGGGACACCAGGTATGTTCATGGCACGTCACCAGTGCAACTGCAAATATTCACAGGATCCAGGCACAGGGTAAAGTGAGTGACGGGGGCTGAGTGGGGACTGTGGTAAGTGAAGAACCGGTGTGCCAGGCAAAGGAGGTGCCAGGTGGCGGAGGCACCTGCTACACTGATCCAGATAAGCTCGGCTGCACGTAGAAACGTGGCCAGTGCAGCCAAAAGTTGGCACTTTTTCCAAGAGCACCCAGAAACTCAGTTTATATGAAATTTCTGATTTTTTAAATACCGTGTCTGAATACCTTTAAACACTGTACAGGCCGAACATCCAGTTAGGAGCGGGATAAGGCCCGAAGCCTTTCGGACAGTTCTCATATGTGGATAAAAGCTTCACAGAGAAAGTCCTGATGTTCGTGAACGTTGCAGACCTTCACAGTGACTGTCCACTCCAGAGAGAGGCCGGGGACCGTTTTTACGTGGCCTGCCATTGGGAGTCTCCAATGACAGTGTGAGACTCACAGACATTAAGGGAAGCGGTACCTGCGACAGAAGGCTGCTTCCCCGTTAGGCCGGCATGACTCAGGAAGCCTGCGGTGGCCGAGCAGGGACGCTGCAGACTTGCTCACTCAAGCAGCTGCTTGACGCCTGTGGAGAGGGGTACAGTGGACACAGCCTCCCACTGCTCAGAGAAGCCCATGCAGTGCAACCCTAAACAGAGGATTCCAAGCGGAACTCCAATATCAAGCATTTACCAGCCAGGCCACTTTGGTTAAAGCGGGAGTGGAGAAGTGGGGCGTCCCCAGTGGGCCCCTCACTGCTCCACCGACGCCTACTCCACGTGCAGAACCTCAGCCACGTGCAGAAAGCTAAGCAAACTTGGCCCGGCCCCCCAGGCCCTTAGACGGCCCGCAGCCCTCTCCCGCGGTTTCTGCGAAGTCCCGCCCGAGTCCTACATTCCCCGTGTCCCTATTGCTCCACCTCTGCCAGTTTGAGTGTTTTAACAGACGCCACGGAAGACATGAGCGTGGTCAACACCCAATACCTCTCAGGTATCCCCGCTTCTTCCTCTGCCATCAGGAACAAAGTAAATCCCTTCCCACCGGCGGCAACGTCGCAGGCACCTGGGGGAGCTCACCTGGCTGCCCACTATGGCTACTTATCCAAGGACTGTGCTCAGGGCGGCCTCATGGGTCTGCCAGAGTTGCAGGACCCCACGTGCTGCCGCCACCTGGAAATTTTTGAAAAAGGGGCTCCATTTTTTCTTTGCATCGGGCCCTGCGGGTTATGCAGCAGATCCCCGCCGCACCCCCCTCCACTCACGTGCACCTGCGCGCTCAGGAGCTTATTGAGAGGTAACACCTGTGAGCAATAAAGACTGAGGGATGGAGCAGAGAGAACGTCCGCTTGCCGCGCGAGGTGTCGAAGTGTGGCCAACCCAAAGGAGACTTCGGCGGCGGGCACAGCCCTCACGGTGCTCGGTCACCGCTGGGGACTGGCTGGCAGACCCCCGGCCGTGATGTGGAGGCCGAGGCTGACCGAAGGCACCAGCAGCCGGGGTCATCGGGGTCATCGGCTCACGGCAGGCCTCCTGGCTGAACAGCAAGGCGCCCCATGGCTACCACAAGAGGTACCTTTTTCCTCTTTTTTCTTTGTGATGTAAAGTTTCCTGAGTCTTGAGGGACTGGGAGAGGCGGGCAGAGTCCTCTCGCTGCCCCAGCGGCCATGAGGGTGGGACAGAGACAGAAAGAGAGAATATGCTTTCCCCTCTTCTCCATTCTGAGCACGAAAGGAAAGAGAATGGGCTCCGCCAGCCAGAGGGCCCGCTGTAGGCCCGTGGACATCAGGGGTGCTTTTCTCCCGTCCCGCTCACCGTCACGGAACCAAACAGCCGACCGGGAGTCCTGGTAAGGCCTGCAGCCTTTCCCGCGTGCGCGCAGCCCCAGATGTCCCGACACGGGAAACGGAGGCGATGGTGCCCGCGCACGCGGTGTGGGGCGCGCCTCTGCGTGCGAGTCGCTCGGTGAACACCCGCGACTCTGCCTGCAGACGTGCGTTCACGGGCAGGCTGGAAGGCTGTAGCCGTTTCTGAGAATGGATCCATCTTATCGAGTGGTTGGGCCTGTTCCTGTGCAGGTCGCATGCCCCTGGTGGGGCTACTGTACTCTCTCGCGTACTCACATACACTCCTGCTATACTCTGTTGTGTACCCTATCCAGTCTATGCACCCCAGCCTGTATTTTCTGAGTAACCACTGTGTCAGGTATGGTGCAGGATGCTGCAGAGATCAGAAACCTATAAAACCCAATGTCAAAGAATGTGGGTCCAGCCTCCGGCATTCAAGGCGGGGCCCAAACCATGATAGAGGCAGCTGATTTTAAAAGCAGTGGAGGGTTTGGTGCCTTGAATAGTATCTCAGAGTCAGAGGCCAACATCCAGGAACTCACCAAATCAGTCATCAATGGAAGGGGGAAGTCAAACCCTGGCATGGTGGCCACAGGGCAGAGGTGAGCTGTGGACACTGCATTTGACTGTGTGATTCCTGTTTTATCTGCAGTTAATCAGTGTAGCTTATGGGGCTGCATCGGAACGAGACTCCCATCAGGAAGCCCGGGTGTTCATTCCTGACATAGGAACTTGTTACTCTTCAGTCTTTATTGTGCTGGGAAAAAAAGAGGCTAATTCCCGGGATGAAAAGAAACCCTATTAATGGAAGGGACGCTATAAATTTGTATTCAGTCAGGCAAATCAGCAGTGCAGGAGGCAAAGAATAGCGCATCATGTTAGGTTACTCCTGTCTCGGGCTGTCAATTTAAAACACCTTTTGCGCATTCTTTTCCTTGACCAAGTAGATGTGCGTTTCATGCCAGTGTGAAGGCAACACAGGATAACTTGCAGCATCGCCCCTCCCCCCACACGTAAGCGGTTCAATAGAGAAAGCTTGTAAGTTTAACCAGAGCTGCTTTTATTGGAAGCATTTTCTGTGTATAAATATAAGGTAGCTATTAATGTGCGTGTTGTGTGTATGTGTGCGTGACTTAGATGCAATTTGAAAAAAGAGAAAGACTGCAGTGGTTAGAACGATAATGATTTGCAACTGAAAATCCATTAGCCCTGTCTATGGACGCTGCTAAATATACCAAATGTCAGGATGCGGTGGACTGGAAGGACAGCCTTAAAATAGTTCCTTTGAAAATAGCCCCTCCGGATGGCTTTTCTCCACAGATCTATCTCCTTGACACATATTCCTGGGGAAATAGAGCCAGTGATCGGGGTGCAGGGTGGATTCTAGGGAGGGAGGAGCAGACCTGAGTGATGGACAGTGTAAAACCCCAGGGATCTGAGGCCAGGGGTCCCCACAGCCCAGGACACCTGCATCCCCTGTCCCCTCGCCCTGATGAGAGATGGCTGGCCTCATTGGCAGGGGCGGACTTGGCGTCCTGTCCCCAAGCTGGTGCTGTGCAGCATCTGCCCAGCAGACAGGATCGGAGATGAGGAAGAGGAAACTGGCTTCGGGTGCTGGCCTGAGAGGCAGTTGGAAGTGGCTGGGGGCTGCGGCCAGACTTCCTGCCGCCTGCATCTGCATTGTTTTTCCTGGGGGTTCCTCCTTGCTGTGAGAACCCACTCTGCTGCCTTCACAGCAGGCCCCAAGTGCCAGGGAGCAACCCCCATGCAACACACACACAC
>NW_006437746.1:2796721-2797502 GCF_000325575.1 Pteropus alecto
CCCCCCCCCGCAGCTCCCTCAGGTGGGACCCATACAAGCTGTGTGTTTTACATTTATTCCTAAATTGCTCAAAGGGGTTAAGGTCCAGGTCCCCACAGCGGTGACCGGTGACTGGTTTACTTTCCCGGCTGCCTTCTCTGCCCTTCTCACTGCACCCCTCCCCTCCCGGGGTTTCCTGGGGTCACCTCCCAAATAAACTATTTGTACGTGATTCCTCATCTCAGAGTCACCTTCTGAAGGAAGCCAAAAACAAATGTATGACTTCTGTTGTGTCTATTCAGAGTCCTTATTTACTTATTTTCCCAGAATAGAGATGGAAACCATAAGAGAGAGTGCCAGATATTTGAGTTTTTGATCTGTTGTAATTATACTCCATGACCTAACAGTAGAAGCGGGGAACTAGGCTGATGGAGAGGAAGGACGTTTAGCAGAGGCAGCGGGAGACCAGCATCTGCTGGTAAACAGCACTTCTGCGTTTTGCCTAGGTTATGGGGTTGCCTTCGGACTTAACTCTGTACCTAGGAAACTTGAGTAAGTCACACCAGGAAGACTTTTGAGTAAAGTTTCTTTTGCCAAGGGTCGAAGAGCAGGAAGACGTTGGGAGTGCTGGTCTAAGTGAAAAACCAGGTGTGGGAAAGTCAGAGGCTGGCCACTCACCCTCCCTGTCCTGCTGGCCCAGTCCCTCGGGCAGGACCCGGGCCTCCCATTCCTGGTCTGAAGCTCAGTCCCCACCAGAACTAACATTCTGCCTCAGAACCCAAGGCCCTATGACTAGAAACCT
>NW_006437746.1:2797540-2820136 GCF_000325575.1 Pteropus alecto
ATCTGCGTCCCCTGCGAGCTGGTTAGACAGGCAGATTCTCAATGCCACCTGTAGACCTACTAGTGGTCTGCATTTTAGTAGATTCTCAGGTGCTCCGTGTCGCCTCTGGCATTTAGAAGTGGTTGCCTCTGGAAAGGGGATTCAGGCAGGGACTGGAAGTTGGGAAGGATGGAGCTATTACTGCTAGCTGGGTGGGCACATGACTGATAAAAATGAAGAAGCCATTATAAATAGAGGAAATTGACATTTTAGAATATTATTTAAAGCTGTGGAGTTTAAAAACAAAAGAACTAAAAATGTTTTTAAAGACAGTTTGTGTGAAGCAGGGTGAGGGCAGAGGGTTAGAATATGTTAGCTAAATGCCATATCTTTTATTTAGAGAAGCCGAAATATATAGGTTAAGAAACAGAGGTATAAACATGTCATTTAGAAAAATGTGAATAACTACCAAGAAGAAAAAGAAGCAGAATCATTTTAAAGCTGTTGGGCGCAGGGAGCAAGCAGTACTGGTGGCAAGGTGGTCGGCAGGAAAGAGGCTTTTATTTTTTACGTTGGGCTTTCTGTACTGTTTGCATTTTTATTGGCATGTGCATGCATTAATTTCATTGCTATTTATAAAATTAAGTTTTAAAAACGAAAAAAAAGGAGCTAGATTAAAACAAAACAAGGTCACAAGGGCAAGAGAGGGGTTTTTAGCCTACATATTTATAGGCAAAGGATAAAGGAAAAATAGAAATTAAAGATGGAAGAAAAATGGCAAATAGATCTTAGTCATCCACTTGTGTGTGTGTGCCTCTGCCTGACCTTCCAAAAACAACCTTGCCCAGAACTTACATTTTCTGAATCTTAGAACATCAGTACCCCATTTTCCTTTGGTAAAATGTATTCTCTTCCTTCCAATTGCAAAAGCCACCCCGTTCCTCTCCCATCCTCAGAAATAATCAGTGTTATCAGCTGGACGTGTTTTGTTTCCCTGTTAGTTAGCTAATGCTACATAACCGCACTTTGGCCGCCCACAGCAATAGACATTTCTCGCGTGCCTGTCTAGTGTGGTCGGTTCCTCAGCTCTACTCATTTTGACCGGGTTTTCCCACAAGTCTGAGGCTCACCTGTCAAGCCATTTGTGGGTGGCCTCAGCTGGGACAGCTGTGGAGACTGGACTCTTCTCCACGTGTGTCTCGTCCTCCAGCAGGCTAGCTTAGGCCTGTCCTCTGAGTAATGGAAGAGGCACAAGAGCGAGCGAGCCCCGTTGCACGAGCACCTGTCCACACTTACCAGCATCCCACTGATTCCTAGCAAATCACATGGCTGAGCTCAGTCAGGAGGAAAGGGTAAGACAAAGACACATAGCAACGGGGATAGATACAGGAAGGCGTGAAGAATCGGGAGCATCACGGCAATCGATCACACTACTAGATCAGGAGTTGATACATTATGGACCACAAGCTGAAGCTGGCCTACTACCTGTCTTTGTAAATCAAGTTTTATTGGAATACAGCCACGCTCATTCATTTATGTGTCATCTATGGCTACTTCCACTATACAATGACAGGGTTAAGTAATCGCAACAGAAGTGATGTTGCCTAAAATATTTAGTTTCTTGCCTTTTACAGAAAACTATGCCAACACCTGTTCTAGACATTTTTCTAATCACTTATATAGATATCTACTTATACATGTGTCATGTTAACTGTTGATTTTTTATATTTCACATAAAAAGGGAATACATGATATAGATTAAGCTATAATTTCTTACTTTAAAATACACCTTGGAGGTTTTTCTATGTCAGTACATGTAGATCTCACTCATTTTTTTAAAAAAGAACATTTGCATAGTTTTCTGTGGCATGGCTACATCAAGGTATATTTAATCATGGGTATTCATGTATGCTCCCCACCTTTTGTTTCTATTTTCTGCTATTACAAACAATAATTTCTAGCCTCATATATGCCTCTTGGTACACATGTGAAGTGTAATAACTAGAATAAGTGGAGTGAGTCAAAGGGTGGCTTATTTTTTCCAACACTCTATTATGAAACTTCCAAACAGCACAGATGAAACAAATTTAAGTGAGCACCTCCCAATTCTTCACCCCTTCCTGTATCTATACCCGTTGCTATGTGTCTTTGTCTCACCCTTTGCTCCTGACTCTGAGCTCAGCCATGTGATTTGCTAGGAATCAATGGGATGCTAGCAACGGGGCTCGCTCGCTCTTGTGCCTCTTCCATTACTCAGAGGACATGCCTAAGCTAGCCTGCTGGAGGACGAGACACACAGGTAGGAGAGTCCAGCCCTCCACAGCCGTCCCAGCTGAGGTATATCACTACCATGCTACCATTAACATTTTTGTATACTCGTTTTATCACATATCCATTCCCCTATCAAACCATTAATCTATCTAATTTTCTGATGCATTTCCAAGTAAATCTGAGAAATCAGTATACTTCCCCCTAAATACTTCGACTTACATATAGTTGACTAGTGTCAAATGGTTTTAATTTCTTTTGATGTAAAATTTATGAACAATAAAATGTTCAGATCTTAAATGGACATTCATGGAGTTTTGGCAAATTGTACACTTGTCACACCGAACTCCATCAAAACAACATAAACATCACCCAAGAAAGTTTCTTCGTGCCCCTTCCTGTTCGGTTCCCCCAACCCAGAAACAACTACTTTTCTGATTGTTTTCTGATCTTTTGCCTGTTCTAAAACTTCATTCAAATAGAACCATACAGTATATACTCTTTTTTTTTTTTTAAGGATTTTCTTTGCTCCACATCCTTGCCAACATTTAGGATTGTTACTTATTTTAATATGAGCCCATCTGACAGGTGTGTAATGGTATCTTATTGTGGTTTTCAATTGTATTCCTCTGATGACAATTGACATCGAATATTTGCAGTGCTTATTGGATAGTCATGTTTCTTTTTGTCAGATATCTGTTCAAATATTTTGCTCATTTTTCTCGAGTATTTGTCTTTTAATTGTTGTTCAAGTTGTTTACATATACTGAATACCAGGCCTTTGTCAGATATATGTTTTGCAAATATTTTCTCCCAGTCCATGGCTTGCCTATTTATTTCCCTAATGGTAGCTTTTGATGAGCAGATGTTTTTAATTTTGATGAGATCTGATTTGTCAATTTCTTAATGGTTATTGTTTTCTGTGACCCGATAAAACCTTTTCCTACCCCAATACAAAGATGCTTTTTAATGTTTTCTTGCAAACAATGCATAGTTTTAGCTTTTATTTTCCCTCCTTCCATGCTTCCTGCTTATAGCTTTTTTTAAAAAAAAAATTAAAGTCTAGTTGGCATACAATATTATATTAGTTTCAGGTGTACAATATAGTGATCCAATGTTTATGTATCTAATGATGTGATCACAAGACTAAGTCTAGTAATATTGTCATGATTTTTGCTTTTATGTTTAAGTCTAGGAGTCATCTTGAATTAATTTTGAGGTATAGAGCAAAATAAGACAAGAATTTCATTTTTTTTTCCGTATGGATATCCAGTTATTTCTGCTCTATTTGTTGAAAAATTTTCTACATTGGATTATTTTAGCACCTTTGTTAAAAATCAAATGACTGCATGAGCTTTATTGTATTTCTGGGCTCACTATTCTGTGCTATTGATCTATTTGCCGACCTTTATCCCAGTTACCACTCTGTGTTAATTATTGTAGCATTATAGTAAGTCTTGCAATCAGGTAGCTTAAGTTCCCTGACTTCGTTCTTTTACCAAGTTGCTTTGGATATTTAAGGTCATCTGTATTTCCATATAAATTTTAAAATCTAGTTGTCAATTTTTGTCTTAAAAATATCTACTGGGATTAAGATTGAGATGAAGAAAAATCTTTAGATCAAATTAGGAATAATTAGCATTTTAACAATATAGAATTTTCCAATTTATTAATGTGATATATTTTTCTATTTAGGTCTTCTTTAATTTATCTTAACATTTTACAGTTTTTGGTATAAAGTTTTTGTATATCTTTGGTTAAAATTTATCCTAAAATTTATTTACTTTAGTATTTTTAAAAACAATAGTAGTTTTTAAAATTTTATTTCCAATTGTTTGCTGCTAGTAAATGAAAATACAATTCATTTTGGTATAGGAACCATTAATCCTGTGACCTTAATAAATTAACTTCTGAGTTTAATACGTATTTTCAATACTCATTTTCTACTTAAAAATCATGTCATCTGCAAATACAGTTTTATGTCTTTGTTTCCAATCTTTATAGCTTTTATTTCTTTTTCTTGCCTTATCACATGGCTAGCATCACCAGTACAATGCTGAATAGATATGGTGAAGATAGGCATCCTTGCCTTATTCCAAGTGTTGGGGAAATATGTTCAAAACTTTACCATTAAGCATGATGTTAGCCGTAGGTTTTTAATAGCTTCATTTTATCAGATTGAGGAATACCCTTCTAATCTTAGTTTGCCATGAGTTGTTTTTATGAGTGGCTGTCAACTATTGTCAAATACTTTTTTTGTATCTATTCAAATGATCATATGGCCTTTTACCATTATTTTGTCAATATGATAAATTACACTGATTTTTCTTTAATGTTAAACCAACCTTATATTACTCAGATAAACATTACTTGATCACGATATATTATTCTTTTAATATATTGTTAGACCCAATTTGCTAATCTTTTATTAAAGATATCTGTATTTATATTCATGAAGTGTATTGATTTGTTGATGTTTTTGTAATGTCTATGTCAGATTTTGTTTTTAGGGTTATATTAGCCTCACAAAATAAGCTGAGAAGTATTATCTCCTCCCCTATTTTGAGAAAGAGTTTATTTAAAATTTGTGTTATTTCTTACCTGTTTGACATAATTCACCAGTGAAACCATTTGGATCTAGAACTAATTAGTTCATTTCTGGGCCAGTACCATACTTTTACAGTATGTTGTGGTACTTAGGATGCTTTGTTCTTTTTCTTTTTCAAAAATATATCTTGACTATTGTTATTCATTTTCTCTTTCAGACTAATTTTAGAATCAGCTTGCCAATTTCCAAGACATATCCTGTTGGGATTTTGCTTGAGTTTATATAAAACTTACAGACAAATTTATTAAAAACAAACATCTCTATTTTACTAAGGCTTCCTACACAAGAAATATTATGTCTCTATCTACTTCTTTTAAACATTTCAGTGAAGTTTTATGATCTTCAACATATAGGTCTTATATACCTTTTGTTGGATTTATTTCAAAACATTGTTTACATTGCTATCGTAACTAGGATTTTTCTCTATTTTATTAATTTATTATTGCTAGCATAAAGGAAAACTATTGATAACTTTTGCTCTTTAGCTGGAAAATTTGCTGGACCTTCTTATTTAAATAAGTTTTAAAAGAAGACACTGTGAGTGAAATAATTGAAAAACTAACTTTTAATATCCATAAATATAATCTTAATTGTGTGTGGCAAAAATAGCAAAATAATTAACAATTGTATTTCACTTCCTTGGAATTCACATCAGCATTCATCAGCTTAAAATACAAAGATATACACACTTATCATCCATATCTGTGGGTTAATTTTTCCCGATCTCATTTTAAATTAGATTTAGGATTAGGAGGTTTTAGTAATGTATAAGACTTAAAACTTCAAGTGCTGCCTTGACATCTAAGCCACACAGGGCTCCATGAGTTCCCTCTGGATATCCCCCTGCCCACCCAAAGGGAAAGGCTCCCCTCTGGGCTAGTTCCCCTATCAGCCAGACCAGCTGCACCCTACCTAGTTCTCAACCTCATGGGTTTCACCTCTCTGCCAGCCTGTGAAGTTATTCAAACAAACCAATCACATCCTTCTGCAAGAGCTTGGTGGTACCCCAACCTCTGGTTACTACAAAGCCTGCCTTGCATAACCCTTTCTGGTTCACTTGCTCCCCCCATATAAACCCTGCGTGGTCCTACGTGGTATTGTGATGTCCTCCTGCCCTCGCTTATGTGACTAATAAACTGCTGCCAATTTCATCTGTCCAGTGTCAGATGTATGTTCAGCTATTGTGCTCTTTCGGGCAGGAAATCTCTCCTTTACCAACAAGGTGACTGGGAGTTGATTAGAACAAATAAATCATTTTTGTTCTAATGATGTTTCTCTTCTGGCTTAACTGAATGATGATGGCAAAATAGCTAGAATTCTTCTGGAAATTCGTAAAGATGAAGGAACAACAAGGTTCTCTTGGGATCTAGCATGCCCTTAATTCTGACTCACCAAACCGTAGCACCCATGTGCTGCTCCAAGGCAATTAGGGCAGTTCATTCCAGAGGCAGACCCAGACATGCCTAAGTTCTTTGCTCAAAAGGGATACTGGTTAATGTGTTTCGGGGAGCAGGCCCCCTAAACACCTGTGCTCACAAACAGTGCAGGCCTTGGCAGGCTCAGCTCCATCTGGGTGCTCTCTGTAATTCACATACCTCCCATCTCTCTTTCCTTCTAAGATTCCCTTACTCCAAAGAGAAGAATCTTAGCATATTAGTTTTCCTTTGCTGTATAACAAATTACCACAAGCTCAGTGGCTTCAAAGAACACAAACTTAACATCTCACAGTTTCTGTGGGTCACGAGTCCAGGCACAGTTCTGCTGGATCCTGTCTCTGGGTGTGCAATAAAGAAGATGGCCAGGGCTGTGGTCCCATCTGGAGCTTGATGTCAGCTTCCAGGTTCATTGAGCTTGTTGGCCAAATGCAGTTTCTTGCAGCAGTAGAACTCGTGGTGACTTTCATCTTCTTCGAAGCCCGCAGGAAAGCATCTGCTGTAGCTTTAATCATTCCGACTTCTGTCTCTGACTCTAACGTTAGATTTAAAGGGCTCATCAAGAGAATCTCCCTTTTGATTAATACAAAGTTAACTGGCTAGGGACCTTCATCACATCTTTGCTATAAAGCAGAACCTAATCATGGGGCGATACCCCATTGTGCTCATAAGTCCAGCTCACAACCAAGGGGAAAATATATAGAGGGTATGTACTCCACGGGGTGAGAATCATGTTCATTGTCCATATTCTCTCACCTCAGCGTTAACTTTCCCAGCCACAATATTATTGCATATTATTGCATATTAAATATACATGGAGTATTGCCAACCATGGAGGGCCATTTTTGCCTCAGTGTCTAGATTTTCTACGAGGGCTTGATCACATACTGCCCGTATGGCTGGCCTTCAGTCTCCAGTCCCTCCAGAAGCAGAACTAATACCATATGGCCCAAAGCCCCCATCACGAATCATATTGTTACACCATCTGGGGGTCAAATACCCAGGCAGAAAAGACCTTCTATCAGGCACGACATTCCAAAAGCCTAGAGATCACTTCACAGTGGCCAAGGACAAATATCAGGACTTTCTTTGGGTAAAGTTAATGGTTCACGACACATATTCTGCACTGCCTCTCCGATTCCCAGAAGGGCTGAGCTCCAGTAGTCCACGCTAGTACCTTCTTGATTATACACTCTTTATTGCTTTCCTTCATTTCCCCAACACATGTCTATTCTTTATTCCCATGATGATGTTTCTTGGGATCATCTTCCCAAATAAACTAAGGATATTTGAATGTTTATCTCATGGTCTGCTCCTGGGGGAACCACACAAGGACAAAATGTTACAAAAGCACTCAAAAAGATGAAGAATTGAATATTGTTTCAAGTCAACGACCTGACCTGGCTATTGAGAGAGTAACTTTCCAAATTCCTCTAGTTCTCATCTGTGTTATTCTCCTAGTCCTGAGAGTCAATGCTCGTTGAGTTCGCTACCAGTGTAGACAAGATACTTCTGTCATCCATTAGCTTAGATAAAGTCATAAAGAAGGATGTGGTGTCCCAACAAAAAGAAAGAAAAAAGCCCACCCCTCTCAGGTGCCAGGAGATTGTGGGAAGGAAACAAGGCTAAGAGCAAAGCAGGAAAGTGAGACAAGCAGGTACCCATCACACACACATGCAGCCACATAACTGGCCAGACAGTAGCATCATGGAAGGGAAGGTAGCAGCAAGGATGGGAAAGGGGCTCTACCCACTCCCAACCTCCCAGATTCTTGTTTATAGTTAGGCTTCTGAACCATTTGTTCTGAAATCTGACTGTCCTTGAATCAGACTGATGAATCAGTTGCCTCTGAGGGTAGGATCTCAAAATCTGTGTTATCTCTTACCTGGCTGGCTCTCGTGCAGCCTATTCCAGTTTTAAAGCAATGAGCCGGTGAACTCCCACACCACCTCACCTCGCCTCACCCCAGCTAACTAAAATTCTCAGTTTAATGAATATTTACTGTTATCCTTCACAATATGTTTCCTGAAAAGTGCTCCCATTGTCATGTCGGTGTCTTATTGTCGTCTTTGCTTAGGAAAACACTTTTCATTCAAGTAGGTAATGGATTATGCACATTCGTGAAGAAGGCTGACATCTTCCCACTCTCTCTACCTCTCCTTTTCACCTGCACATCCTCAGGGCTGAAAGGAAGAGAGAGCCATGGTGCGGTCTAAATGGGCTCCCGTTTGTACAGTCACAAAACTCTGCTTACGCCTAAGTTTTCACATCAAGCAAATTAGGGGTAATTTTTTTGCTTTATAAAAATTATTCTTCGTTGTACAAAAGGATTCAATGCTGGTTTTCTTTTTAATATCCAAGATCTTTAGTGCGTTTCAAATATAATTCACTTGACTTTTTTTTTTTTTTTGAAAGACATTGATTGTATCAAACCAGGTATGCCAGAAAGTTCCTCGTTATTGGTTTTTATGTCTTTGAAGTGCAAGGATGAAATTCTATAAATTCATAGATGCTCTTGGAGGACCTGGTTATAGTTTTTGGAAATGTAAAAAAACCCCCCCCCCACTGAGTTGTTCAGATGAAAGAAAGCTAAGAAAGAAAAATCACAAGCTACCCTGAGACCCTAGAATCTATACTCATTCTCTATTTGTAATTCTCTATTTATACTCATTCTCATGTTTAAGCATATTTTGTCATTAAATTTTGCAAAAACGATAATTATAACTGATATTTCCGCGTGACCCTCTAGAAGTCATCTTACTTTCTGAAGGTTTTCAGGTGAGCAATACTTTTGTTCTCATCTAACCACAGTATCAAAGATTAACTGAAATGCCCACTGTGGAACACATAGCCCAGGGCTAAGTTCATTAGTTGGTGCTCAATAAATATTTGTTAAACGAAGGATCTGCATCTTTTATCTGGCCAGTTTTGCAGACTCTTCATTACACTGCCTCCCTGCTCATCGGGGAGTACTCATTAACACATCCTGCTCGTGAGGGGCTAACTACATTGTAGGTTGGAAGATTTGTTTCCTGTTTTTGTGATGTATTAAAATGCAACCCACACATCTCAATGTGCTCAGGGTGCTCAAGTCAATTTGAATTTTTTCCCAAGAGTGGGGTGTGGGCGGTGGGGTGGATTTTTTATACATGGACAGACAGCGTGAGACCAGGACAGCCCTACTCGGAAGGGCCTTGTACTCGATTTCATACTCTGTTTCCTCCACTTTGAAAATCTTAATAGTTTTTGCACAAGGGGCTTGCATTTTTATCCTGTACTGGGCCTTATAAATATACAACCCATCCTGTGGACAAAGAACAATCATTAAAATAAAAAGATCTCTAAAACATTAAGCCTTTTGATACGAGTGATACTTAAACGGGCAAGATTTTCAAATGTTATATAAAGAATATCTTTGTTGTAAAATATGACATATTCTCTATTGTAAGAAAGGAAAATGAATATCTGTCGTGAGCACCCCAACATTCCAGGAACTTCTATCCTCACATTTTAAATGCGAAAGAACCTTTGGGATCACAGAGAGTTGACCTTGCAAGGCGGCTCAACAAGCCTATGTCCATGCAGTTGGTTAAGGGCACACCACAGGACTCCTGGTTCCCATTGTTGCTCATACTGCATCATAGTCATAGTATCAGGAAGTAATAGGTCAAAGAATATGGTTTGTGCCTTTTCGGCAGTATAGGCACAGACATTAAATTTTTTTTTCAATAAGTGCATTTTGGGGATGATACAGTCATAACAACACCGAAAGCTAAAAATGCTCAGAGAGAAAGAGAAAACTAGGAGGAAAACTAAGAGATTAGGCAGTTTTTACTTAGTGTACATAATTGTCTTTGAAGAGGCAAGACAACAAGACTGGCAAGGTGACTGCCAAGGTCAGCATAGTCTTCAGTGACCATGTAAGTGGGGAGATGAGGAGAAAATACTTCCTGTACCAGAAGCATTGGTATGTCTCTGCTATTTTCATTCCATCATTATATGGTGGAAGAAAATACCCTCTAATTGATGCAGCAGGAAACATGAGTAAAATAAAGTCACTAAAAGTAAACAAAAAGTAATGTAATGAAGTGGCGATGGGAATAAGGGAGGAACGTTTCACAGTGATCCACTGAAAGCTGTATGGAAACACCTTTGTAGTACAGGGTAAATATTTTTGACAAACCATAAACTTTTTTTATATAGTTTTATTGTGGCAAAATATATATAACATAAAATTTACCATTTTAATCATTTTTAAGTATACAGTTGAGTGGCGTTAAGTACAATCATGATGTTGTGCAACCATCACCACTATGCATTTCCAGAACTTTTTCATCATCCTAAATAGAAACTCTTTAACCATTAAACAATAACTCCCTACAGCCTCCTCTTCCCAGCCCATAGTAACCTCCATTCTACTTTCTGTCTCTATAAATTTGCCTATTCTAGGTATCTCATATAAGTGGAATTATATAATATTTATCTTTTTGTATCTGGCTTTTTCCATTCAGCATAATGTTTTCAAGGTGTATCCATGTTGTAGCATGTATCAATTCATTCCTTTTTAAGGCTGAATAATATTCCATTTATGTATATGTCACGTTTTGCTTATCCATTTATCTATTGATGGATATTTGATTTGTTTCCATCGTTTGGCTATTGTGAATAATGCTGCTATGAACACTGAAGTACAAGTACCTGTTTGAATCCCTGCTTTCAATCTTTTGAGCTTGTACCTAGAAGTGGAATCGCCTTATCATATGGTAATTCTATGTTTAACTTTTTGAGGAACCACCAAACTGTTTTCCACAGCAACTGCACCATTTTACATCCTTACCAGCAATGCGCAGGGTTCAATTTTTCCATCTCCTCACAAATACTTACTTTCAGTTTGTTTTTTTTTTAATAGCCATCCTAATGGGTGTGAAGTAATATCTCATGATTTTGATTTGCATTTCTCTAATAACTAGGGATGTTGAATATCTTTTCATATGCCTATTGGCCATTTTTTTTTCTTCTTTATAGAAGTGTCTGTTCAAATCCTTTGTCAATTTTTGATTTGAGTTATTTGTTTTTTTGTTGAGTTGAAAGAGTAATCCCTTATCTTATAAATGATTTGAAAATGTAGTCTCCCATTCTGTTGGTTGTCTTCCCACACTCTTGACAGTGTCCTACGATGCACAAAATTTTTAATTTTGATAAATTCACCTATTTTTCTATTGTTATATGTGTTTTATAGTGTTATAACCAAAAAATCATTGCCAAACCAATGTCATGAAACCATTAGCTTTTTATTTGACAAAATGACTTTTAGAATTTTATCAATTACCAGCAAAAAAAAAAAAATGACTTTAAAAGTTGCATAAATGTTCAAGTTCTGTTATAGGTAGGTTGAAATTAGAAGGTTGAAAGAAGATATATCATTCAAATTTTGTTTCTCAAGGCAAGACTGGCTGTATTAATTCCAGACAAAGTAGATCTCAGAGTAAATTGCTAGAGACAAATAGGGACATTGTGCAATGATAAAAGGATAAATCTACCAGGAAGACAAAATAATGTGGATGCACCAAACCACGGAGCCTCAAAATATATGAAGCAAAAGTTGATGGAGTTTAAAGGGGAAATAGACAAACCTACAATCATAGCCTGGGACTTCAATACCTTCTTTTCAGTAACTAATAGAACTACTAGACAGAAAATAATTAAGGACATAAAACTCAACATTGTCAATCAGTAAGATCTGATTGATATAATGGAACATTCCACCCAACAACAGCAAAATACACTTTTTTTTAAGATCCCATGGAACATTCACCAAGGTAGACCATATCTTGTCTCATGAATCAAACCTCAACAAACTTAAAAGAATAATACAGAGTGTATTCTCTAACCATGATAGAATGGAACTAGAAATTACTAACAGAAAGATAACAGAAAAACCTCCAAACACTTGGAAATTAAACAACACACTTCTAAATAAACCATGGATCAAAGAGGAAGACTCAGAACAAATTTTAAATGTAATAGAACTGACTTAAAATAAAAACACAACATGTCAAACTTTGTGAGACACAGCTAAATCAGTGCCAAAAGGGAAATTAATAGCGTTAAATGCATACATTTAAAAAATCGGAAAGTCTCAAACCAGTAACGTAACATTTTATCCCATGAAGTTAGAAAAATAAAGCAAAATAGACCCAAAGCAATCAGAAGAAAGGGGGACATTTTTAAAAAGAACAAAACCAATGAAATTGAAAAGAAGAGCACAATAAAGATCAATGAAACAAAAAGCTGTTTCTTCAACAAAATCAATAAAATTGATAAACCCTTAGCAAGACTG
The DNA here is from genome assembly GCF_000325575.1 of Pteropus alecto. Lineage (NCBI taxonomy): Eukaryota > Metazoa > Chordata > Mammalia > Chiroptera > Pteropodidae > Pteropus > Pteropus alecto. The sequence goes on from NW_006437746.1 coordinate 2,810,169, forward strand.
ACAAAAACAAAAATAGAGAAGACACATCACCAATATCAGGAATGAAAGTAGGCATATCATTACAGATACTATAGTCATTAAAAGGAAAATAAAAGAATATCATGAATAACTTCATGCTCAACTTATTAGAAAGATTAAAATTTTTAGAAGAAAAAAGTTCTTAAAAACCATAAACTAGGAAAATTCAACCAAGATGAAACAGATCATCTGAATTGTCCTATAAAAAAATTAAAAAGCTCATATAAAAAATTTCCAAGGCCAAATGGTTTCACTAAAGAATTCTACCGAATATTGAAAGAAGTAACACCAATTCTATACAATCTTTTCTAGAAAATAGAAGAGGAGGAAGCACTTCTCAATTTACTTTATGAGGCCCCGATATCAAAGCCAAACAAAAGTAATACAAAGAAAGAGAAGTTTATGTCAATATCTCTCATGAACTTAGATGCAAAAACGTTCAACAAAATATTGCAAATTGAATCCAAGTATGTATAAGAAGAATTATGCACCAAGACCTAGTGGGATTTGTTTCAGTCTTGCAAGGCTGGTACAACATTCAAAAATTAATGATATCAATCACCACCATATTATATGGTTATATAAATTGATGCAGGAAAAGCATTTGACAAAATCCAACACCTATTTGTTATTAAAACTGTAAGCAAGTTAGAAATAGAGGAAAATGATTTCAACTTGATAAAAAGCATCTAAAAAAACCTACAGCTAATTACATATTTGAAGGTGAAAGACTGAATGCTCTTTCTCTAAGATCAATCAGGAGCAAGACAAGGATGTCTGTTCTCACCACTCTTATCCAACATATTACTAGAGTCACTGAAATAAGGCAGGAAAAAAAATAGAAGGCATACATACAGATTGTAAAGGAAGATACAAAACTGGCCCTATTTGCAGGTAACATGATCATTTACACAGAAAACTCCTAGAACTGATAGACAGATAAATTCAGCAAGGTTGCAGAATACATGATCAACATGCAGATATTAATTGCATTTCTATATATTAACAATTATCATATGGAAACTAAAATTGAAAATATACTATCACTTATAATTGTTCCAAAGAAAATTAAATCCTTAGACATAAATCTAGCAAAACATGGGTCTGCATGCTGAATATTGCAAAGTGCTGATGAACAGAATCAATGGAGACCTAAATAAAGGAATAGATTTATCATGGATGAGAAGATTCAACATAGAAAAGATGTCAGCTTTCCTCCAAAATTTATCTATAGACTTAATGCAATTCCTATCAAAATCACACCAAGGTTTTTTTTGTTGTAAATATAGAACCCATTCTAAAATTTATAAGGAATAGTGCAAGACCTATGATAGCAAAAACAATCTTCCTTTAAAAAGAAAAGAATAAAGTAAATCTCTGTACTTGATATTAAAGCTTACTATATAGCTGCAGTAGTCAAAACTGTGATATTGGCAAGGGGATAGACCCCTAGATCAATGGAATGGAATAGAAGACACAGAAATGGAACCACGCAAATATACCCACCAACTTTTCATAAACATTCAAAAACAGTTCAGTGGAGAAATTGCTTTTTCAGCAAATGATGCCTGAATAACTGGGTATCCATATGCAAAAAAAAAAAAACCAAAAAACAAAAAACATCTCAACCTAAACCTCACACCTTATAGAAAAATTAAGAAAATGGATCACAGACTTTAAAATGTAAAACTATAAAATTTATTTTAAAACTGGAGAAAAGCTTTAGAATTTAGGGATAGGATAGGAAAAAACCCTTAGACTTGATATAAAAAGTAAGACGCATAACAAAATATTAATACATTGGATCTTATCAAAATGGGAAACTTCCTTCTTGCAAAAGTGAAGAAGATAAAAAGACAAGCCAAAGAGTGGGGCACGATTTGCAAACCACATATTTGGAAAAGGACTCTCTGTAGAATATATGAAGAACTGTTAGAAGAGTGATGGCAACTAGATGGCAGGGGCATTAAAACTGATGCCATCAATACATCAAGAAACAACGAGTGTTGGCGAGGATGCAGAGAAAAGGGAACCCTCGTACATTGTTGGTGGGATTGCAAATTAGTACAGCCGCTGTGGAAAACAGTATGGAGGTTTCTCAAAAAATTAAAAATGGATCTACCTTTCGACCTAGCAATTGCACTTCTGGGTATTTATCCAAAGAAAACCAAAACAATAATTCATAAAGATCTATGCACGCCAATATTCGCGGCAGCACAATTTACAATAGCCAAGATATAGGAGCAAACTAAATGCCCATCAACATATGATTGGATAAAGAAATTGTGGTTCATATATACAATGGAATATTACTCAGCCATTAAAAAAAAAATGAAATCCTACCATTTGCAACAGCATGGCTGGACTTAGAGGTTATTATGCTGAGTAAAATAAGTCAGAGAGAAAAAAATAAATACCATATGATTTCAATTATATGTGGAATCTAAGGAACAAAAAGAACAAACTAATCAAAAACAGACTCACAAATATAGTGGACAATTTGGTGACGGACAGAGGGGAGGAGGGCTGGGGGGCTGCGAGAATGGAGTGAAGGGTTAAAGAAGTACAAATTAGTAGTCGATAGTTGGTCAAAGGGATGGGGAATATAGCAGAGCAGAGGGAATTAGCATTAATATGTTGGCTACGTGGAAGACCAGAGGAGGGAGGGAGCAAATGGGATCGTTTTATGAACTATATAGATGTCTAACCAATGTACTGTATACTTGAAACTAATTTAAATAAATAATTTTTTTAAGAATTAAAAAAATTAAAAACAAACTGATGTCACAGGAATAAAAAAGATCATAAAAGACTATTATGAACAATTATATGCCAACAAATTGGACAACCTAGAAGAAATGAATAAATTTCTAGAAACATACAACCTACCGAGACTAAATCAAGAGAAAATAGAAAGCCCGAAGAGTCCAATAGCAAATAAAGATATCAAATCAGTAATCAAGCCCTCCCAACGAAGAAAAGCCCAGGACCAGATCGTTTTACAAGTAAATTCTACCGAGTACTTAAAGAAGAATTGATACCGATCTTTTTTCAACTTTTCCAAAAAATAGAGGAGGAAACATTTCAAAACTCATAAGGCCAGCATTACTCTGATACCAAAGTCAAACAAAGACACAAGAAAACTGCAGGCCAATATTCCTGATGAACATAGATGCAAAAATCCTCAAGAAAATATTAGCAAACTGAATTGAACAGCACATTGAAAAGCTCATACATCACCAAGGGTGATTTATCCCTGGCATGCAAGGATGATTTACCATGTGCAAATTATTCAGTATGATTAACAGAAAGAAGGATAAAAATCACATGACCACCACATTAACAGAACGAAGGATAAAAATCACATGACCATCTCAATAGATGCAGAAAAAGCATGTGATGAATTTTAAACACCCTTTCGTGATAAAAATCTCTCAACAAATTTGGTATTGAAAGAACTTAACACAATAAAGGCCAAATATGAAGAGTTCACAGCTAACACCATACTTAATGGTTAAAAACTGAAAGCATTTCATCTAAGATCTGGAATAAGGTGGGAATGCCCCCATCACCACTTCTATTCAATATAGATTTAGAAGTCTTAGGGCAATTAGTCAAGAAAAAAGAAAGGAATCCAGATCAGAAAGGAAGCAGCAAAATTGTCTGTTCATGATCTTATATGAAGAAAACCCTAAACACTTCACACACACACACACAACCTTAGAATGGATAAAAAAAACATTTAGTAAAGTTTCAGGATATAAAATCAACATACAAAAATCAGTTGCATTCCTATGTACCAACAACAAATTATCTGAAAAGGAAAATAACACCATTTGTAACAGCATCAAAAAGAATAAAATACTTAGGAATAAATGTAAACAAAGAGGTGAAAGACTTGTACACTGAAAAGAATAAAACACCGATGAAAGAAATTAAAGCAGACATAAATAAATGTAAAAGCATCCCATGTTCATGGATGAGAAGAAATAATGTTATTAAAATGTTTATACTACCCAGAGACCTATAAATTTAATACTATCCCTGTCAATAGCCTAATGTCACTCCTTATAGAAATAGAAAAAATCCTAAAATTCATAGGGAAGCACAAAAGATCCTTAATAGCCAAAGTAACTTTGAGCAAGAAGAACAAAGCCAAGGGCATCACAATTCTTGATTTCAAAATATATTACAAAGCTACAATAATCAAAACAGCATGGTACTGGCATGAAAACAGACATAGACCAATGAAGCAGAATAGAGACCAGAAATAAACCCACACATGTACAATTAACGATCTTCAACAAATGTGCCAAGAATATACAATGGGAAAAGAATGAACTCTTCAATAAATGGCATTGGGAAAACTGGATATTCACATGCAAAAAAAAATGAAATTGGCCCCTTGTCTTACACCACACACAAAAATTAACTCAGAAAAGATTAAAGGCTTAAATATGAGACCTGAAAACCATACTACTACTATAAGCCCAGGACCAGATCGTTTTACAAGTAAATTCTACCAAGCACTTAAAGAAGAATTTTCCAAAAAATAGAAGAGGAAACATTTCAAAACTCATAAGGCCAGCATTACCCTGATACCAAAGTCAAACAAAGACACAAGAAAACTGCAGGCCAATATTCCTGATGAACATAGGTGCAAAAATCCTCAAGAAAATATTAGCAAACTGAATTGAACAGCACATTGAAAAGCTCATACATCACCAAGGATGATTTATCCCTGGCATGCAAGGATGATTTACCATGTGCAAATTATTCAGTATGATACACCACATTAACAGAACGAAGGATAACAATCACATGACCATCTCAATAGGGAAAAATCTTCCTGACATTGGTTTTGGCAATGATTTCTTGGAGATGACACCAAAAGTATAGGTAACAAAAGCAAAAATAGACAAGTGGCACTACATCAAACTAAAAAGCTTCTATACAACGAAGAAAACAATAAAATGAAAAAGGCAACCTACAGAATGGAAGAAAATATTTGCAAAACATATATGATAAAGGGTTAATATCTAAAATAATATCGTGGACTCCTACAGTTCGATTGCAGCCCCCCCCCCAAAAAAATAATCCCATTTAAAAATGGCCAAAGGAACTCAATAGACATTCTCAGAAGAAGGCATACAAATGGGGGGAAAGTACATGAAAAAATGCTCAACATCACTAATCATCAAGGCAATGAAAAAGCCTCAATGAGATACCACCACATATCTGTTAGGATGGCTATTATATGAATGAACAAACAAAAACAAAAGTGTTGGCCAGGATGTGGAGAAAAAGGAACCTTTGTGCACTATTAATGAGAGTGTAAATTGGTGTAGCCACTATGGAAAACAGTACGGTGGTTCCTAAAAAAAATTAGAAATAGAACAACTGTATGATCCAGTAATCCCACTTCTGGGTATTTATCCAAAGGAATTGATAATAGGATTTCAAAGAGATCTCCGCACTCTCATGTTTACTGCAGCATTATTCACAATAGCCAACACATAAAAGCAACCTAAATGTCCACTGGTGGATGAATAGATAAAGAAAATATAGTCTATACATGCAATGGAATATTATTCAGCCTTAAAAAAAGACATCCTGACATTTGTGACAACATGTAATAATGGAAGGACATTACAAAGGTGAAATAAGCCAGAGAAAGACGAATATTACATAATACCACTCATATGAGGAATGTAAACTAATCAAACTAATAGAAGCAGAGGATGAAATGGTGGTTGCCAGGGCCTGTGGGAAGATGGAAATAGGGAAGTATTAGTCAAAGGGTACAAAATTTCAGTTATGCAAGTTACATAAGTCTAGAGAGCATGGTGCCTGTAGTTAACGTTGTATTGTATACTTAAAAATTTGCTCAGGGGGTAGATCTTAACTGTTATCACACACACAAAAATTATAAAGCAGGTGGGAGGTTATGTTTCTAGATTGCAGTGATGGTTTTATCCCAAACCCATCAAGTTATATACATTAAATACATACAGCTTTCTGCATGTTAATCAGACCTCATTAAAGGGCTTTGAAACAAAATAAAGAAAAACAACAGGTAGACTCTAGAAAATGAGTGAAAGATGCGAATGAACACTTTGCAAAAAAAGGGTACAGAGATGGCCGATCAGTATATAAAGATATTCAATATCTTTAGCCATCATGGAAATGCAAATTAAAACCAAAATGAGATACTAGTGTCCCTATCAAAATCACTAGAATAAAAAAGTGACAACATCAGATGCTGCTAAGGATGAGGAGAAACTGGATCACTCATACATTGCTGTTGAGATTATAAAGTGGTACAGGCCCTCTGGAAAAGAGTCTGGCAGTTTCTTCCCAAAATAAAAATGTGCTTACTATACGACCCAGCAATTGCTCTCTTGGGCAATTATCCCAGAGAAATGAAAACATTCACACAAAAACCTGTATACAAATGTTCATAGCAGCTTTATTTGTAATAGCCCAAATCTGGAAACAACACATGTCTTTCAATGAGTGAATGGTTAAAAAAACCTTTACCTTTGTGGTACCTCCATACCATGAAATTGCTACCCAGCAATTTTTTTAAATGAATTATTGATGCGCACAATGACTTGTACGAATTTCAAGGGAATTATGCTGAGTGAATAAAGCCAGTCCAAAAAAGACTACATAACTGTTTAATTCCATTTATATAACATTCTCAAAATGATAAAATGATATAAAAACAGATCACTGGTTGTCAGCCCTCCCTTTAGGTGTGGTCATGAAAGGCAACAGGAGGGAACCCTGCGGGGATGGACCAGTTTTGTACCTTAACTGTGTTGGCGGATATGTACCTATCTACACGCATGATAAGATTGTTTAGCACCAAGTACACCCGCAAATATGCAGGTAAAGCTGAGGAAATCGAAGATCTATGCTGATATCCTGGCTGTGGTATTGTACTGTAGTTTTGGGAATTGTTGATACTGTGGGAAACCGTGTTGCTTCTGAACAACTGTATGTGAATCTAAGATTATCTCAAAATACTTTGATATTTCAAATGTGAGAACGCTCGGGGCTATTTCTTTTTAAAAATAAAATACAATCCTTTTAAAAATGCAATGGCCAGGGGCAGAAGGCTATTTCATACATTTTAAGAATCCACCTAATTCTTAAGTGCCACTCCCTCACCTTGCTGTCAGCGACATGATGTGCGATGCATAGTGTTGGAATTAGGAGTTCGAAAGGCAGATACCGGCCGTAGCCTCGCGGTGTTCAGGTGTGTGCGTATATAGGTGGGCACCGGCGTGAGAGAAAGAAAGAGGGAGCAGAGCTATGCCTCCCCTACTGTCAGGGAGGGTGGCCGGCTGCTGACAGCCCGGGAAGGGTTTAAGGAGGGTGCTGGCGCCTCGGGAACGCCCTCATGCTGCACCCTCCAGGAGGCCGTGGTGGTGGCTGAAAGCCTGGGTGCAGTGACTGAACCCCATGGTCCACAAGAAAAGGTGAGTGCCGGACGCGGGCGGGAGGTGGGGGCTCTGGGCAGCGGCCCGCAGGCGTGCTGGGCAGCCGGGTTTGCAGAGGCGGCGCCTAGTCTTGGATGCTGCAGCGAGACGCCAAGGAGACTCCAAATGCAGGGCTCGAAGTGTTGCGGCCAGGGAGGGTGGGGCCGCGCAGAAATCCCGGTGGCGCCAGCCGGGTAGCATCTGCAGGCCTGCGGCGCGCACACGAGGTGCACGTGGGTGTGGAAGAACCGGCGCTGCCGGGCCTCCTTCCTGCAGCGCCGCAGCGGCCAGGTGCCGGCGCTGGAGGAACGGCGGGTGGGGTGCCTGCCCCGCGCCCCAGCCCGGCACCCAGCAGGGAGGCTAGGGGCGGGGACCGCACTGAGGCCCAGAGCCTGGAGGCGCTCTCCGCGCGCGTCTCTTCTTGGATGTCTGGGCCTCCTTTTCACTCCCGTGCAGGAAGCTCGGCGGCTTTGTCCGGGAATGGTTGGGGGGTGCGGGAGGGGTAGGAAGGGGCTTCCCCACTGGCCAAACCCTGGCTTGAAGGATCACTGGGCTGGGCAGGAACCGGTGGGAGCGCTGTGGAGCTTCAAGGGGACTGCACCAGCAGCCGAGCGCCTGAGACTGGTGCCGGGGGCCGGCGCGGGCCGGCGGGTTCCACGTGGGTGGACCCCAAGCTGCGGGCATCGGTGAGGTCACAGGACGCCATCGTGTGAACTCCCCTAAACCAGCACACGAAGAGGGGCCCAGGGACCTGGTCTTCCTCCAGTTCCTGCGGGATTGGCACGGAGAGCGCGGGGGAGGGAAGGCGGCGGGGGCGGCTACGCGGCCGAGGTGGGGCCGCGGGGGAGGGTACGGAAGGCAGCGCGAGGCTGTGGCCCGGCTACCTCGGCAGCCCCGCGGTCCGCGCCCGGCGCGGAGGAGGCGGTGTGGGCGGCGACGTGCCCGCCGATCGCACTACGGTCTCTGCCGGCGTTAACCTATCCTCGGAATGAAAGAAAAAGGAAAAGAGTTCATTTAAAGGGGCGAGGGTGGGCTGGTGACAACCGGCTGGGAGGGCTTTGGCCGCGGGCACGTGGGAGTTGCAGGGCAGCGCCAGGTGTCCTAATGCCAGGAGGTGACCGCGAGCTCAGCGGCGCCTCCACCTGGGTTGAGCTCCGGAGAGCGCGATCTGAGAGGGTGAGATTCTTTAAATCGGGCATTTCCCACAGTGGCCCAAAACCTAGCGTTAACCCCTTCCCAGCCACCCGCTTCATCCCACATTCCTAGGAGAGAGTCTTTCAAGCTCTCGGAACGACCAGCTTCATTTTTATGTAAAAAGCCGGGGCAAATTCTTCACTTTAACCTCTCCGTCCCCAGGTCCCCAAGGGCAGCCTTTCACAGCCTTAAGACGCGGTCATTCCAAACCCACAGCGAGCTGCCCTAGTGCTCGGTGTTTGCTCCGCCAACCCCGGACGGTGCCACCGGAGGACGCTGAAGACAAAGTCTCGGCAGCCGTGGGGGTTTAGGAAGCGGTGGCCGCCGGGCGGCGGCGAGACTGCGGCGCGAGCCGGGCGTGGAGCAGCCTTGCGTCCTCCTCCCCGGGCGCGCGGGGCCTGCACGGACACTTGGTCGCTGTCTCTTTCTCCCTCTCGGGTGTCGCGCATTTTCTCAACAGCGTGACCGGGTAGACAATGAACTTGGAATCCCGAGGACCCGCCTGCCCGGGTCCAGTCTCTGCCTCTTGACACACCTCTGCCCTTGGCCGCGGCGGGCGTGGTGTGTGCCCCGGGACCGCCACGGCACCTCCGTCCCCACTCCCCACCTCCAAAGCAGCGGGAGGAGGGCCTTTCCGAGTTACTGGCCTCACCACAGAAGCCACATGAGGCCGTCCCCCTCTCTCTGCTTCCCAGCAGCAGAGCCACTGAAAGTCCAAGGCACGTGTGCCACTCACCTCCCCGAGGCGGGGCGACCCCCTGCGTGTGTGTTGGGAGGGCACGCATTTAACCGCACAAAGTAAGTCCCAGATGTGCAAGACAAAGCACTTCATGCAAAGATAGTCCAGAGTTCAAGTAAAAACAAAACAAAACCAAACCAAACCCGCAGGCACTGAGTCACTGCTCGTCTCCTGCCTCGGCTTCTGGAGCGTCCGCATCCGGGAAAGGGATTTTAACTGAATTTTTTTGCCAGATTCGCGTGGATCTTACCTCCTCTGGTGGTGCCGCAACAAGTGGCCTCGCCGCCTACTCAGCTGCAGTCTCCCGGTCCCCAGTCCTTGCTGGAGTAGCTAGCTGACTGTGGTGTGGGTGGAGAGGGGGAATCTGGGGTCGAGGGGAGTATTTATTTTAAATTGTGAAAATTGCGTCCTTTGCGCCGAGATTTTCTTGTTACAATCAACCTCCAATTTTAACGTGGCGGTATCATTAAGGTTAACACCTGGAAATGGAAAACTTACCCACCTTCCTATTAAAGAGGCGTTGTTTTTTT
>NW_006437746.1:2820320-2821041 GCF_000325575.1 Pteropus alecto
TTCCCGTGTACGTTTCCTGCGGACGGACTGACATTTTATTGGTGCGATCCAACCTTTGTGGTTTGGAGAAATGGGGGTGGGGTGGGGCAGGGGATATAACGGTAGCAAGGCGTTTCTTCTTCTATGAGATGCTTCTCCCCCTCCCCCCTTCTAAAGTACAGTGGTTAGAGTCTCGGCCCCCTCAAACGTTCCCTATGCAGCGTTTGTGCCAGACGCTTTACAGGAAAGCCCCCTTTTCGGGTAAAGCTGCTCATCGCTTGTCCCACGCCCAGCGAAACCCAGCTACCAATGGGTCAAGGTTCCCCGGCTTCAACACTGAGAGGCCCGTTCCGGTTGGAAAGGTCCTCAGGGGAGAAAGACGTGTTGCCGGCTGATTGAAGTGGGGAACAGAGGCTGCAGCACCTGGGGACCAGGGGCCGTCGTCCTCCTCCCTGTGGTTCTCTGTATACCGCGGAGTGCCGCCGCGACCTCGGCTGGAAATTACGCCCTAACCCAGTACAAAACAACCTTGGACAAAACTTTGAAAGAATCTAGTGTACAGACTTCTTCCAATCTGCTTACAATAAATAATCATATAAGTATACCCACATAACCACCCAAATGGAGAGCAGACGCCCAGATTCGCGCTCCCCACGTGTTGCTGGAGTTGGCGCAGACGCGTCCGCCGGCACAGTGGCGAACGTGACGCCGCATTTTCTCCGAATTCCTGCCTTCTAGGGTG
>NW_006437746.1:2821083-2822121 GCF_000325575.1 Pteropus alecto
AAGAGGTTGCGGAATCCATTCGTTCTGCGGGACCACTGGGGGTTTAGGGCAGCGCGCAACTCCGGGGGGCTCCCGCACTGCCCCTTTCTCTCACTTGAGAAAAGCAAGGCTCGTTATGGATGATTAATAGCCGGGCTTCCCACCACCATGCAGCGCGTCCCTGCCGGCACCATTAGCTTAGTCGTTTTAATTTGACCTTTATTATTAGCAATGTGCCACCGGAGGCCGGGGACTGGATTCGCACCCCGAAGACCGCCCTCTTTACCCCCTCCACCTGGCCTGCTTCTTGGGGGAAGATGGGGGATTTGCAGCTCCCGCGGAGCCCCCTCCACCTCCCAAGGGAGCAGGCCTGAAACCCTCGGAGACCTAACCAGGAATCTGTCAGACATCCCGGGCGTGGTCTGGGGTCCCCAGGGCCTCGGAGTTGGGCGGTGTCTGCAATGCATCGTCGTGGGTTCTCTCTGGCACAATGTGCCGGTGTGCAGAGAGAAAAACAAATAAAAACACACTCCTAAGTGCCACTGGCATCTAGAGTGGCGGTGGTCTACACAGAGTGCCTGCAGCTGGAGGTATGGGGGAGGGTACTGCGGCCGAGGGCAGGGAGGGAGAACTGTGAAGACGGGCTGGCCGCAGGGGAACCCTTCCTCCCTGGGTAGCGGCCGGGAGCACCCAGGCTGCGGCTAAAGGGGCTGGTAGTCTCTCCTGCACCCCGCCTGCTCCCCCGCCTTCTGTGTGTCCCCCGGCTTTTCCAGGAGGAAGATGGGGTGCCCAGCGGGGGTGGGGAGCGCCGGGCCTCGGGGCCGGGCTGTCACGTGCCCCCCACCCCCGACTGCGGCGGGAGTTCCAATCAGAGCGCGCCAGGGGGCTCCTCCTGGGCAGGAACCACCCGGCTCCGCGGCGTAGGGTGGGCCGCCGTCACCTGACCGCCCGCCCCTGCCCCCCGCGAGTAAGGGGCGGTGGTAGCGTCTGCTCGGTTACAAATGGCCCCTCCCGCCTCGCTCGCCTGCTCGCTCGGGCTCAGCGCGGACCCGCCCGGGA
>NW_006437746.1:2822172-2845459 GCF_000325575.1 Pteropus alecto
CCCGCCACCCAAGGGCGCTCCGGGCACGCCGCTCTGAGGCTTACCGCGGAGGTCGCGACGAGAGGCTGGACCGAGGTGGCGCGCCGCTTGCGGACCCGCAGGTGAGTGTGCAGTGTGGGCGTGGGATGCTGCGGGGACAGTGCGGGAGACCTGAGGGTCCTCGGATGCGGACACGGGTCCGTGCGATGCGCAGGTTAAGTTTGCAAAGCGAGCCCGAGGTCTCTCTGAAGCTCGGCCTCCTCTCGCTGCCCCTGCGGGTTGGGGGCTCACGCAAAAACCTTGACTTGGGGGAAGGGCTTCGAGAAATTCTTGTCTTGAGATACTTGACAAAGGTTGAAAAGACACATCAGGTGGAGCGTGTAGCTGCGTCTGATGGGGTGACACAGGTGCATTGAGTGTGCCTGCATGGGGGATGAGCCCAGAATGGGCAAAGCTTCTGCGGCCGGTTATTTCGTCCCCAAAAGCCACTTAGATGCCTGAGAGAGAAATCGCGCTGCTCTGAGGTGGTCACTGGACGATAAGGCAGCAAACCTATGACCCCCGTGTTTCTGATATGCCTCTGAGTAGCAGGAGAGCAGGTGGCTCAGTGAAGAGTGTGTGAGGTTTTAAGGCACCGAGAAAATATTCCCTTCGCCTTTTAACTTCTTGGTATAAATTAGTATTAAAAGTGCTGAATCATGCAAAAAGACGTGGAAAATAATCTGCTTCATTTTTTGGTGAAGTTTTTCAAAGCCGTTATCTGTATTTTTGGAATAATGCTTTGAATGTACGATATAGGCACCAGGTATTTGAAATCATATTCAAAGACTGTGCCTTTGGCTTTACGACTATTGATTGCTTTTCTTTTGGAAGGGCGAGTTGTCTCCATTCATTATCTCTTACCAGCCACCCTCCTAAAAAAAAAAAAAAAATTTTTTTTTTTTTGGCGTGGCCATGATTATAATAGGGGTGGAGGAAACAGTCCTCAGAAATAGAAAACATCCTCCTTTGATGAGTGCAATGATGGCCAATTTGATTTGTCATATGCCACTGAAGGGAATGTCAACCTGATAACAAGCAGACTAGAGAGAAAAAGAGGCAAGAGTTGCCCATGGAGGAAGAAATGAGCCCTAATCCAATTGTGCTCAGTAATAGAGCTGAAGGGAAGTGCTTCCACATTGGAGCCTGAGTCCTGCTTGGTGGAGGTGGAGGGGTGCAGTTTTTGATGGGAGTTCTGAGGCCTGACACCAAGTAGCATAATGATGATTTTTTAAGAAACCAGAGTCAGGATTAGTAAAAATGGGTGTGTCCAAAGATCTCTTGCCGGTAGCTCTGGGCTGCACTGTCTGAACTGCTCAGTGGCCTGCTGACTCATAAGAGAACCAGCATGGCTTAGCAGGATTGGATTTTACTTGTGAACTGTAAAAAGCCATACCTGTTTAAAAAAAAAAAAGCTTTAACAGAGACATCCATAAACAGAGCAGCTGGTCTCACATCTCTTCAGGGAGATTTTCTCCGATTCCTTGACTTGTCACCTTCATTTCAATACCTGTCATCCATGGTTGTGCACAGAACATTTGGTTCGACACAAAGATTTGAATCTAAATCTTAACACTAGAAATAGTGGCACTCCTAAAAACGTGATTCTTTCAAAGGTATTTGGGAAGGACACTGAAAACCTGGAATATGAACGAATAATTGAGTTTTCTTTGCCGCAAGGACTCCCTTAACATTGCATACAAGACCGGGGAGCCCCACCCTGTTTCCGAGCATCTGCATGAAAGGCCAGGAAATGAATTCAACAATTGCAGTGGTGCAGAGAGAGGCAGTTTTAGTCTTGGGTGTTCTGTGTATTTAAATAATTACTAAAATTTTGGAGAGTAGACTTGAACCCAGAGTTAAGTCTTCAAAGCACAGTGTTTTTCAGTTTCACCTGTCAGCTTGTTAAAAATGTTCATTTAACTTTGAGAGGTTGGTTTCGTTAGAAAAGGGATATGAAATGGGAGCTGCTTCCAAATTTTAATTCTGGGGCTACAAGACATGATTGGAAAGGCAAATATCAAAGCACAGAGTGAGGCCGAAAAGAGTTATTTTTGCTCTGGTATTCTTAATAAAATTTCTTGATTAAAGTGAAGGGTTTTTTGTTTTTGTTTTTGTTTTTTTTTAAAGAAAGGGGCACTCGTTTTCAGGCAATAAACAGGCTTGCGGAATAGACAAGCACCTGGCATCTCAGAGCAGAGATGCCTAATTGGAGCAGGAAACAGGTGAGTGAGCTTACCTTTTACTGCGTGGTCCCTCAGTCAGAACCCAGTCATGTCACGTCTGATTAAAGGAGGCCATTTCTGCAATAAGGCACGAAGATTTCAAATCCTATAGGAAAGAAAATGTTTTGAGCTGCTCTGAAGAAAGAGGCTTTCATTACGAATTCACAATTTATTATTGTCATAGCCATGCTTACCCGCATCGCCTTCCGGAGGCAGCAGGTCCAACCGTGAGAAAGAGAGATAGATATCAAGACATTTTTCTTTCCTTTTTTTAAAAAATAAAATAAAATAAAATAAAAAGTTTTCAAAAGGACATCCACCGGATGTTACCATTCACTTTTTAAGGCAAATAAATCATTTAAAGAAAACGATACTTTTCTCCCCGTGGCTAGAGTGAATTAAAGCATTGCTAAATCTGGACGTGGTGACCAGATTGTATCTCAACAGTATGAATTGGACATCCCGGGGGCAGGTGGAAATGGCATATTCTGTTCAAAACTAATGTTCAGTTCAAAGCTGCTGGAACCACCTTCTGCTTTTTTCCTTCTATTACCGTTCCCCTCTCTTAAATTCACAAACCACGCCTACAAATCCTAGCACCTGGAAAGCTATGAGATTTCACTAGGAATGCACAATCAGGTAAATGGCCCGTGATTGCGGGTCATTCTGAAATCAAAGTAGATTTCAGCTTTGTCTTCGAAAATCATGGTAGGTTGTCTCTCGTGCTTTCCTAAGATGCTGGCGCCCTGGAAGCCTGCTTTCAAAGAGGGTCTTTTCCTGAGATTTCCAGTGATTATTTTGTGGATGTTAGCTCTGCCCACTTGCACGGTTAATTGCAGTGCAAGAAGGTTCCAGAACAGTACCTCCTTGAGCTCCGACAGTGAATGTGTACACAGCATTGTATGAGGAGCATTCCAGAACACCCACCAATCGGTGAAGTGAATGTGCTGGCTGAATAAACACCTGGGCTGCTTTAGCAGGCCAACCCTGTCGTTATTTACCGTGGAAAGGTTGTGTTAATATATGCTGAGCTTTTGTAGGACACTAGAGAGCCTTGCAGGATGAAGAGAGGCTTCTGATGTCTGGCTGCTTTTCGAGGTGGCCTCTAAGAATCTCCCTTTTTCCATTTGAGGATGTCCAGTTATGTGTATTTTGCAAGGAAATTAAAGAAAACACGCTTTGCTCATTCACTCATTACAGGGACTTGTAAGATAGTAATATTAATAATATCATTGCCTTTACGTATTTAAAAGTTAACACATTCATATATTTTGGGGCGCATGAGTATTGAGTTGGGTTGAGTATCAGTAGGAAATCGCTGCTCCTTTGAAACGATAACATTCAATACTTGCACATACGTCTCTGCAGAATAAAAGAACGTGCTTTGGTGTGCATGCTCTGCCGCATACACATAAATTCTACACAAACTAGAACTGCTCTTTAGGATTATTCGGTTACTTTCTCTGAGGATGTGGGTAGAGTTTTTGTTTGTTTTCCTGGCGGATGTTGAGCTCTGATTCTGCTCTGCTTGGGCATCTTAATTCTGAGCACCCTCAAGAAGAGACGGCGAACAAATACAATCGTTCATATTATAAGCAAAGTGTATTTTTTGCACTGTGTCTTCTTCTAGGTTGCCAGTTTAAAAGTAGTCATGCTCTAGGTTTTAGAACTAAAATTCACGAGAAATAACTTTTATTTAGATGTAGCTCAGGATGCATCTCCTTTGGTCAAATGACCATAGATCATCTTTGCTACTCATGAAATTTGGAAACTATCCAGACTGCTAATGATCTGAATATTTTGGTCCTGCAGGTGTTCCTTTGCTACAGTGGACGGTGACTCTGCTCTTCTGCCTGCGAGTGGTTCAAAATGTAAGTTCAGCAAACCCAATAATCACGTATCGATCATTCTGAGCTCAATGCAAAGCAGTTCTTTTCATTTTCATTCCTTCTACCTAAGACTTTAGCCTCAGACATAAGAGTCTAGAAGGAGATGATATCATCCCCTGGGGTGGGGCAGAGAAATACCTAACTTAAATTAACGTCCGTCCACTGTACAGCAATGTAACTTTATACGTCTGCCATCACAGCCATCGATTGCCATTCTTCTCTACCCCTCTCCATGACAGTATTTTTCTGGTAAAGAATATGAACCTTTGGTGTCTGGGTAATGCCGAATTGACACTTCCCCAGATTTCGCATCTTTCTGGGTGGCCCTGCCTATTCTAACCTCATGGCTCAAGCACACAGAGTCTCTAATATGTAGACACCTCCAGCCTTGGGAGCAGACTTTTTTTGTGCTGGATGAAATTCTGTGACTATTCTCGAGTTTCCTTTCCTACCATGTATGTTAACCAAAACGCTTCTTTCGCTCAGCCCACGAGGGTCATGCCGTTGGGATCTGGTACATTTCAGTTAGAAAATGGAAAGTGTTGAAATGTGCAGAAGACCATTGCTCTTTCACAGAGAGATGTTGGATGGTGCCGGCGTTTTAGATTTCCCAGGGATGGGTCTGCCTTCTCCACTTTGTTGGAGATAGAGTACGTCCAAGGACGGCTCTTGACAGAGGAACCTGTTCTTGAAAAGGGACCGAGTGCTGGTTAAGGGACTGAGTGCTGGTTTAGACACCTCCTGCTTCTTTAAAGACCTCAACGTGTAGTTTTTTTTGTTGTTGTTTTTGTTTTTTTAATTCATAGGCATTTAAAGCATTTTATCGCATTCAGGGTCTAGAAAGCTGATTTTTATTAGGACAAACATCTGCCCTGCCGCCTCTTCCCCTTGCTTTTCTGCCATCCTGTCTCTGCTTCCTTGCCCACAACATGGATTTCCATATAATTCGGTTCACTAAATATCTCTCCATTTTTGTGTCGCCGCAGAGTTTATTGCTAGAGCTGCTCAGAGACTTCCAGCACAAAATAATATATTGATCACTCGAAATCCTGTTTGAGCTTGACTGAATATACATAATGGGGTGTCAATCGGGGGGAAAAAAATCTCATAATAAATGGCAGGCAACTTATATTCATGAGAAAAAACGTCTTGGACAAAATATCATGTTTACTGTACCATGACAGACTGATTTCGCTAGGATCTATCACATAAGAGTCGATATTTAATAGCAAAGGCAAGGTTAGAAGATGAAAATCCTGGAACCTTTCTCTCTTTGTTTATGTGGGGAAGCATTTTTGCACATCCTTTTCACCACAGCCAGCAAAAAGGAGCTTTTTCTACCTGAGGAATTCAGAAATTTTGCAAACAAATCTGTTTAAGTTGGTGTAGATTTAAAATCAGCTACTGATTTATGCAGTCCATATTTTTTTTAAGTTTTTACCATGTGTGTATCAGTGCACGCACTTGCTGTATGCAAATATTTTCAATGTGTATATGAGAGAGCACAGTATATTTAGAGAAAACCCTGCTTTACATAAATTATTTTTAAAGAAGTGAGCAAAAGAGTAGCCACGCGTTAGGAAAGCTAAGTCTTTTTTTTTTTTTTCCTTTAAAAATTTCTCATCGAACGATAAGGAATCTCAATTTTAAAGTTTTATGTGTAATTCTCTAAAATCTATTTTCCCGATTGAGCAGTGATTATGATGGTAGGTATTTCTGGGGAAGTGATGTTTTGGGTTACTTTCTGAAGCTGACTTGTAGCTGACACCATTGCAGCTCCTTGTTTGTGTGGAATCTGAGCACAGAGGGACATGGGGATGGCAGTAACTGAAATCCTGCTTCACCCCAGAATAGTGTGGGGTATGTTCCACTTTCCTAGCCCATGGGCGGGGTGCAGCCTGGCTTCCATCAGAAATTCTTGTCTCCTGTAAGTGAACGAAGCCAAGAGGCTCTTTGCTAATCAGATTTCAATTTGCTTTTTCATGCTCCCCTCTCTCCCCCCCGCAAAAAAAAAATCACTCTCTTGACAGATGTCTCTTCTAGTTCCTGTACAGTAATCAAGATTTTCGAAAGTGTATTGTGGTGGAGTTTTCAATTTTTAAATCTCAGGTCATATTCGATAACCAGAAGACTCTACTTATCACAAAGAGCATGTGAAAAAGGACAGGAGAGGCTATTAAACTGTGTAAGACACGACAGGCCTTGATCGTGTCTACCAGTTTTCCATAGGGTTTCAAAGACCTTTGCCTGTTTGCATCGACTTCATTAAAATGCTTCTGATTTGTTTTTCAAGGTTTCTGATTAGAGAATGCAAAATTTGCTGAGAAAATCGAATTATCTGAGGACTAGCCAGGTGCAGAAGTTCTACAGTGTATGATTATAGGCGAACTCATATTTTAGTAATACTTTTTATAGGTAGATACCTTTTATATCCACGTGTTCCCTTATGTATGTATACAGTTAGAAACTATTAGAAGTATGTGGCTCTGTGCACATGGACAATCAAATTTGATAGTTTAGGGGAATTGTGCTGTGGAGATTTTAGCAAAACCTAGGTTATACAAAAACTTTAAATTCAGGAATTAGCTTTTTAAATAAACTTCATTACTTATAACCTACAGAGAAATGTATGTCTGCAAATGTTACAACTTGGACTCATTGGATATCACCAATAAAAGGGAAAAATTAAACCCCGGGGCAAAGAATATTGGAAAGAAAAAGTTTCCCAGAGAAATTTGAGTCTGAAACCTGCATTTATAAGCCTTGCTATTGTCTTAAATTTTGCATAGTTTTACTAATTTATTTAAATAAAAGGAAGAGAGGAAAATTAATAGGAACTAAGTAAGTTACATGAACTATTTTCTGGTTAAAAGATATTCAAGATTATGTGTTGTTAATCTAAATATCCAGTTTTAACAAATTGCTTCCTTACCAGTCCTGACAATTTTACAGTGAGAATATTTAAAGACAAATAGAACACGTTTAAGCTCATATCCTTTGTAAATCTTCTCAGTAGAACTAAAAACAGTATACTCAGCAGATTCTTGGTTTAAAGCTTTTTAAACTGTTTTCTAAAAATCTTTATTCAACAAAAATTTCTAAAGCAGAGTTGAATTTGCAGCTGTTTCACAGAAATGGACATTATAATTTCTGAGGTTTGATTTTTATATTTGCTAAATTGAAGATTAGGAAGTACCTGGAACTCCTGTATTTTTGTTGTCTTGCAACTGCTATATTTTCAGAAACCAGAATTCAGGCTGTCTTCCATTAGGTGCAGCATATTTAAAGTTATATTCATTTACTAGAAGAACAGCAGTGCGACCAATTTTCCTTCCACAAAGGATTTAAATAATAACTAGTCCGATGCAGTGGATTGAGGATAATTTTTTTTTAAATTGGCGTTTTTTTCACTTAAAAAAAATACATCGTGGCAAAGAAAAATTGCAATGTGCTAATTCAATGATCACTGAAGCAGTAGTTTGGTGTATATCACTTTTAATAAATATGGCTTTATATTTAGTAGAAAGCTTGTTTGGGAGTTTAATTGCTCATGCTAATAGAAAATCAACAGGCAGTGTGCTTAGTGTATGTAACTACTGAGCTTTTTATAAGTTAGTTTCACTAAGAGAAATACTATAACACACAAGAAACCTTTATTAAATCTCCATGTGCTTCTTAAGAACCCATGTCCCCCATTAAGTGAGGACTAGCTTGGGGTCACAAGCAGCCAATGACTTTTTATGTTATACTTATTGCTGTATTAATAATATATGTATGTTATGTAAGTATATATATATTTATTACAAGCATATTGTTATTATGCTTAAATGCATATACATTTCAAACAAGATTAAACCATTCTGATTTAATTCGAAACCTAATATTGAGAAATACCTATAACAATTATCCTATGACATTAAAAAAATAGAGACTGGACTCCTTCCCCAGCTTAGTTTTTGCTTGAGATGCGTTTTTTGACAGACAGGTCCTCCACGGTTGTGTTGGAATTTGGTGAAACAGTAATGTGTGGTGATTTTTGTTTGTTTGTTTCGTTTTGTTTTCGGTGTGTGTGTAGTGGCCCGGGTTGGGGTGAGGGGGGGCTTTAAGAAATGAGAGTCTCATTTTTAAAAATCAAGTGAAAATGGTTAATCTCACTTTTAGGTTAAATTTCATCTTGCCGTGGCCTTGGCCTCCTCAAACTGTGCTTCCGTCACACTGACGTATGTAGACACACAAA
The DNA here is from genome assembly GCF_000325575.1 of Pteropus alecto. Taxonomy (NCBI): domain Eukaryota; kingdom Metazoa; phylum Chordata; class Mammalia; order Chiroptera; family Pteropodidae; genus Pteropus; species Pteropus alecto. Next base: position 2,830,542 of record NW_006437746.1, read on the forward strand.
CCCATCATATGATGGACTTTGATTTTTGTCTCCTCCAAGCAGAGGGGGAGGCCATCCTATAAATTCTGTCCCCAAACCAAGAATTGGAAAACCCAATATCATAGCCAGTGTTCATCTCCAGCAAGGCGGCTACACCTTCTTCAGAATCATCATTTCATTGCTGTGCTCTGTGTACTTCTGCAAACACCTACACCTCTTCACGTGTTCTTCAAAATCATTTTTCTCTCTCATCGTTAAAAGATAAGCATTCAAGATAAGACTGAAAAATATGAAACCTCCTGTAGAGCCACATTGCCAAGCTCTTCTACCCTTATATAATCTTGGGAGATAATTTGGGTATGAATTTGCAGCCTGGACAAAGCTCTAACTCAGGCAATCGTCATGTATCTTCTCTGAGGAGCCGAGTATTTGCAGAGCTGGGTTAAAGCAGACAGACAAACACACACCCCATAAGGCAAGGATTTAAACTGACAGTTAAAATTTTAAAAACCAGCATAAGGTGAACATTTATAGATGTGAGGACTGTGACTGTTTCTTCAGAGATATTAGTAAATACAGGAAAATTAGCCACATTCCAGCGTTTTCTTCTTCTTTCTCCCCTCACCCCCCTTCTGTAACAGTCTGGGGATGCCACTGCTGGTGGCCATGATGACTAAACATTCTTAATTTTTCTGGATCCTAACACGAGGCTGACTGGATTCCTTAGAGAGCCGATTTCTTGAGCGGCATTGTCCAGTGGAGCTTTCCGTGATAACAGAAATGTTCTACATCCCATGCAGAGCCCCTGGCCACATGTCATGATCGAGCGCTTGAAATGTGACTAGTTTGACGGAGGAACTGAATTTTCAAAATCTTATTTAATTTTGATTAACATTTTAAAAGCCACACATGGCTATTGGCTGCGTATCGGCCAGCGTCGCCTCACCATCGGGGAAGCGAGTCAAGTTGGCCACAAAGTCCTCTTTGTGGGTGATGTGAGCTAAGGGCGCACTCCAGAAGTCGGAGACCGGTCAGCGCTGAGCACGGCACCCTCTCCTTGTGGCAGGCCCTGCACAGCTGCCGAGGAGATCGTGGTTGTGCCGGTTGCGTTCTCATTTGTACATTTTTAAAATAGAACCGAATCCTCATTGAGGCACAGGGCATGGTATTGTAACTGCTGCGTGTGTGTATGCGTGTGCGTGTGCGTGTGAAGAATGCGTAAAATGAGATCTAGCCTCTTAGATTTTTGCGTGTACAATACAGCATTGTTATCTGTAGACACAGTGTCATACAGCAGATTTCTAGGATATATTCATCTTGCGTAACTGAAATTTTATACCCTTATTAGCAACTCTCCATTTCCCCTCCCCCTCACCCCCCAGCCCCTAGCAACCACCATTCTATTCTTTTTCTCCATGAGTCTGACTATTGTTGCTGCCCTGAGACCCAGACCCCCGACTGGGTGGTCTCAGTCATTCCAGGACCTCTCTGGGTCTCAGCCGGTTTGCTGGCTTTGAATGTACATCTGAGGTGCTCTGAGAGAATTCTGGCTTTGGGATAAGAGGTTTGGGGACAGAAGCCTGGATTTGCCCTTCCAGAAGGTCCTTCCACAGCTTCTTCCTGGTGGAGATTGGTTTCTGTAGCTCTCACCATCCTATGACTTGACAAACATAGATGTGTGGGGAGGGATGGGGGTAAAGGATGCCTCGCAGCTGTGGCCATCTCCTTTGTGCCTGCCCAGGGTGACCCCACACTTCCCAGCACACACTGGAGGCTTCGATCTGTGTGGGGGAGACAGACGGAGTGTGATGGGCCAAGTGGGTAAGGAAGCGCTGTCTTCAGGAAGCTCACAGCCTACACCCCACCATCGGCCCCTAGACCTGAGATGCTGCAATCTGGCCCTGCCTCAGAATCACCTAGGAGATTATTAAAAATATATATTAATAACCAAATTCCTGGGCCCCACCCTTCATTTGTAGAATTAGAACATTTCTTTCAGTTCTCTGAATTTTGTCTTCACAATTAGGGGGTTCTCGAAACATGCTGATACAACCGAATCAGCATCTCTGCGGGGGAAGGGTCTGGACACTGAAGGATTTAAAGTCCCTCAGGCGCTTCTGACGCAGCCTGCATCTGGCAGGAGTCTAGGGTGTGTAATAAGATTCTGGCTGGGATGTCCACGCCCGTAGCGCGTGTTCACTTCTTGGGCACTCGCTCCGCGTCAGGCCCTCCTCGGCATGATGCTGGTTCCAGCGTCCCGAGCCGTCTCCTTTTCCTGCATCCTTGGCAGTGTCGTCACTTCCACTCAGCCCACTGAGCAAACGGTCCCCAAGCCTCTGCCTCAGCGGTGACTCTTCCAGCTTTCTGGCTCTTGCTGGGCATGTCCCCTTCCTTGTCCACTCTGCTCTGGAAATCAGGGTACACACCTCAGCTGCTCCTCGTCCCGCAATCCGGTATGGTCTCAGAGGCCTGCCCCTTCCACCGTGGTTTGCTGCAGTGCCTGGTGTCTCTGGTCACTCTGAAACTGAGCCGGTGCAGGCCAGCACCGGTTCGTGCCGGTTGACCAAAACAGCCCTGAGCTGGCCTCTGCCTCCCTGGATCACTGTTCTCCCCAGTCGCCCTCCCCAGCTGCCGAAACACAGGTCAGTTCACAGGATTCGTACCACTCAACTCCGAAGGGCTACTTGGTGAGGACAGGGCCGTCTACATCTCCGTCACCTGCCTTCATAGCTCCCGCCACGTGGGGCTGCCCGCTGGGCCCTCCATGCCCTGCCGCCCAGGCCTGGGTCCACGGCCCAGCTGCTCGTTTGTCCTTCCCTCTGCGTTTGCTGATCTGTAGCTCCCTCCAGGCCCGGTTCCCAGGTCACCTGCAAGCTTCCTGCGATGTCTTGGGCCAGACCCCTCGTTCCCAAAGCCTTCTAGCACTTTGGTGGTTCTGCTGGAACACACTCTCTTCCACCTCCTTCCTCTCTGATGGAATGAGACATTTGAGACACAGCGGGCAAGCGTTCGTAGTAAAGCGAGAGGAGGCCAGGAACCTTTCTGCTGTCGTCCTCTCCCTGTGTCCCTTGTCTCCAGCTTAGCTGACCCGCCAGGTCTGTTCGGGCCAGTCCTGGATGGACCCAGTGAGCCTGCTTCTTGGGCTGTTGCTTCAAGAGTAGCCTCAGATGGCTGAGCCAGACCCTCGAGGCCATACCCCTTCTTCTCCAGAATATCCCTCAGGGAATGTGGGGACGGCCAGGTCCATACTCTGGACAGGTGCATGGAGATGAAGGGCGCCGGTTCTGTCCTCTCTTTCCCATGGGGAAAGGTCTGGAAGCACATCGAGAGAGGGAGACACACTGGGAGGGAGTCGACCCAGGGTGCTGAGGGCCTCGTCAGCAGGGAGAGTTGGAGCTTTCCAGAGCTCCACGCTGGTGAAGGAAGAGGAAAGAGAAGGTGTCAGAGGCCGAGGGCGTGTGCAGAGGCCGGGGGTGCGGGGCGGAGGGGGTTGGAGTGTGTGTGTGTGTGTGTGTGTGTGTGTGTGTGTGTGTGTGTGTGTTCGGTATGTATCTAGGAGTGGAATGCCAGTCATAGTGGATGTACATACTTGGTTTTAGTAGACTCTTGCCAAACAGCTTTCCTAGGTGAACCGATCCACACACCCAGCAGCCATGTATAAGGGTTCTCCTTGCAACACAATGAGCCAACACCTGAAATTTTCATTCTTTGTTCATTTGTGTGTGTAGGCCAGGGACGGGTGCAGAGGCCGGGGGTGCGGGGCGGAGGGGGGTTGGGAGTGTGTGTGTATGTGTGTGTGTAGAGACCGGGGCCGTGTGCAAAGGTGGTGGTGGGGCTGTGTGCAGAGGCTGGGACGTGTGCAGAGGCTCAGGGAGGGTGAGAAGGCAGCTTATTCGAGGAACGGCAAGCATGTCAAGTATTTCGCGTGGGATGGAGGTGGAGGAGGGCGGGGAGACCAGGGCCATTCCTGGGCCTGCCTTGCCCCGTATAAGACTCTTAGACTCTGTCATCAGGATGGAGAGGGCGGCAGCTCAGCAGGGCCGTGCAGACCCCGAGGTGGGCCACTGTCGGCCACTTTCCTCATTCTGTCTCTGTCTGGGAACTTTCCCCTGTCAGAGCCACCACACCGATGCTCCAGGCTGGCTGGGCCAGGGTCCCCCTCGGCTGTGTCATTGTCCCACACCTGAGCCACACCGCTCACTACATGGAGAGCTTTGGCTGCAGGGCCCACAGTCGGGCGAGGGGACCCCTGAGGCTCACTTCCCCGGGGCAGGGGTAGGCATTTTCTCCTCCTTCCACAGATGGTAGTTGACACACTGACAGCCTTATGTGGAAGGGGAGAATAATCCCAGAGGAGAAACAGCCATGAAGCCCCAGTGGACCGTGGCCTTCAGGACGAGCAGCAGTACACTCCAGACTTGTCCCTCAGCCAGGAGGCCCTTGGGCAGCTTTCATGGGAATGAGCATGGCCAGCATCCCCCACCTCACTCAGACCACCTTCCCAGCCATCTCTGGTCCCTCGGCCACCCTGCAGGCTGCAGCCCATAAGGACACGGGGACTCTGAGCGGCCCTGCGTGAGCCCCCCAACTCGAATGAGGCCCAGCACCTTCTCCTCCCCGCTGTCAGTCCCTGGGCTGACCGTGAAGGCTCCGAAAAAGGCCCCTTCACAACAAGCCTACACGGAGAAGTCTTCGACACCCAAAACGGCCCAGTCCACATGGGCACCATTTATGCCCTTATTTGTGGGCGTCACTGTACTTGAGAATGGTCAAGCAGCATTGCTTTAAGAAGGGCATTCGCCCATTCGATTTAAAGCACACTGAGAGGGTTCATTGTCCCCAGGCAGCACGGTGGCCTGGGCCAGTAGCCCGGGATTTGATCAGAGCTCGCCGAGTGGGCGGCAGAGCACACGCTGACACAGACAGCAGGGTCTGGCTGGCTGGCAAGGCCTTTGTCGTAGAGTCTGTGGGTTGGGGGAGGTGGGGAAGCTGCCTGCTGGATGCGGGCCTGCGACAGGCCAGCCGGCCAGGGAGCCCTCTGCAGAATGACACAGCAGCCCGTGCGGGGAGCCATTCTCGCTGCCACCGTCTCACAAACCTGAGAAGCTCGGGTCGGTTATGACTTAAGATTACAGTATTGGATTGGAGCCCCAGGTGGGAAGGATGATAGCTGTTTGTCACCCTGGTTGTTGGCATGAGTGCTCCATCGGCTAGTGGGTGGGGTCCCAGTGAGACCCTCTGAACTTTTCACGCAGACGGTTGGCCTGAAGGATTTGTCTTGTCGGAGACGCGGCGCAGTTTTAGATGGAGGAGAATCCAGAGCGCTCAGAAGCCTTCACCGTGTCCCATCTGCCCCTCACCCCACCCTCCGCCACCAATTCCTCCCACCGCTTTCCTGCCTCCCACGTCTGCAGTGCCTGCTCTGCCCTAGGGGGGCCGGGGGCAGATGTTGTAGGGGTCAGGGTCTGGGGCCTCATTCAGTCCAGAATCGCGCCCTGCAGTTGGCTTCAGCTCTGGGGACGTCATTTGAATTGGGAATGTCCAGGTATGTGCTCTCCACCCCTCGGGGCTGGACCTGCATGGGCCACCTGGTCCCTGAGCAGCGTGATCCAAGACGTATGGGGATTTGCCAGGCTCCCCACATCCACGGTTCATTATTGCCGCCCTGTTAACTATCCCTGTGTAGTGTTTCCTCAGCACTGACATATTTTTTATCTTCATCACCACTCAGGTAGTAGGTGCAAGAGGATAGGCCAGGGGCTCAAGGTCACACAGCTAGAAAGAGGCGGAGGTGGGCCATGTCGCAGTCCTGCCTCGCCGAGGCCTGAGCTCTGAGCTGCCTCAGTCCGGGATCCTGGTCCCGCTCATCCCTTACCCCAGGCGTTTCTGAGTCATGCGCTGTCGAAGAGACAAGTCACGAGTTCCAATGTGATCCCGGGGCCGCGTCTCCCAGCCTCCTCCCCACAGCTGGGCCTCGAGGCCCCTGTAATCCATCCATGCGGCTCCAGGGGCTCACTTTGCTTCCCCTCCATATATATCAGTGAGCCGCTTCCTCAACGTTTTTTCCCTCCCTTAGGGTTGTATTCCTGTTAGAAGAAAAAGTTCCCTACGCCATGATTTATGTCTGCCTCTGCAGATCATTTTTTTTGAAGTGTTCCAAAGACTTTCAGGATTATTTTTTGTTTGAATATTAGATTTCTGTCTCTGGAAAATATATAACCATATGCTGTCAACTCTGGATATTAGCATCAGCGAAGTATCCACCCCGACTCTTCTTCTCCCAGATAATAATCAAACGATCTGTCTCAGCGCAACCCGAACCGTAGCCGGGGAAATGCTGAGAGAGTGGGGAATGGGTTCGTGCTCAGGGCTACACGGCACCTGTCGTCCCTGATCCCCACCCCTCCTCGCGTACCCAAGGCAGCCGGGCACAGGCTTCAGGGGCAGGGAGACGAGAGACAAGCTGAGTGAACCCGTCAGCGGAGGCCTGAGCTCCCGGGCCCGTTCACGAGCGTGATGGAACACAGGCTCGGAATGAAACGGCTTGGCTTCACGTCCTGGCTAGGCTGCTTGCTCGCTGCCGTGTGCTCTCAGAGCAAGTTACTTACCCTCTCACTGCATCTCTGAAATCAGAAGAGGTCCCTCCAGCCACCTCACGGGACTCAGGGGCATGAGGCACTTTATGGTTTCTTTAGCTTATGCCATGTTGCGTTTGCCACAGTCTGGGCTGCTGTCTGTCTGTGGTCTCGACGCGCAGTTGCTTCTTGGCGAATGAGATTAGGTCAGGAGTGGGCCCCAGTTCTGGAAGCCAGACTGGGCTTGTCAGTGACTCCATTCTTCGTGTGTTCGTCTGCATCTGATTACCCGCTCACGTGACTCTTGCCCCATTTAAGAAAGCTCCTATGAGCCCAAACTAAGGCCTCGTCCCGTGGCAAGGTCACCTGCAGGCCACCCGGGCAGCTGGGGGCCCAGGCAGGTTTCTCATGGGCACTTCGCCACATCCATCCAAATACCACACATGAAGCACACATCAGATGGTGGCCCAGGGGTTCAGCTGGGGTGTAGTTCAGAGACCCCCACTCAAACCTCCCTGCCTCGTGTGTTTCCTTATGGAACATTCTTAGCCTTATGGACAGGATCTGGGTACATTTCAGGGTTCTAAAAATCTCCCCTGTAGTTGCTAGGCACCGGGGACCCCAACAAGCCAGCTGCACAAGCCCCAACCCTGCTGTTATCCCTGGCGCTTCTCTGTAATGCCACATCCACCCCATCTCCAGAGTTGCCACCCAAGCAAAGGCCAGCACCTCCCTCCTCGGGCCCCCGCACTGGCCTCCATCTGCATCTGTCTACCTGTCCCCAGCCCCACCCCTCCTCGCGTACCCAAGGCAGCCGGGCACAGGCTTCAGGGGCAGGGAGACGAGAGACAAGCTGAGTGAACCCGTCAGCGGAGGCCTGAGCTCCCGGGCCCGTTCACGAGCGTGATGGAACACAGGCTCGGAATGAAACGGCTTGGCTTCACGTCCTGGCTAGGCTGCTTGCTCGCTGCCGTGTGCTCTCAAAGCAAGTTACTTACCCTCTCACTGCATCTCTGAATCCATAAACTAATGGTACTGCCTCAAAGGGCGGTGGTGAAGAGCGAATGACGGCATCCGTGTGGCACCCTGAGAATGTTGTCAGCCATGGTTTCTGGAAAGGGCTGTTCAGAACGAGTGGCTGGGATATTTTGCATCCAGTGAAACCGGTAGTGATTCCTGTTTGACAGCTCCAGTGAGGCGCCCACCTGAAATCAGAAGAGGTCCCTCCAGCCACCTCACGGGACTCAGGGGCATGAGGCGCTTTATGGTTTCTTTAGCTTATGCCATGTTGCGTTTGCCACAGTCTGGGCTGCTGTCTGTCTGTGGTCTCGACGCGCGGTTGCTTCTTGGCGAATGAGATTAGGTCAGGACTGGGCCCCAGTTCTGGAAGCCAGACTGGGCTTGTCAGCGACTCCATTCTTCGTGTGTTCGTCTGCATCTGATTACCCGCTCACGTGACTCTTGCCCCATTTAAGAAAGCTCCTATGAGCCCAAACTAAGGCCTCGTCCCGTGGCAAGGTCGCCTGCAGGCCACCCGGGCAGCTGGGGGCCCAGGCAGGTTTCTCACGGGCACTTCGCCACATCTATCCAAACACACATGAAGCACACATCAGATGGTGGCCCAGGGGTTCAGCTGGGGTGTAGTTCAGAGACCCCCACTCAAACCTCCCTGCCTCGTGTGTTTCCTTATGGAACATTCTTAGCCTTATGGACAGGATCTGGGTACATTTCAGGGTTCTAAAAATCTCCCCTGTAGTTGCTAGGCACCGGGGACCCCAACAAGCCAGCTGCACAAGCCCCAACCCTGCTGTTATCCCTGGCGCTTCTCTGTAATGCCACATCCACCCCATCTCCAGAGTTGCCACCCAAGCAAAGGCCAGCACCTCCCTCCTCGGGCCCTCGCACTGGCCTCCATCTGCATCTGTCTACCTGTCTCCAGCCTCTGCTCCTGATCCCCAGCCATACAGCATCCAGAGTGGTCTTTAGAAACACATCTCTTACCACAGTAGGCTTCTTATCCCCACTCCCCTGTCATGGCCTCTGGCTTCTCCGTGATTCCTCATACGTTCTGCAGTTCCTGTTGTCCCCGTTAGCTGGTAAGGGCCACGAGGGCAGGTCTGTGTCCGTGTCTCTCGCCTCTGTACCGCAGCAGCCAGCACAGCTCGGCCTTATGGTCATGGGCCGGGGATGGGCAGAGAGGTAAACCTGAGAGAGCCTAAAGACGAATGTCTGGGAACCTGTCTGCTAAGAAGGACCCACTGGAGGTAACAGAGCTGGTGCAGGCGGGTGGAGAAAGAAGCCCCCCCTGCACCCCACCCACCTGGCATTTCTACCTGTGATAGACAGCCAGGGGCTCCCCAGGCCGGGTGGTGCACGTGCTATTGGGGAACTTGGAAGAGGGATCATCCTCTCACCAAGAAAAAGATGGTGGCTGTAGACGAGCTCCTGGAGACTGATTTACCGAGTCGGCCGGAGAGGACTGATCCCCAGCCATACAGCATCCAGAGCGGTCTTTAGAAACACACCTCTTACCACAGTAGCCTTCTTATCCCCACTCCCCTGCCATGGCCTCTGGCTTCTCCGTTCGTTCGTTGAGTACCTTTGGTGCCGGATTTTTCGCACATCGGCTCCGTTCATCTCTACCAAAACTTTGTGCGATTGGGCGGACACTTCCCATCTGACTGATAAGGAAGGAGAGGCTCAGAGAAGCTAGACACAGCCCTGCCCTCTCCAGTCCTGGCCTGAGCCATGTCTGAGCCAAATAAACCTACGATAAAGAAGCAAACGTTCAAACAAACCCTAACTGCCTTCGTGTGATCAAATCGCTTCATTTCGGGGTCACAGCCAAGATGAGGTCCCACAGTGAGGAAGGCTCAGATGTGACGGTGGTCTTGTTCAGCTAGGTGGACCGTTTTTACCTGAAGAGTCTGGGACCTGTCTGGGTCTGTCCAGGAAGGAGCTGGTCAGCTTCGTCAGTGGTAGCCGGGATAACGACTCACCTTGTGTGGACCTCTTGAGGTCTGACGGCAGGGCAAGGGTTGTCAGGCTCCAGATGGAGCGCTGACAGTGGCAGGGACACAAACGGCGGTGGACGCGGGAGGAACAGCAGGATCGAATCTTCTTCAGGGCATAGCCCTGCCTCTGTCTGCGGCTGAGGGTTTGGGGGTGAGAGCTTAACAGATGATGACAAATGGGGTAAATGCCATTTTTATCGGAGCGGCTATAACAGCCAGGCCATGAGGGAAGGATTGTAAGAAAGGGAGACCAAAGAACTCAGAAAATGATCATTAGAGGTGGTTCCTGACCTTTTCCTCCTCGGTCTGATCGCTCACGTGTCAATTCTTGCTTGTGAGCAGGTCCTGGTTCTAGCTGCTGGTGTGGGTCAGACAGACTTGAGCTCCATTCTCTCCACACAGACAGAGTCCCAGGATGGCATCACACAGGGTCACCTTTACCTGCGCTGACATAAAAGAGTCTCAAATTCAATCTCAGACTGCAACAGCTCTCATGCCGACAGGCCAGGCAAGCAGGGAATGGTCGTGACCTTTAGGGTGAGGGCGAATGAGGATTAGGGTTGAAAGATGGTGGAGAATAACAAGATGCCGTACAAAGAACCCAGCCTTTCTTTGCAAAAAGAATCACAGGACAGTCCCATCCCACTATCAGCTGTACATTCAGACTCCTGAGGGAGAAGACCTTGAAATCAGTCGACATGACCTTGGGCTGGGACATGAGCTTGCTGAGTCACCTCATTCCTGTCACTTTGCCTCTTCTGCAAAGTAGAACTGCCACCTATCAATCACCACATGCTTTGATGCAGCCATGTCAGGTTTATAGAAACGCAAACCACATTCGGGTCTGCCGTGTTTTCCTTTCAAACGCTGATGCTTTCATGGTCCAAGCCACTCTGACCCTGTAACTCTATAGGGTAGTGTTGGTTTTTATAATCACTATCTTATGATCCCTCCTAAGCGGCTCACAAAGCACTCGTGGTCCAACCAGGCCGCCTCCATGAAAACACAAGGATCACACACAGCCAGTAACGATTAGCGCCAAGGCCAAGGCCAGGAACATCCGAGGGAATCCAGACCGGAAGGAAGCTCAGGGCACTGGCTGCAGGATGAGCTGTGCCAGTGGGCCCCCGTCAATAGTCACAGGCCTTACCCCGCACAGTCGGCCACCCTGGCTCTCCGTCCTTTCATAACTGGGCCATAAAACGGTTCCGCTGACTCTTCTGCTGCCTGTGGTGGTCTCGCCTTCATCCATTAGTATGGACCGATGTTCCAGTAACTTTATATCTGGTGTTCTTGGATGAAAAATAGGAGGACTTTAGCTCAGAGACCATTAACAAGCTCCAAGAGAGAAAACGGAGCTTGTCCTGCACTCAGGTGAACAAAACAGTGGTTTTGGTCTGAAAAGAGCCAGATGTAGTTGAAACAAAAAGCTAAAAATGTTTAAACAGCTATAAATTCTCTGAGCAGTGCAAATGGCCCCAACATCCTAAGACGTTTGTTTTTTTTTTTTTAATCTAATCACTACAATAGCCATTTTTCTATAGAAAATAAAAAATTCTAAATTCAAACACACTAGGCTATAGTCTGTGTGATGCCTACGAGAATAGTGAGTTTTTTATTTCCCCTCAGAACTGGGGGGAAATTCTTCTACATTCCACTTAAAATTTTTTTCGGTACCAAAGAAGAAATTGTTTATTGTTAATATGTGTTCTCATAATGAATTATTTAATGTAAATTCTATTTTTTTCTATAAAACAGTTTGTTAGCATGAGATGTGGTGAAGCTTTTTCTTTCCTCCTACCAAGATGAATTTTCCCTATTTTAAATGACATCGTAAGACACTGGATAGAGGTTTTTATGCTGGAAATAGCGATGACCCCTTCGTCCCACCTGGTTAAATTTATACCCTCTTCAAAATTCTATTAATTCTTCTATTAATACTTTGTTCTGTAGAATACTCGATGTGCTTCTGTGGTGTCTATTAAGAAACTTGATAGAGACTTTTAGCAAACCTATACTAGTTACTTTTTAAATAATGAATTTATGAAGACCCTTCTCTTGAATACAGAAGCTTTAATTTGGATGCAAATGTTTCACGATAGAAATTTGATGGATATGTTACAAATCCCAACTGAACTCAAAGAAAGTAGTTTGGTTATATGCCGAATGCAGGAATAAAATTCCACCACTTCTGAAGCTCAAGATAGAATGTGAGTTGCCCCAAAGAGAGAGATTTTTAAAAAGGAAAAATCATTTTTTAAAAATCAGCAAGCTAATCAACCACAACGGAGTTTGAATTCCTCCTCTGACCAGGAAGCAGGAGAAAGAATTCTCAAATGTGCTATTAAGAGGTGGCTGTCTATGTGGAGAATACAAATTGATTTGAATGTTAGACTAAACACAGCATAAATTTGAAATGCCAATCAAAAACACATATATTGTCTCCCCAAAGCCATGATGTGTTTGTTGGGTGAACCCTGTCCCTGTGCCTTCTGAAGGTAAACGAGCGGGCCCACACATTCACGCTCACGACAGATCCTCGCTGGCAGCCATGTTCGTCTGCCAGTGGTGAAAAATACCAGAACCTGAAGATGATTTGTCCCATCGTGGGCCTGATAAATTAAAAATTCGCATGTGTGTGACGGTAGTTTTGCAGTCCCGGGAAGTCCGTAAGAAAGTAGAAAGGATTTAAATTCAGTGTTACATATAACAAAGCCTTTAGAAATAGACAAATATAAATGATATTGATTGATTTTTAAAACATCTTTTATTCTGTGGAGTCGAGGGAGCAACCCAAAGCTTTGGGGGACCGTGTGAGCTAACAGTGCTAGTGGCTTTCTGTTTTTTTTTTTAAGAGCCGGAGCAAATAAGAACATCAGTGTTGCTAAACATTTTCTGTTTTCAGGAGACCTACAGGAGAAAACACCACCAGTAAGTGGGAACAATGAAGCAATCTGCTTTGTCTGCATATAGGGACTTTGAAGGGATGCTCCAGCTATAAAGTACTAACAATCTCAGCGTGCCTCCATTCCTCATTTCGTGAAATTAATTTTAAGAACCCCGTCTTTCAGGCACTCAATCTTTGTTCGTTTCCGCACCGCAAATATGTTCCTCGTACCTATACAGCTCCTTCCCTGGGAACGAATGAGGAAGATGGTGTGGTCCTGGGTATTTATTTCATGACACTGCCCACAAGGGTGCACTGGCCTGTAGGCTGGATGCCAGCCACCAGCCCATCATTTCTCAGTGAAAAGAACCTTTCAGCTCAGTTACCTCCTGGAGAGAGCTGATTTTCCAGCAGTCAGGCTTGATCTGGGTAAATAATTAGAGAGCTGAGAGCTAAGACATCACCCTGGTGCTGTCTGTGATTCTGCTAATACAGCCAGACCCTGTGATTCCATCGCTGCTGCAATCTTACCGCTGCTTTTCTCCAGAGCTGCAGAGAGAGAGAGAGCGAGCGAGAGAGGAGGGAGGGAAGGAGAAACAGCAACAAAGCCAGTTGCTTGCATTTGTCTTGAAAGAATTAATGATATTTTTTGTTCTTTCGGTCTAACCAAGAAAACTGCTGCAGCTCTTTATCGGCCTATAAGGAGGTGAAGCTCAATATACCTCCCTCTTCCCACCACCCTCACCTACCAAGACATACGTGCCCAGGGCAATCACTTCCCCATTTTGATTTATTTTTAACACTGTATTGCTCCTAGTTTACCGGACTTTGCAGGGCTCTGGGTGCCCAGGCAGATCACATTTCTCAGAAAGCAGACCCTAAAGTAGCTTGTTGTTGAACTTTTGCAGCTGCTCATCAGAAACCAATTTTTAAAAAAGAAAGAAAGAAAGAAAGAAACACTAGGTATCTTAAAGTACATGTGTCTCTCTCCAGTATCCAGTATTCTCAAACTTTGTCACATTGTATCCTGTCCTCCTGTGTGGTACCCATGGATGGAGAAGAGCACAAAAGGAAGGGGTTAAAAAAATGATCCTAAGGGTCTAGTGAAATTCCCAGTTTTGCTTCCACTTGTGTGTTCAGTTGCAACATCTATAGTTATCGTACCATTAATTCTTATTGATTGAGAATCACGGTAAGAAGGCCAATCTGATTTATTGAAAAGTAGTCATTGTACTAATGGAATTTTATCACTTCTGAGAAAGATATATAGTTACGAATGAATACTAAGAAATAGAAAGAGGTAACTTAATTAAAATAATTAACATTCATGATCGGCGTGTTTAACACGATTATATGTTAAGTATAAAAGTTCCTTAACAGTTTTCTGAACCAGGAAGTGGAAAGCAGATTGAAGAAACAAAGGCCACTGTGGTCTTTCCCCGCCCCCCCGCCGCCCCCCGACGAGTGTGGGGGGATCCTAAATATCAAGAAAGCGAGAAGTCAACTAGTACCCAAACCAGGGCCCACCTCCACACATTTATTTATTACGGATTTCAAAATTAGTAAGTTCTTAATTGAGTCGAACTACATACTTTTCTGGCAAATGCCAGCTGAATTTGTAACATGGGTTGCTTGAGTCACCAACATGGCAGGCGTAGCTGCGTATTTGGTGTGTGACAAAGCCATCCAGGGGAGTAAAGAGGCCAGCCACAGGGCACCCCACAGCAGCACTTGGTATTTCTCCTGCTAAAATGCATTCAGACCCAATCTCCTAACCTGAGACTTTTTTAAAAAAAATTTTTCCCCACCTATTTAGTAAAACAGTTTGTCTTGGAACTAAAAGCATCAAGAGCTGATATTAACCACGTCATCTCTGAATGGATTAAGCATAATACTTCCCTTCCTTCCTTCCTCTGTTCTTCCTTCCTGCCTCCTTCCCTCCTTCCCCAAACCCAAGGGGCTTTTTAAGGCTGTTCTGGGGCAAGGCTGAGGAAGGTGTATCCGGACCGGAGGCAGGTAGGGTGGGTGTGTCAGGACAGAACCAGGGGCCAGAAGGCTGCCAGCTGCCTTTAGTCTAGCACAAAGGAAGTTGAGAATGTTTTCTTGGAGAATCACGGAACGTGATTGTCCCATTGTCATGGGACAGCGTCCGGGACAGTGTAGGACTTAAGTGTTTTAGGTTGCCATGAAAGAATCCTCCATAGGACCCCGTTCTGCCATGCCGTTTGAGGGTGACCGCTTTCCCAAGCAAAGCCAGGCTGGGGCTCTGCCCGGGGCGAAGTCTTTGTCTGCCTGCACGCCGGATCGCTCCCGGCTCCGGATTGATTTTTGGCCCCCGCTGCTGCAAGTTGGGGGCTGGCGACGTGTGTGGAGGAGGCTGGGGGCGGAGTGTGGCTCGCATCGCATCCGCTGCACCAGGGAGCCCGCTGCCGCCGCCGCCGCCGCTGCTGCTGCTGCTTCGGG
>NW_006437746.1:2847380-2859716 GCF_000325575.1 Pteropus alecto
TCTCTGAATGATTAAGCATAATACTTCCCTTCCTTCCTTCCTCTGTTCTTCCTTCCTGCCTCCTTCCCTCCTTCCCCAAACCCAAGGGGCTTTTTAAGGCTGTTCTGGGGCAAGGCTGAGGAAGGTGTATCCGGACCGGACCGGAGGCAGGTAGGGTGGGTGTGTCAGGACAGAACCAGGGGCCAGAAGGCTGCCAGCTGCCTTTAGTCTAGCACAAAGGAAGTTGAGAATGTTTTCTTGGAGAATCACGGAACGTGATTGTCCCATTGTCATGGGACAGCGTCCGGGACAGTGTAGGACTTAAGTGTTTTAGGTTGCCATGAAAGAATCCTCCATAGGACCCCGTTCTGCCATGCCGTTTGAGGGTGACCGCTTTCCCAAGCAAAGCCAGGCTGGGGCTCTGCCCGGGGCGAAGTCTTTGTCTGCCTGCACGCCGGATCGCTCCCGGCTCCGGATTGATTTTTGGCCCCCGCTGCTGCAAGTTGGGGGCTGGCGACGTGTGTGGAGGAGGCTGGGGGCGGAGTGTGGCTCGCATCGCATCCGCTGCACCAGGGAGCCCGCTGCCGCCGCCGCCGCTGCTGCTGCTGCTTCTGGACAGCGGGCGGGGGTGTCGCGGAACAAGCTGCTCCGCAGAGCCCGCCGCTGCCCTGCGCGCCTGCCCTGCCCCGTGGCCTGCCACACGCAGGAGCAGAGGGGGCGACCCTCACCCAGCCTACCCAAGATGGGAACTCCCAGGCCCAGGTACGCATATGGGGGAGATCAGTTGGCACAGGGGCTGGGGGCTCCATACGTGTAGGCCCAGACTCAATCCCTGCAGGGGACGATTTCCATATGACAAAAAGAAAGCGGTTTCTCCCCGATCTAATGGAGCCATTAGCATCTATTAGTAACGCGGAAGGGGTGAGTAGCGGCGCGGCGCTGCTCCGGCCCGGTTCGGGTGGCCGGTGCCCCCCTGCGCTCGGGCCGGTGCGCACCGGGGACCCGCGCGGACCTCGCCAGGCTGCCCGCCTGCCCCCTCCGCTTCCCCAAGGTGAGGGGTCGACCTCACACTCCCCACGGCTCCTGCGGGCTGAGCTCCCCCTCCCCCGACTTCTTTGCAGGGCATTCTCTCCTGTCGGTAAATCGCGCGTGTCATTTCTCACGGGGCATCGCGGGTCGCCTTCCTGGAATTGTCCTTTCACATTTTGTAATCCTGCCCAGACGCAGAAGCTCTCCTAGGAGGTGGTGCTTATGCATATTCATTCTGTCTAGTAACCGGCTGCCCATCTTGCCGTTGCAGGCTGATGTATTGATTTATGTATAAAGTGTGTTTTATTTTAGTAATTAGGCGATCTCGAATTCATGGAGCCGTCCTCACCTCCCAGGCATGTTCATCGCTAGGGATGACAGACAAAGGTAGTCGTGCCATCTACCTCCTCCCCGTCATTTTCTACCTGGTGACCACTGACTCGTTTTATGGAAAGCTAGTTAGGAATGGCATCCACCCCCCACCCAGGAGGAATCGCTGAATTAAATATTAGTGTTTTATAAATAAAGTACACATTTATTTTTAAAAGCGCACCATTTGACACAAGTAACTACTTCGGGATGTGTTGTAAAGATGGGACAGTGTGGTGTGTGGTTTCAGTTTGGGGGTGGTTTCTAGATTGATGCTACTTCTGTGAAACGGTCACTGACATGTTCTCATCAAGGCTCATGGACTGTTGCCTTTCATTGCAAAGGGTACATTGCAAAGGGTACAGTGCAAAGGGAGATGTCACTTTAACTGCGTCTTCTCGATCCTGATCTTATTCTTCAGCGTTGGTTTTCATCTTGCCACGCTCCCACCCCTCTACTCACCCATCCACAACCCCATCGTTTTTTAAAAAATTATCTCCACAGACCTACATATCTTTTTCAGGAACTCTATTATGCCTATAAACTTGACCTGGATTGTGTTACTGATTTGATAGATTAATCTGTAATACAGGAAATCACAGCCTATGGGTTGATATGTCCATATGAACCCCTCAGTCAAATTATCTAAACTGTTTTTAAAAGATGTTTGTAGGCCACTGAACACTTAGCCAAAATGTCTTTACAGATCCTTTACTCAGTTTTTAGATTGAGTGCTTTAAAAGCCTGTTCAACCCAAGCAGTTCTAATCAACGTAAAATGTATTTGTAACAAAAGATGTTTTTATTGTTAATGGTTGAGTCATTATAAATTTTCTTTATGGAAATAGCTGATCTAACAACAATAGAAATTTCACCACATAACGTATATCACCCTGATTTTAAACTCTAGAAGAAAGTATGCATTTCTCATATTTTAGTGGGAAGGAGCCACGTAAGAATAACTAGAGTCACATTTGTTTGTGGTTTATATTTTCTGCAAACTTTTTGAATATTCTATTTAATATGCCTCTTCTACTTTTTAAAAATGATCTGAATTTTCAATATACTGCCAATTTGTACTATATATAACATAGATGAACATGCTAGGCTTATATACATAGATGATTTAATTCATGGGTAGAAACGACAGCCATTAAACTGAGAATAATGAAGCGTCTGCCTTTATGAGAAAGAGCATGAGAGGAACCACTCCAGATCAATAACTTATAAGTAACCCCATGAAAAGGGGCCCAAAAGCTTTTCTTTTGCTTCAGTTCTTAAGCTTTTCCTGGTGGCATTATATTCATGTTGGAGCGATTAAGTCAAAACAAGAAGACAGAACGTTTACTAGGCAATATGTTGTTTTTATTTTCTATGTTTACAACAGAAAAATTTTTCAAATGTCTTTATTGTCTACTGAAAAGTAATCACAGAGCTGTTATTCCGATGATGGCGTGGGGATAGATTTTTAAGAGTAATAGCAGATATGAGTTAGGGTGTGACTGTTAAGCTTATGGGAAAGAATCTGGCATCCAGACATGGAGTGTGTTTGGTGTGTCTTTGTGTCTGTTTTATAGGAAGCACATTCCCGTTGTCTGAACCACACCAGCACTGATGTATTGCACACAGAATGAATTCGTAACGACTTAACACACCAATAAGACATTTAGCATAGTAAGCAGTACATAGATTTTTCTGAGGTCTTGGGGAGAGCAGAAACTTACCACAGAGAATGTAAAGAAGGGAAGAATTAAAGTGAGCTGGGCTGACTTCCCCTGAGCAAAGAGATGTGATGCTTTGAAATGTGGATTTTTGAGTAAGCAGACAATAAAAGTCCTCTCCCCACCCCTATACACACCACCTCCTCTCTTTAGGGGCACTGTCTCTGGCCTTTTGTTTATTGTAGGTGGAGTTCTAAATCCTGGGGAGGATGATGGTGTATATAATCTTTCACTGATGGTCCGAATTCTATTGTGCATCTACAAAAGATACACATACAAACACATTTATTAGACAGTAACCCATGCAAATATGTATTTGTGCAGTCCTCTTTAAATTCATTTAAAAGACTGTAGGGAATTTTTTTAAATGCCACGCCGGACTATTACCCTTCATATCTCTAGCTGTGACCTTTTCTCGACTAGAAACTCTTGATGATTAAAAAGGGTGGGTTTTTTTTATTTGTTTGATTGTTTAGGCTTCTGTTCTAAGAGAGACTAGCAAGTGGAATGTTCCTCACTATCAGAAACGTTTGAGACAAGCATCCTATTTGATTGGTTAAAGGATTCACTAAAAATATATGTCTTTTCCTCGTTTTGATGAACGATCAAAAGGGAACTAATGTAAAAGCGTATACCTGGGCAAAATTATGTTGCATCACGGTCTGTGGAGGTTGACTCCAGAAGCAGGGAAGTCATTTCCACTTTGTAGATACTGATCTCTTGTTTATCAGAGGTGATGCTGGGAAAGACGTTACTGGATAATAGTCGAGATTATTTATGTAGATATTTATTGGCACGCCGATCTATTCTTTGGACCTTTAAATGTACCTCAAAGTAGGATGAAATTCTTTGAGTGGCTGTTGGTGTCGCCCTCCTGGGCACTGGGGGTTTGGGCATTCCAGTTACCCCATTAGGATGTCTTAAATTCCTCTGAGAAATTATACGGAATGAAGACCCTCTGACACAGGTGGAGTTGGCCTCCCTTGGTAGCCAGTATTTGACTTCTAGCCACCTTTTAGTCAGAGCATCTCTAGGCTCACTTTGACATTAGATTTTGCGGTCAGGGTGATCCCCTCCCCCTTGAAAAACTACATCTTCTATGTACTTGAAAAGGACTTGATGTGGGTGTCGTTTTGCAGAACTCTGTCCCAGGGAGACAGTAAAATACCTTAGTGGTTCATCTTTATGTAATTTACATATTTTAAGCTCTTTATTTCAGGTCAGTGGCCTATTTTGCTACTCTAGGTGATGGACTAAAGTTAACACACCCAGTGCATCTTAGAAAGAGTAAATTAAGAATGATTCTGGCAGTCTCTACGGCCCTCAGTACTAGTTTCTGATAGTCCAAGAGAAAAAAAATCTCTTGCCCTTTCTTCAAACTTTATCCCAAAATACAGGGCTCTACTGGCCCATAGTCAATAATGGTGCATGTGGGGTTTGATTTACAAGGACGTTTCAGTGTCTCAGCCCCATAGGGTTTCTACGTAACATTCTCCAGGTTAAAGACACACTTTCCCTATGGATGTCAAGGATAACAATATAAAAATCAAAGTGTCCAGTAGCATCAAGGTATCGTTGGATTACTGGACAGCTCATGGTTTTCGAAATTAAAAGTGGTAAATGGAATGCGTAGAAATGCACGATGAGTACTGGCTATTAGATATGGTTATGCAGCCCCAAAATAAACTTCGGTGCCATCTTTTCATACGTACTTTCAAGTATAACCTTCACACCCTTGTGGCACTGATTGTCATATGCACCTAAAATGTAGATGGGTAGAAAAATAGGAATGTGTGTTAATCAGGTTTGAGTGCTAAATCGGGCCTGGCAATTCAGCAGTCTGCATTTTGCTTCACAAAATCCTGAAGACAGAGATCTGTCAGGATGCAGGTGGAGGCTTGTCACTATGCGGAACAGATAAGCCGATCAAGCGTCGTGGTCACCTCTTACACAGACCCATGTCTCCTGCTCTGAAAGAACCTTCTTCCAAGGAAGCTTGAGGCAGTAAGAGAAATAAGAGCAAGGGAGGAAAGCAGTTGCTGAGGCTCTTCCTCCCTGTAATGTGTCTGTGATCAAGCAGATAAGCACATGTCATGAGGGGCATTGGCGGGAAATTGGCCATGTGCTGGCCCAGTAACCCAGCACCTGGGAAGATGGTGCACGGAAACACTGAGAAATCATTTCCTGTGTGCTGTGTGCCTAGCAGGGATACAGTGAGACCCCCTCCTCTGTGTTCTTACCTTCAGCCACCTGAGGGGTTCAGTTCCTCATCCTAGTTCGGCAGCCATTGCCCATGACTGTCTCTTGGAAGTCGCTAGGGTGGTTGTGGGGTGGTCGCGGGCACCACAGCCTTATGAAGACATTGCTTTCATTTTCAGTGACAATCTGATGCGGATCAGGTGGAACCTTACAAAACTGCCAGCGTTCGGCCATTTCTGACCTACAAAAACAGCACTTCCTCGTTTCACTGTTTCGAATCTTGCTCTACTTCTCCA
Source organism: Pteropus alecto (assembly GCF_000325575.1). Classification (NCBI taxonomy): domain Eukaryota; kingdom Metazoa; phylum Chordata; class Mammalia; order Chiroptera; family Pteropodidae; genus Pteropus; species Pteropus alecto. Next base: position 2,852,973 of record NW_006437746.1, read on the forward strand.
CACAGCAACCAGATCATGTAATTCCCCTGCCTGAAAACGTTCCACTGCCTTCTTGGTCTGCTCTCAATAAAATCCAGGCCCTTGACCTTGGCCTCCTCCGAGGTCCTGCAGGACCTGGCCCCGGCCTGGCCTCCCCCCACCCCCGTTCCCTGACAGCTCACTCCGTTCCTCGGGGCTGGCCTCCCAGCTGTTCCTACAACTCACCTCAGGACCTTGTATTCTATGGCTGCCTCCTTCTTGTAATTCAAGCCCCAACTCAAATTTCTCCCCTCAGAGAGGCCATTCCTGGTCCCTACATCTAAAGAAAGCCTTATCCTCTCACCTCATTAGCCCATTTCATTTCCTTCCAAGTCCTTCATCCCTATCTAAAATGCCTTTTTTACTTGCTTCTGCCTTGTCGTCTCTCTCAACAATGGACGAGGGAGCAGGCCCTGGGCTGTCTTGTTCTCCGCTGTGCCCCCGCTGCCTGGTACACAGCAGGTGCTTCCGAAGGATTTGTGCAGTGCGTGTATTGGACGCCTAGATACCAGAACAACGGGCAGCTTCCTCCGGTGGACCCAGGGTGCCCCGCCAGGAGGAGTCTGTGCCTCTGCTGCCACCGGAGCGGCCATCACCTCGTCCGGTGGGGTGGGGGCTGGCGGAGACCTGCTCCCCACTCATCCTCCGCTGACATTTCTGAGCCCTTTTCTTTAGATTCCCCAGACCGTCCTTGGTCCTTGTAAGATCCAGCCAACCCAGTGATGCAGCCCTACTTCCTTCTCCGACACTGCCCTCCTGCCCTTACTCCTGCTAAAGCGCCTGCAAACCCCTGTCGTAGGCAAGGCTCTAGCGGGGAAACTCAGGCTAATGAAGGTGTGATAGGCTTTGTGATCTTTTTCTTTAAAAGAAAAAAAAATCACTCAATAAGTTGCTATACTGACCCAGTGGATTTAGTGACAGTCTGCTTGGGCAGCCATGGGACTGGCCGGTGTGGCCGAATTCCTCCCAGAATGCATTTCCAGCTGCCCAGAGGAAGGGAGAGGTAGGCTGAGGTCAGACTTAGATCTTCAGGCCCCCTGATTCCTCTGCAGGGACGCCCACCGTCTGGTCAGTTCACCTCCCCCGTCTGGGAAGAGGTGAAAACCAGCGCGCTTGAGATGTATTTCCTGCACACTTCCCGATGAGAGACGATGTGCTATTATAATTTTTAATTGGTTTTTATACTGAGAGCGTTGCCCACCCAGAGACGGATTAGGAACCAGAAGACAGACACACGTTAGGTTCTAGAAATGCCGAAGTGGCTTTCCTGCCTCGGGCACTCTGAGTGACCGGTGAGTGACCTGGAGGCCAGTGGTTATGACAGATGGGCACACCTCAGACTTCCCGTTTCAGCATTCACTTGTGGGGACTGCCAGTGTCCTTCAGGGCGTGGGACCCATAACTTGGTAGGTAATGTGTTTCCTGTCCACACACAGCACCAGGATGCATGGGAGTAAAGAGGGTTTCAGACGTAGCCTTAAATTATATGCCATCAATGGTATTTACAAAACCAAGGAATACAATTTCGGGCAGAAATGACTGACCTTGTAAATAAAATATTTTTCCTTGCCAGGCCCTTCTTACGGAAAAGGTAGGACCTTTGAATAGGCAAGGAATAAATCATCTTGATCTCTCATTACTTTAGATTTCGAAGGCACAACGAAGTCACACTCTGAGAAACTTCTAATCCTTGTCTTCAACTCCTATGGAAGGTACCGGGGTCTTTATGAAGCAGAAATAGCTATTTTTCTTCTTCTAGGTACATCATCATGCCCAGAAAAGAGTCCTCGAAAATAACACCCTGTTTTTCTATTTGAGCCTCTTTAAAACCCGTAGGTCTAAATAGCCCACTAGCTAGTATTGCAGAGGAATTTGTTGACTATTTTCTGAGGTATTTTCTTTAATATTACCTTTAATATTATCTCACCTCTTGCTCACGATTCTGTGATTGCCTTGCTTGTTAGCACTTCCAGTCAGATTTTTCAAAAGCAAGTTTTCATCTTCCTCTCCCTTCTGGCAAAGCCCGTCCATCATTTATAGTGCCGTGTGTGTTTCTGCCGACAGCTAGAGGGCAAAGTGATCAACATCTTTTGAGAAAAAATCCGCCTCTCATCTAAAGATCTTTTGTAGATCAGGCCAACTCCTTATCGTTTCTAGACCTTATAGTTCCAATTTATTTGTGACTCCATTCCCTGTCTTACTGAGGAAACGTCCCCATGATTTCAAGCCACAAAGGAGAACTATGTCAAATGTTTTCATCTTTTTCTCATTAGTTTTTTTTTTTTTTTTAAACCACATTTTCACATTTCTGAAAACCTAGAAGTGAGAGGGAGAAGCGGGAATGTGGAAAGGTGACACCGTTACCTGGTCCTCGGATCAGAAGTACAAAATTACCAGTAACTAACACATTGGTGTCAACGTGTACAGCCACCACCTCCATACGTAATTTATTCAGATGATTTCTTTATCATCGGCCCCACGCACTGTCGAGAGCCACTTTGCGTGTGAAATTGTTGACTTTCTCGCCCCTCTTCCATTTGATAAGTTTTTGTCCTTGCGCAGTACCATGCTAAAATCCACTGGCTCCTCTTGACTGTCATTTTAAAATTCGTATTGGTATCAGTATAACGTGAGTGAAGTACCTTACAGATTTGCATGACGATGGGAAGAAACAGAGTGGGCTGGCTTCGTTGCCCCAGACAGACTCCATGAACGCATCGGCTGGCCCAGTTCCCAGGATGGTGGTTTAAATCTAGAATTACCAAATGAGAGTAGTTTATGGTCAATCGAGGGACAGGGCTCCAGGAGATAAATGGGGAGACACATGAGCAGAGTATCACGTGGGGCTCCCAGAACCACGATCACTCGGGGACTTAGTGGTGTCTAAACAGCGGTGCGTCGAGACCACCTGGCGATGATTATTATAAATTCAGATTCCCCAGGCCACTCCCTCCCCAAACCAGGAATTTTGATTCAGTAGGTTCGAGGCTGGGGCTCTGGGATTCTGCATTGTAACAAGCACCCTGGTGGCTGAGACTAGCAGCCTGGTTTGGGTACTTCTCTCAGCCGCAGTTTCTACATCCCTATAAAGAGGATAATAGCATCTATTTCACAGAGTTGTTGGCAGAAACTGAAAGAATGTGTGGGAAAGAGCCCTGGGAACTGTGAAGTGAGACAGACTAGGACTTGCTGAATTAGTAGGTTTAGCTCTCAGCCTCCTTCTGAAATCTCCAGATTGAAGTAGGCCCTGCCCACGGGTCTCAGGATGCTGAGAAGTATTCTGTTCCCATAGAATCCCATTTCCAATCTTCTTCTCGCATCAAAATGCCAGGAAAGGCCTCCCAGCCCTCTTACCCCTTCCCTCCTTTAACTTTAAGCACCTATTGTTCCAGGTGCTTGGGACACATCTCAACTGGTTTTCCTGTCTTTCTTGACCCAAGAGGGTGGGGATGCATTGTGGTTTCGTCCACGGAGAGAATAATGTCTGTCTTATTCTTGCCACTTTTCCGATAGCCCTTAAGATAGTATTGGTCAGAAATGTCTGTAGTTAGCCCTGAAAGCACTTTCTGGGAGAGAACGGGTGGCCCAGAGCCCTTCAGAGTCAGCAAGTAGCAAGGATGGGATTTCCCTGGTTACCCTGTGAAGCACCTGCCTGTGCTGGCTCCCACACGGCCCCAAGAGACTCTCCTGCCATGCGTTGCCCAGGGTTGGAGATGGCCTCATGCCACCCTCATCCAGGGGGTCCAGAACACTTTCAGACTAACACCAGTCCCTGGCAAAAAAAAAAAGAAAAAAAAATCCCCAATGTTTTCAACTTCCTAGAGACTGTAACTAGAATTTGATAAGAAAGACTGTGAACTGAAGATATGTTTTAACGAGGTAGCTTCTCCGCCATTGTTCCAGTCCACATGACCGAATCGCTTCCTCAAATTGATAATAATAATATAATCGTAGTAGTAGATGCTTAGCCGACAGAAGAAAAGGTTTGCCGAGCTCCCTTTATGAATTCTCAGAGGGTTTAATGGAAGAAGTGATGAGAAGAAGTATTGTAGGAGCTGAAACAGAGCTTAAGTAGCTTGCCCAAGGTGGTGCAACTTGTGAGTGGTGGGGTTGAAATTTCAACCCAAGTATATGTGACCACGAGGCTATTCTGCCGCCCCTAGTATAGGTGGTAGAGCTTTGTATAAAGCAGATTTGGCCAGAGACCCCCTGAATGAAGGATATAGTTACTAACATAACAAAAGAAGTTTACCGAAATACAGTCAGTATTTCTTAGTGCCATAAACGTATTAAGCCCTAAGACACGTATCGTGTAATGAATGATGGTACGGGGTATGAACTATCCCTGAAAGAACTGAGAAAACAGTCTCTTCAGAGCTTTCCATTACCTTTAATAGGAGGACCAAAATCCTTTCCACTGCTCCCAGGACCTTGCTCCGTGGCCCTCTGCCCATCTCCTTTCGTCGTCTTGGATGAGCCGTGCTTCTGCTCAGCTTAGAGCTCTTGTCTTGAAATCTTCCCCTTCTTCTCGAGTCTCGTTCTTCAGATCTCAGCTTAAAAGACACTTCTTGTTTTGTTTTGTTTTTCCAGCTTTATTGAGATAGTATCGGTGTATAACACGTATAAGTTTAAGGTACACGAAGTGATGATTTGATACACAACGTGTATTGTGAAATGGTTACTACAGTAAGTTTAGTTATTCATATAGTTACCATTTTTGTGTGATGATAACATTTGAGATTTACTCTCTTAACAACTTTCAGTTATGTAATTAAGAGTATCATGAATTGTCGTGTTACCACGCTGTGCATTAGATCACCAGAACTTACTCATCTTATGGATGAAAGTTTGTGCCCTTTGACCAACCTGTCCCCATTCCCCTACCCCCCAGCCCCTGGTAACCACCCTCCTGCTCTTTTTAGATCCCACATGTAAGCGAGAACATACAGTATTTGTCTTCCTGTCTGATTTCACTAGCATAATGCCCTCAAGGTCTATTCATGTTGTTACGAAAGGCAGAATTTCCTTTTTTTATGGCTGGGTAATATTCCATTTTACACCAGGTCCTCAAATAACATAGTTTCATTCAATGTCGTTTTGTTATAACATCGATGAGCTGGGTAGGAGCTGAACTCTTGTTTATAGCAAATTAGCCTATGGTAAAATCGATTTTGTCTTGCATTGTTTTTACCGCAGTTCCAATGATGGCATCAGGTGGAGACTTACTGTCTGTATCTCTGACGTGGACACAGATTGTTTCCATATCTTGGCTATTGCGAATAGTGCTGCAGTGAACATGGGGATGCAGATATCACTTCGAGATATATTCTTGGGATCTATACCCAGCAGTGGGATTGCTAGGTCATGTGGTAGTTATATTTTTAATTTTTGAAGAACCTCCATACTGGCTGCACCAATTTCCATGTCCACTCACAGTGCACGGTGGCTCCTTTTCTCCACATCCTTGTTAACACTTAGTACCCCTTGTCTTTTTGATAATAGAAAGGATGCTTCTTAAAGGAAGCGTTCTTCTGGTCATTATTTAAAATAGTCCAGTGAGAAACAAAGTCCCATGAGGTCAAGATATTGTCTCTTCGTTCTTGGATCCCCAACACCCTAACAGTGCCTGACCCACAGTAGATGATATGTACTACGTGCTCAATATACGATGGACAGATGGACGGACGGACGGACAGATGGACATACGGATGGACAGATGGACAAATGGATGGACAGATGGAAGAAAAGATAGGATGAATGGATGCAAGTCTGGAAGGAAGGGAAAATACAGCTAGGAGTCCTAAATAAGACTCAGATGATCCTTTCATGACTAGTCAGTAATCCCAAAATAAGGGGCCAGGGAGGCTCAAGCCTGTCTTTCGCCTGGTATTTCCAGGAAAGCGTTAGCCGTTCTAATGCAGCGCTCGTCATTGTCTCACCAGGTCTGCTGCTCCTGGCTTCCCCGTCTCTGTGGACAGCACACCCAGTCATCAGACTGTCCCAGTCACACACATTGGCATCATCCTTGGCTTTTCCCGCTCCTCACCCGGCCCAAGTCTCATCTGCTCTGCTTCTAGCCCTTCTCCGACACTGGCAGCTCCCTCTAAGCAGAGCTGATGGGCACAGGACAGCTGCCGACAGCACAATGAGCTTGGTCCAGTGGGTTCAGTTTTAGGGGGCCTGGGGCGCTGCTTCCCCAGCACTGGCTGTGGCCCTTACCTCGATCCACCCCCTCTCCCAAACCACTCCACCTCAACAATTAGTCGTCTCCCCGGCAGTGTCATGTGGTGCAGTGGCTGGAACGAGAGGAAGTTCACTTTTTGGCCTTCTTTGGTGCTGTTCCTTCAGGAACATTAGACATTTTGAGATAAAGACCAGAAATCAAAGATGCTATTCTATTTTAGATCTTTTTTAAAAGAGAAGGATGTGAATATAAAAATCTCACACGGTAAAAGTACTCATTGCTATGGGATATAATGTTCTTTTTCTTTGGAGATAAACTCCAATTTCTCATCATTTAAGCTCAGAAATCTAAAGCCATCCTCACATTTCAGACAATAAACCGTTTTACAAAATAATACTATGATAAAAGTAATAAAACAATGATGTGATCCCTGAGTGAGTCTCTAACTGTATGCTACGTAGAAGTAAGTGTTTAGAAACAAGGTCATTCTCTCTGAGAAGCTTCTCTCATGTCTTAGGGATTGAAATTCTAAAATAATCCTG
>NW_006437746.1:2859771-2859984 GCF_000325575.1 Pteropus alecto
TTTTAGTCAATGGTTTTGATAGTGTTAAAACCCAGTTTCCAGCTTTCCTTCCTGGGGTTGGAGTCAAAGGCTCCATTGTCTCTGGTGATGAGACGTAAGAAGGTTCTCGGGCTGTCACTGTCTCGCCCGCCCTGGAATGCACACCTCCGTGACATCACCGCTGCTTCCAAGTGCTTGCTATAAGGCACACGTTTATTTCTTACTCTGGTTTTT
>NW_006437746.1:2859995-2889245 GCF_000325575.1 Pteropus alecto
TTTTTTGGTCTCTGATTCTAAACGTAATATATGTTCATTTTAGACAATTTAGAAAATACAGAGAAGTATAAAGGAAAAATAAATACCACCCACAGTCATACCCCCAGGGATGACGACTGATGATGCTTTCATGCGATTCTTCTAGACTCGGGCTCTGCAGATATGAGCTTGAAATTGGAATTCTGCTCTACACGGTTTCATGTCCTGTTTTTTTCCCCCACGTTTCATTGTATTTGGAGCACGTTCTTATGACATGAAGCGTTCTCTGGAAACGTAATTTTAATAGGTAATGTTCTACCGAGTGGAAGTCCCTGAATTTATTTCATTGTTCACCTACTGCTGGATGTTTGAGTCGTTTCTGTTTTTGACTAGAACGAATAGTGGTTCTACCAGTATCATCATCAATAAGGCTTCGTGCTCGTCTCTGACCCTGCACTCATACCGTTGGGATATTTAAAATTGAAGTGTGTTGTACATCCAGATCTTTAGTGCCTGTTTTTACATAGGTGGACACCTGCATGTTGTGTCACGTTTAAAGGCTCCTTTGCTGTTTCTCTCAAAATTATTTTTGGCTTCAGGTGGTTTGTGTGAAGAACTAAAACCCAAGCAGTTCCCCGAGACTTTTTCCCATTTGATTTCATCGAACGCTTTCGGGAACGCTGCGATGGAGACGCCGTTATTCCGATTTTCTAGGTGAGATAGTTGAGACTCCAGGCACCTAGGTAGGTTGTCCAAGGTCATACAGTGAGTGAGCGGGGAGAAAGAATCAGATTGCAGCCTCGCCTGAACCCAGAGCTTTGGTTCTTCGTGACATTTTCTCTTAGATAATTAAGAGTAAAAGCTGCCAACGTCTTTCGATAAAAAAGGAAACCGTTGGGTTTGGCTTTGTTTGTTTTTCCCTTTTAAACCAAAGGTTGGGGGTCAGTAATTGCCTGCACTGACTCTCCTGGTCAGAGCTTACCTTTAAATTCGGCAGAGCACTGTTAACTGCCGCTTTCTGGTTTGGGTCGTGCTTTGCTCGTACGTTTGTCTCAGGGCTGGAAAGCGCTCTTGGCTGCCATCGAGTACAAGCCGTCACCCACCCACCCACGCCCCCCCCACACACTCAGGCTTTCCCCAGTTCTGTTACCAAGAAGAGAAGCAATTCTGAGGACAGAAGCTTATGAAGACCAGTTAACGAGTTGTCTCAGGCTCCGTGGGCAAAGCGTGGAGAAAGGAGGCTTCGGTGAAGATGCACAGTTTAGACTTGGGACATGAGAGAAACTTCCAGGCCATCTCGTTCAACCTGCCCTGTTTATGAAGGTGGCACCAAGCCCAGAGTCCTCTGCCTGGGAAGACAGCCTGTTAAGGGCAAGCCTGAGACCCGAACCAAGGACATCTGCCTCCAGCACAGGGTACGTCCCTTTGGGTCGGTGGATGCTCGCGTGGAGCAAACAGCCTAGGCCCAAGGTGAGGCCACAGCCACAGCTTCCTCTTGAGGACAGAGCCATGTTAAAGGCACTCAGGTTGGGCACTGTCCCCAGTGTGTTCCTACTGCAGGGAAATTTAACAAGATGGAGAAAATTGTCTCTCCCAGAACTCCTCGGTGTACGGGCTTAGAAGGACATCTAGGATAAGCCATTTGGGGTTGGTTGCGTGAGGGCCACTAGCTCCCTCAAAGAGATGATGAACTGACGTCCAGAGTGTGGGAGGCCAGTTAATTGCAGGGCTCTGGTTTGCTGTGGGGGGGTGCAAGTTTGGGGCCAGAACTGCCCGGCAAGGGGGCATCTACACTTAGTTATTCAGACAGAACAGCAGGGTTCAAGTCCTGGTTGTAAGTCTGGACGAGTTGCTTCATCCCTCAGGGCCTGAGCAGCAAAATGGGCAAGAAAATAGCATTTCAGGTCCAAGGTTAATGAGCTGGAGACTGTGAAATGCTTAGAACAGCGCCTCGCTCCGTGAAAGCGCTCAGTCAGTGCAAGGATCACGGCTGCCGCGGATACCGATGATGTTGAAGATGGGGACAGTGGCAGCGCTGCCCCCTGGGACCTTGGAGGAGACACCGACCTCTGCCACCACCACCCTCGGCAACACCGTCTCGGGGGCAGCAGGGAACTTTGCCTCTAAGAAATGCCGAATGATGCTGGGAACACTCGATGTGAACAGGTGGCAAGCCATCAGCTTGTCCATGGCGCTGTCACCCCTCCACTTTACAGCTGGTCCTGCAGACACTCCTTTGTGTTTCTCCTCCCAGGCCAGCCCCCTCGTCCAACCCAAGGACCCACGTGCCTCCAGGAGGATGCCACTTTCTTAGGGTTCCTCCTCAGGAAGGAGACCTGGAGGTTAAGAGGCTGGTCAGTGAATCCCGTGTGGCTCTCGGCTGGTTCCTGTCTTCTCTGTGGGGCTGATGGGAGTAAGGATACTTCCACTCAGGGAGGCCGTGAGAACGAAATGACTGAATGAACGCAGAGCATTTGCCGTGGTGCCCAGCCCATGGGTGATAACCACTGGGTTTTATTTTCCTCTTTCCATCCCTCAATCCTTCTACATTCCATTTTTTCATTTTTTTCTCTTTCCGATACCTTCCATAGCGTTAGACTTCTCTGCCAACGTCCTCGACAGAAGACTTTAATCATGCTGCTCTGTGAAATTTGTACTGATTTATTTACAAATAAGCCTCTCCCCCGCCATTTTTTGTGGTTTTCTATAATTCTTTGCATTTCTCTGCTGTAAGACTTAAAGCCTTGATTTAAATGTTAGAATTCCAGTAGACTGGAGGCCCCAGGAAGGCAGGCACTCCTGGATCCCCAGTGCTTAGCCAGGATTCTGGCCCAGAGCAAGTACTAGCAGACGTTTGCTGAGTGGATCATTTTCCTCATAAATAAGCCATGGATGGAGAAGGTCACTGGAGGCGGAGAGATGTCCTTGGGTCCAGAGACACTGTTGGTAGCATCACATCTCCACTCCCACAGCATCCCTGCCTCTTTCCCCAGCTGCCTCACTTCTGGGGTCCTTTTCTTACGATAAATGACTTTCCTCTGGAGTAGATAAAAAAAAAAAAATAATGTTCTTATTATATACTGTTCTTCTTCTATCTCTTCTGCTCCTTTGCCGTAAAGGCCAGGAGAGGAGCAGACGCAGGAGCCAGCAGAGCACTGAGGACATACGTCTGTCCTCTGCTCTCTGCCCCGGCCTCAGGGATGGTGAGAAACCGGTGTGGGGTTTTTCCCTCTTGGTTTGTGGCATCTCCAAGAAGTGGACGGAACGTCAGCATTTCTTATTTGCTGAATTGGCTGCTAGAACAAGGGGCCTGGGGTACTGTGGGGTCAACGTGGAACGTGCCCCGCTCCAGCCCCTTACAGCCCATACTGTCTTCCCTCCCCTCATCCTTTAGGTGTGAGCGAGCAGTCCAGCTAGCGATACTGTCATGGTAGCCGGGCTGAGTTTGGTTTCTGAGTCCAGTGAGTGTAGTTTCTGACATACAAGTGACGTTTTCAGACAAAATCAAATAAATGCCTCTGTCCAGGGGATCTTTTGTAAAACTCTGTGAAAATAATTTTTAAACTTTTTTTTATTATATGAAATATTTCCTGTAAAAAAATCCCTGGCTCTCCAGAAAAGTTTAAGAAAATGTTATAAAAGGGATCGTGTCATGTCTACATCATGACGAGGAAATGCACAGGCGGCTTTCCATTTGAAAGTCTATTTGTATAATCGACCACAATCACAGATTAAAGGGAAAAGGGTGTTCAGCTATTTCAATAAATGCATAAAAAGCGTTTGGTAAAAAAAATATACACCCATTCTCAATTTTTTAAAAAATCGACCAATACGAATGAGAGGGCCTGATGAAGGGCACCTACCAAAACCCTACAGAAAACGCCCGGCTTACTGGCCAGATGTTACATGCAGAGATACAGCGAGGAGGCCCTGTTCCGCTACCTTTTTTTAGCGTTCGTACCGGCAGTCCCAGCCACTATGATAAAACCAGAAAAGAAAAAGGGCGTAGGAATCGAAACGAGAAGAAATTTATCTTTTTTTTTTTTTCTCCAGAAACCCATATGGTAGTTATCTTAGAAAATCCAAGATAATCTTCATGATTAAAACAATTCAGTGAATTCAGAAAAGTTTACTGGATAAAAGTTCAATAAGATTCCTAAACACTTGCAACTTCTAATTAAAAAAAATGAAATGTAGAAGAGTCCCCTAATTATAAAAACTAAGAAACTCAGTGATAAATCTCACCGGAAAAGTGTATGTATGGAGATAATTACCAAACTTTATTGAAGGACGAGAAAGAATATCTAAATAAATGGAGACATAAATGAATACCGTAAAAAATGGCAGGTTTTCCCCAAATAATATGTTAATTCAGAACAATTTCAATAAAAGCTTTGATAAAATTTTCCACAGAATTTAACGAGCTAAACCAGAGAGTCATGTGGAATAATAAAGGGCCAAGGACACCCAAGACGAAGAATAGAGAAGCCTTGCACAATGAGATAGGTTTTTCTTTTCATAGAGTTATTAAAATAATGTTACGTTCTATTTGGGTTCTCTAGTCTGTCCCTTTGGCCTAGGTATATATCAGAGTTGTATTTTACAGCTGGCATTATTTATTAGTGGGAAAAGGGAGCCAAGCCAATAAATTGTGCTAGGTTAACTGATTTTTCATATAGGGAAATAGAAACTTAGCTTTGTCAAAAATAAATTCCAGATGGATCCAAGACCGAAATGTGAAAGACAAAGTTTTTAAATGTTTAGAAGAAAAACAGGTAAATATCTTTAGGACCTCAGGGAGGGAAGGATTTCTTGAACAAGGCACAGGAAAAAAAAAAGTGATTCAAGGAAAATTATGAATGACAGTAGAAGCCATTTTTAGAAGGTAGAAAAACCAGCCCCTCCCCGGGAGAAGTTATTTGTCACTGTAACAAAAAAAACTAATTCTGACACGACCTGAAGGACTCCTAAGATTCCAGGAGAAAACCGCTGAGAAGCCAAGAAAGACGTTAACATGTAGGGAGAAGCTCTCTGCAGAAGGGCACAACTGATAATCCACAGCATACGAAAAGGTACTCAGTAATGGGGGAGATGCAATTAAAAGCTCGGAATGCAGCCGTGCCACAGCCAGCAGATTAATGGAAGTGTCGAAGTCTGGCAAAGATGGAGCTTCGGAGAGGAAGCTGAAGTAGAACCCGCCTGCCATGCTGGACAGCAGGATTGTAAATGCAGACAGTGCCTAGTGAATCGTGAGATCCAACTGCTCCCCCGCAACCCCACTTCAGTGTCCTGCCCCAAAGAAACACCCCGTGAGCACCGGGAGATGCAGTACCGGTGACAGAAAAAATGGAAAACAATCTCAACACCCACCTGAAGGGGATGAAAAAATACTTTAGGGCACATCTAAGCCATGCAGTTCTGAGTGGCAGTTAGAACGGCCAGGGTCATTGTGGAAAAACCTCAAAAGTAGATCGGTGACTAGAGTTGCTTAATTATATATACAGCGATGCCATTGAGGGGACAAAAATCTTTTATATATATTTATAAATCCTTTTTTTTTGTTGCCGTGACTGACATTTCCCGACAATCCCTGAGGCTGGGCGTCTTTGTGTTTTCTGGCTATTTGAATATGCTCATCTATGAACTGTCTATTCATATCTCTTGCCAAAATAAGGTTTCTTACGATCGAGCTTTTAGGCTGCATGTTTTAAGGGCATTCTATGAGGAGGCGAACAGTGATTATCATTTTGGTAATAAGATTTATTCAACAAGCAGGACGTCCAAGACTTTTTGTGCCCACAACAAGGCCACTTGGCATGTTCCTCATTAACACCTGCACAGGTTGTTTTTGTCCCAATCACTTGTTTGTGGTGTCACGTTAGGGAAACTGAAGCCCAGAGAAGGAGGCCAATTACCTATATATAAAATGAAATGGCTGCATGATCATTTGTAAGGGGCTTTCCAGTTGTATGCAATATTTTGTGCTTCTGCTGTGGACAGGATTGGAGAACTTTCGTCTGCCCTCGACTCACCAGAAATTCAAGTCTCCCCTCCTACCTTGTGACCCCTCTCCAGGCCTAGATAGAGTCCACCTTTCTGGGCAGATTGGGGTTCTCAATTCAGTCTACAGCACTCAACTGAGTCTTTGTCCCGTGTCACAGTCCTCATCTGGGAGGGAAAGCCTTGGCCCATTTCAACCCTCCCTGTGCTCTGAGCTGCCCCTTCTAGGGCACGGGCGGGAGCTTCTGTTTCTGGAGGTGGATCAGACTTTTGCTTCTTTTCAAAGCAGCCCTATAAAAGCAAAGCCTGACATCAGGGCCAGTGTTTGATGGCAAAACAGCAAGGCGTCAGTGACACATATCAGAAGCTGGAAGAGGGGCAGAAGATGTCAGCCCACGAGGGAACGTAGCAGGCCATGCTGAGTCACGCGTCTCTCTGCTCATTCAAATCAGAATTGCTTATCCGAAGAGCACCTTTAATGAACACAGTCACGGCAATAACAATGGCGGTGTTAATGACCCGAGCCTTCCAAAGAAGGCAGGTTCCCCTGCGGTGGCAGGTCTGAGTCAGAACCCTTGGCGTGGAAGAGGGCAGGTGGGTCGCGAAGGGGGGGCTGTGGCGTGCTAGGGGTGTCCTTGCCACCCACCCTGACGGTGCCCGAGTTCTCCTCTGGTGGCAGACGCATCCGGCATGCAGGTGCGACGAGTGAGGATCACCCGGCCTTGCCAGGTTGACGTCTCTGTCACGTGTAGAGAGGCACTCCACTCCGCAAGCGCCACCACGCGTCCCTCACTCGGAGGTATCCATGTAAACGTTTGTTCTCATGGCTGAGGGGGTAGGCAACGCACCCCCGCCCTGCACACACACACACACATGGTACCGGCATCATACAAAGAAATGTCTGTCAGCTGGTTTTTCTTTTAGCAACAAACTTTCGTCGGTTTACCTCCAACGTTTACTACCACATTTTGGAAGAAGCCTATCTATGTGAGGATTGTAAAAAGCCACTTGGCATGTTCCTCATTAACACCTGCACAGGTTGTGACAGTCAGCTGCCTGCCGCATGGGGGGCAGGGGTGACAAGGGGAGCTGCCCCAGTTGGAAGCCAGCACCAACCTCCCGAGTACCTACAAGATACCCTTCGCTCCCTGGGGGCCTTGCGCCCACAGCACGTTAAATGATGGGGGTAACCCTCACAAAGGAAACCTGTTCCTCTGGCCCCCCCACCAGCCCTAGACACTGTCCCCTAGACACTGGTATGCAGTGACCTCACAGAGCTGAGCCCTTTCTGCAGCTCGGAGGACACCCTTTTCAAGGTTCCTGCCTGGTACCTTACTACAGACGAGCACGCAGAAAGTTCCAGTATCCCCCAGCAAGTTCCAGTATCTCCCAGCAACCAACACACAAACAGTGTCTCGGTGTCACAAAACCGTGCCGCTCAGGATGACAGATGGCAGTTTCTTCCACCCAACATGCTACAGCATTTCTGTGCCCCACTGTCTTCCTGAGGAACTTCTGCCTTTTCCTGGGTGGCTATAAGGGACAGAGGCAACCACAGAAGTCACTTTCTGTCGTGTGTCATGGACGCATGGAGTGTCCTTTCTTTTCTGGTTTCTAACATAACGAGTCTCATCATGTTAAGTCTTTGTGTCTGCTTCTGGAGACACCTAAGTCATTATTTGCATACAGTGGTTTGATTGGAACACACACCCAGCACACACGTCTGGGCAGCCTTCGTCAGTTTCTCAACCGTATATAAAGTGTGGGGCACCTTTAACTCAAGTCTATCAGATTTTGTTCCATATAACAGACACCTGTGGGTGTACATCACGTACAGATTGCTGTCTCGGCACCTCTCTATGAAGCAGACCCCCTTCTGATCAATCTAAAGGTGATGCTGCCCATTAGTCATGATTTGGCACTCGAGATCTTAATATAGAAGGAAAAAATGATGTTTTAACATAGCTGATAACTTAAATTCGCATACTTGCTATTTTCACCTTGTTAGAGCTTCCCCATCCACCCCACCCCCCAAAAAAATACAGAAGTCTGTGTCCTACTTAAAATCAGCTTGTTCCCTCTTCGCCTGCAGGATAAAATGAAAATGCCTTCACTTGCAAGGTGCAGGCAGTCAGCCTCCTCCTCCAGGCCTAAGCATTTTGAGCTTGTCACCAGTTCCTAGTCACACTGTGCCCTGCCTCTGCGTCCCCTTCAGCTGCCTCCCATGCAGGGCATGCCCCTGCACCCCGCCTTCGCAGGCTCATCTCCTTCTCTTCACCGCCCCCACCTCCAGCCCGCAGACCAGCTCCTCCCCCAAAGCCTCTCTGCTCTCCCAAGTTCAGGGTTCCCCCAAGACCTCCTGCAACTTGTTCAGACTCTCACAAGAGCAGCCTAAGCTGACCTCCTCTGCTCACTATCTTCCTCACTTGGTCCCAAGCTCTTGGAGACCAGGAGTCGTTACTACCATCTATGTTCCCAGTATGTACTAAAAAAAAAAAAGCCTGTGGAAGGTCACAGGTGTCTATAAGACAAATCCTGAGAGCACACAGGCCTTACATCTACACCTCAGCAACGTACTTCAGGTACAAAAGTGACGTAATGCGATTTACCAGATTATAATTATGTCGAACGATGTTTTATAACCCCAGTTTTGTTTTGTTTTTTCACCGAATGTGCATTTTCCTCACCAAAAGGGTGAGAATAAGATCATGGGGACAGGGAAATGATTGCGAAGGTCATTTGTGGTTGTTCGGCTTCTGGGTTCTGAGAATCAGACCCTAGGAGATCTGCCCTCGTCACTCACATCTCCTTTGTAAATCCAGGTTATCTTTCCTGTCTTTGGCCGTTCATTCGCTCATGCATTGGTCTATTCATTGATTCCTCAGCAGAGATTCTGCATTCATTCCAGCTTTCTGCTGGCTCTTGCATGTTAAACCGGGGCTGAAAATCCTCGAGTCCTCAGACTCTCCATCTGCAGAGGTGGAACCGAGGTTAAGAAACATTTTTTATGAGACTTGTTTTGGATTCACATAGTTCAGGGATGATTTTTTTTTTTTTTTTTAACGTTTAATCTCCATCACCCTGCAGATTTGAACTTGAAAGAGTTTTCCCGTGTCACTCGGGACTTGTTTGGAGGAAATAGAAAACCATGCAAATTCTCAGCATTTCTTATCGACTGTTTTAAAGACAGATCTGGATGCAGCATCGCACCGAGGTATTTTTTGACTTTCCTTAATGTCCTAATCGACATTAGATTTTTATTAAAAACTCTGATCTTACTACTCTGACAGCTGTCTATTTATATTTATAAAATTCTGAGCAGGAAAAGAATCACTAAGGCTTTTCTATTTAATCATCTTTTGACGAACCATCTGAAAAAATAGGGAAGTGATTCATTCTCAGAGGCGCCTTGAACCTCAGCCAGCTGTGCTGAGGTCTCCAGTCATAGCTGCTCCGAACCTCATTGTGGGAAAGGACTTTTGGGCCAGGGAAGAATGAGTTCCTGCTGGTGACCTGCTAGGTGCAGGAGGTCAGGGCCACTCCGTCATCTGGTTGGGGGTTTCCAGGGTGTGGCTGCATGTGAGAGGGGTGAGTGTTGGGGTTTTCTGGAGCCCCTGCCCCGAAACTTCTCAGGAAGCAAGTTAACATCATCCCTGCCATGCTGACCACTTTCTTTTCTCAGTTGTCTAAGCTTGAGACCTCCAAAATGGGGGACACACAAAGTAACCCACTGTGGTGCAAGAAAACTGTAGATTATTAGACTAGAAGAGTTCTAGTCTCATACATTGGATAATGGACCGAATATGTTAGCATAGTAGTGCATGCACCTACTCTATAAGTAAACATGCATATGGCGTTGGCATGACCACAATTTTCCTTCTACTAATGCGGTCATGTGCTCAGGAAAGTTTGGAGACTACTGTGTTAGCCGATTGCCGTTAATCTAGAACAGGGAGGGTCAATTTTCCGTTGAATAGATGAAAATGCTAAGAGACTTCAAACTAAGCATCAATTGTATAAGTCAAGTAGGGTAATTTTCTTCACAGCATTGTATGGTATGTTGGTGTGCACTCAATAGCACTCGGATTCTTTCCTATAGAAATCTAAAAGCGTGAGATGTGGTATTTTTACATACATTGTTAGCCTCTGCGTGTGCATGATACAATGAAGAACTTTCTAAATGGAGTGCAATACAGTCAATGCTATCATTCCATATGATATCAAAACTGCAGCTAGATGGGTAAGGGTTCCGTCATTATTAATATTTTGCTGCATGTTTCGCGTTTTTTCTCGTAAGTAATGCATCATTTTTGGTTTACCGAATTACGAGTATGTCGAACAATTTTTCATAACCCAAATCTTTTCACTTAATGTGTTTTTATTTTCCTCATCAATAGGATGAGAATAAGATAATGGAGACAGAGTAATGATGGTGAAGGTCATTCGTGGTGGTTTGGCTTCTAGATGCAAAGAATCAGACCCTGGAAAATCTGTGCTTGTTGCTTACACTTCCTTTTTAATCCAAAAACTCATCGAGTGCTTTGCAGTGAGAAATACACCGTGATTCAGGCAGTCCAGAGAGTGCCTTTCTCTTTCCAGCGTAGAAAACCATATTGAGATGAGAAGCCTTTGGAAGATGCGTAGACATAACCTGAACCTGGAATTCCTCCTAGCCAGGTGGGACCTTAGGCTCCCTGGAGTGAGCTGTAACCACCTGCTCCAAGTAGCAACCTCCTCCAGGCAGTTCCAAGTTCTCCATCAAGAGATTTCTGATTGCTTCAGAGAAAATTCTTGTCCCTCCACCCCCACCCAGTTGCAGGCATTAGGTAATATTGACACGTGACATATACTTCCATGGGTTCCAGCAAAACTCAGAGTAACAGATTTCGGACAGGGGGATAAAGCACAGAGGTACTTAGTAACTGCCATAACTGTTAACAGGACAGGACTAATGAGTACTCACTGAGGGCGATGGCGTAGACAAAGCAGGCTGCCAGCTATGGGCAGTTCCCTGGCCGTCACCCAGAGTCACCCTCTCTCTCCCACTCCGACAGCTCATCAGAGTACAAGGGATGTCGTGATATGGCTAGATCTGACCATGCTATTTTAAAAAGCAAACCTTATTCTTAAATTTTTAACACTTTATTAACTCTTCATCGTTTCAAGTAACTGCATAATACAGCACCGTGCCTCAGAAATCGGGCTGTGAATAATCGCCTTCTGATCCCCAGTCTCCACTGCTGGTTATCTTTAACCAGTGAAACCTGGGGGAGTCTTAGGAAGTGCAGTGACCTTGCTGGATGTCTGCAACCCGGTCAGGGTCCAAAAGTGTCTTTATCATCCACATTCCTTATACATTCTTTTATTAATGCCATAGGCATGTTTATGCAAAGCCATGGATTCCCGACCCTCTGTCAAGCATCACACGCTCAGATTAAAGGAAGCAGGAGGGTTTTCCACAGTCTCTGGGTTCCACTTTTACGAACCAGGGTGGGCTGGTGATGGAGGTTGAGCAGGTAATCCAGCCGGGACATGTGTAGTTTCACAGCCTCTGTGACATCCTGCGTTGTCTTTGGAATGCCGTTTGACAGGAAAGCCTGGCTTCCAGATCATCAGGTTGTATCAGTCCTCCCTGGTGGCCAGCCCTCCCTTGTAATCACTTCAGAGCTACCCAAGAGGTCTTTGGTGAATGGTCATTTCAGCTCTTTGTAAATACTTCTGAACTGGGACATTTCTCTATGAACAGCCCACATGAACAAAGGGCCCAGTATATTGGGTTCAGTTGGTATTTTTACCAAGTTTTTTGAGCCAGGCTGCTTCATACCAGTCCATTCTTGGAATCCGAAACCTGACTGCTGGTGGACTGCTGAATGCTTTAAGCGCAAAGCTTTCGTAATACGTTCCCTTAGCAGTGTCCCTAGGCTTGTGGTCCAAAAGCCGTAGATGAGGAAATCGCTTTCTGGGTTCAGACAGGAGGGTTCTCCTTGTCACAGTCAGGGGACTTAACCTAGGTTTGCAAAGGTGAGTTGCTGCCTGGGGTCAGCGTTTGGAGATATGAGGTTGCATGTGATTGATTAGTCATGTCTTCTGTGGGCACAGGTGGGGAGCGATAACCTGCTGCCCATCTATCAACCAATAGTATAAGGTCCTACCCCACCAACACTTGAAGCCAGCCATTGGGGGTATCAAGCACCTGGGTGAGGGGTCCAATCAGGAAAGGTCTTACCTGAGATCACCAGGAGGCAGCCTCTGAACTCTGAGCAATGTCGGACCAAAGTATTTCTTCCCTCCTAAGTGAAAGGCGACGTTTTTACTGTGAAGTCTGTGCATCCGTTCTCAAGGCCTCTTCGATAGCGCAGTCTGGTTTTGTGAGGTGTCTTTCAGATTCAGGCATCCGCGTTGGTTGCTGTTCTGTAGGCAGAACTGTCGAGTTTGATCAGGGCTTCTCCCACAGGTCTCTCTATCGGAGATAAGAACTTTTAATACAGATTAAACCCCATGGTGCCAAGCGCCAGGAGACGGTCTGGGTTCGCTGCTTGTACTCAAACAAGATGGCATCGAAATATTGACTGGGGCTTAACGACGTCAAACAGATCTTTTGGCAGTAGTTTTTGTAAGAGGATTTGATTTGGGCATAAAATTGCATTTACGATTTTTGGCCCAGTCATGCCTTTGCATAAAATTCTGAAAACCTAGAGTAAATAAGCAGATATTTTTATTTTACTTCTTGCCGCAGATATTTTTATACATCATTGTATGAAGGCCCTTATGGCTCGTGGCACAAAGATTTTTTTTTTTTTTTTTTTTACTTTATTCCACTTTTTGAAGGCCCTTTTGGCTAAAAGCTTTTTTATTTTTTTTTTTTTTTTTTTTACTTTTAAGGGAATTTTATCTACAAACTCATTAGATATCACTTTTCGGTCCCTACATTTCAAGGACGATTTAACTCTCAAGCGCTGGAATGCTTAATCCAATTCCAAAACTCAACCTCAGTTCCACTCAGAAATCACCACGTCGGTAAACCGCGAAGGTCCACGTGTGAGAATACAAAGGGCGGATGGTGACGGTGTCACACGGTGCGTTCCGTGACCCATGCCGAGATTACACGGCGTGTAGGAAAAAAACATTTAGAGGAGACATTTGGCACTCTCTGGGCATCTTTCTATTTCCGTGACATCCACACTGCTGCCTGCAGAAGGGCAGTCGGACCCCTCGAGATGCTACAGGATGGACCATCCTGAGCAGAAAGCAAAAAAAAAAATGTGTGCCCATTTATTCCTCAGTGAGTCTCAACATCCACAGCTCCCGCCAGCTCGGACTGAGTGGTTCCAAGTGCAGGGACAATAGGAGCAAAGATCCCCACTGTTCAGGCCGTGCAGCCTGATGCCAGGGGCTCGGCTGACTGAGACACTGGCAAGCTGCAGCCCTGATACCACTGTCTGTCTGCTGTCCCTCTCTCCGGCCTCTCCCGGAGCTGAGCTCCGTGCCTTGCACCTGGTGGGACCTCAATACATTCTTGTTGCCTTGAAATGGGTCCTTCATCCCTGGTCCTTAGACCCCTGCCCCCAGGAATGGCCCCAGCAGAGGACTTTCCATGGAGCCATTGACAGTTCTGAATCAGCCCTCGGCGCATCCTCAGACGTCTCCAGTGTCGATGCGGCTGCTCACCCCACGCCTGGCCATTCGGCACATCTGCACTGTCACTGGCACAAAGGACAGAGCTGGGGAGGGGGTGGGAGGCCTGGTCAGAGCCTGATCTAACTTTCCCCAACAAACCCCCCACTGTCTGCGCCACGCTGCTCATGCAAAAGCCCCGTGCATTTGTAGACATGTGTTAAGCCTCAGGCTCTAGGTCACTTTTATATATATTTTTAATAAGCCTCTGTAGCCCGTGGGGTATGAAATCAGTTTCAGAACTGTAGGGTATCTTTTAGACATGCCTGGCTTCTACTTCGCCGAGGAGCAAATAGAAGCAAATAGATCCAAAATGAAATTTGATTTTTTTTTTAAAGAGTAAAGAGTGTGTGTTTTCTGAGTTTCAAAGAAAACAAACACATGCAACCTGGACTCCTTGATGACACATTCTAAAAACGGTTTATCAGGCTCTTCCTTGAGATGGGGAATAAGAGGAGGTGAGGGGGCCTCCAGGTTTGGGGGGATGCCAGGCCATGGGGAGGGCAGGGGAAGCAGAGTGTCTTGGGTCTCCAGCACAGATCCCAGAAGAGGCTTCGTGGGGTGAAGACTGAAGGGAGGAGACCGTGAGGAGACAAGCCCTCACAGGAAACGGGTGCTGGCTCCTCGTCCCCAGGACTGAGCTCTGCGTTCCAGCTATGGCTGGCGGCAGTTGGTGTTACGTCATCAGTGGGTTGCTGATCCCCCTGGGAGCAGAGTAAATGGTGACCACAGAACACCCACAGAGCGAGAAACTGGAGAGCTCTGTTTATCCAAATGAGCTTAGTCTGCCGTTACATGCTCTCAGGCCAGAACGGTTTTGCATTTGCCCTTCGGAGTGCCTGGGGCCCAGGGAGAGCAACCTGTTTAGGGTGGGCTCCAAGCAGCCCCCTTCTTCCCCCACCCCTAGGTTTGTCATTCCCACACCCAGAGCAGCGGTCTGCCCAGCAAGGAAGCCTATTCTCCATGCCCAAAGGCCCTAGAGACAGCCATGACCTACACAGAGTACCTGCTCCGCCTGCGCACCAGCCTAGGGCAAAACCAAGACCACAATTCCCGTAGTGCCGCTGGTCGGGTGCGGCTGTGGAGGGACCTCTTCTGCCAGGGCCTGATGCTGCTGCCACTGTGCGGCCTGGAGAGAGGGGGGCGTCCGCCTTTTCATTCACACCCCATTCCCAGAGCACAGCTAAGATCAGCCTGCCATGTTTAAACCCAGGCTGGCAGCGACTTGTAACAGAAAACGGGAGAGTGGACGCTGGATAGGCCTGTCTCTCCACCGTCACAACCCACTGACCACCCATCCCAGCTCTCATCCTTTTCAGAGGTGGGGGACGTCTGTCTTCCCCCCACCATCTGCAGGGATGACCAGCTTCTGAAGACACCAGCCTCCCCAGCCCACGGGCCCACCCTCCGAGGCCTCGCCTTGTGCACCAGCTCTGGCTGTGTGAAGTTCAAGGCCCCGTAAGAAATACCCTGTCACTTAACCAGGCTGGTTGTGTCCTCTCTCACTCACCAGGACAGTGATACCAGTCCACAGCATACTGCTGGATGAAGGACCTTTTAGCACGAGAACTCTCCCGTCAGCCTCGCCGACTGTCACTTTGCAGTCCTCCCCTTTTAAAGATGACTCAGGTCTTTGGTGGTCAGTGTATTTTCTGAGTCC
This sequence comes from Pteropus alecto, assembly GCF_000325575.1. Classification (NCBI taxonomy): domain Eukaryota; kingdom Metazoa; phylum Chordata; class Mammalia; order Chiroptera; family Pteropodidae; genus Pteropus; species Pteropus alecto. The sequence continues at coordinate 2,875,309 of NW_006437746.1, forward strand.
AGGTCACTTGGTCATACAGCAACTAGAGTCCAGGCCTCCTGTGGGGAACTTCAGCCAGCACAGGGCTTGGCTCCCCATCTTTCCTGGGGCCCTTAGGGTGTCCTCTCACACCCTCGGGGGCGACCTGTCTGCGCAGGGAATCATACCCGTCCACAGGCAGAGTGCATCTTGCCCAGAGCTGTGATGCAGCCCCAGCCATGCTTCCGTACAGAAAGGCGACCGGCTGACAACACAGATCCTAAACTAAGGAGAAGGCAGCTGCGGCCATACACTGCTGTTTAATCGTGTCGCCGCAAGTGCTCCCGATTGCATCAGGCTTGTCTCTGAGCACCGACCCTGCCCCACAGCCAGGCGAGGCCCTTCTTTCCGGCGACCACCCTAGAGGAGTTTTACTCGCCCCGCTGTCCTGATGAGGTCACTCCCTGTGAGACCGAGCCCCTCACCACACAGCAGACAGGGGCGAGGTCAGCGCCGAAGCCAGGGCACTGGCCCCAGACACTGCTCTGAGCCGTAGGCCCCTTCCACCGCGGGACAGATGTTTTTCCAAGTAAGGAAATTGCCCCCCAAATCCTTCCAGCGACGTCCAACTTTGGCGTCATTTAGGAACTGAGAGGTGACCCAGTGAGGCAGCAAAGAGCACCTGCTGTCCAGCCAGGCCAGGTGTAGCCCAGCTCCAGGTCTTGCTGGCTGTAGGTCCGTGGGCCAGTTTTTTAAACTTTCCTGAGTTCATTTTCTTATCTGTTCTTTATCCAGACAAGTGGGACAGTCGTGCCTCCACGTGGGGCTCATGACAAGGAGAGCTAATGAGTGGAAGGCTAATGAGTAGGCATCACGATGGTAGCCTCTCCCCCAACTCCAGATTTTAATATCAGCACTTGTACTAGTGAGAATATTTTATTTTCTCGTAGTATTTTCATGTAAGGAAAAATATATAAGCTGTTGAGTCGTGGCCAGAGGCCCCGCCCTTCAGCCTCTAGAATTCGGTCTTGGGCTCCCCCATCAGTGCCAGGGAGCAGGGCCTTGTCCCCTCCAGCTACAGATGCTTCTCCCAGGCTCCGCCTGGCCCAGTCAAGCCTTAGAGATACCCACTGCCCTCCCCAGTCTGGCTTTTTCCCTCTTGGCTTAATCAAAACCCCTTAGCTTTCTCCAGATGCCTTTGAATCCTCAGGACTTGTGCTCCCAGCTTGTGTCCTTGGAAGGGAAGCAAGGAAACCTCTCTTGTGCTGTCTGACCTTCCAGTTGACAAGACAGATCGGCCACGTTCATGTTCGTGCCACATGGGTTTGCCTTATCTGCCCCGTGAGAGCATAAGCCTCCTGAGTGCAGGGACAGGTCTTTTTTTTCCCGTCATATCAATTCATCATGCCTCTTAAGGTGTGTCACAGTGTCACTGACTGACGGCCCACGGGTCCACATCCACCTCGTGTACAGGATCCTTCAGGTGTCCCTATAAGAACCACTTCCAGTTGAAAGGTAGACGGTTGGCAGCAGTCAGGATGATAGCCAAGGGTCCAGCTGGGAGCCATCCGGCTCTCCCAAACCCTGGGAAATGAAAGGGGGTCCTCTGTGCTGAGGATCCGGCCTGGGATACTGTCACGACAGCTCTCGGGGCAAATGGGCATGTTGGTAGATTGAGGGACACGATACAGCATTTCTCCCCGTAACGGCCAGCTCCCCGCTGTTGGGGGTCCACCAGGTGTGGGTGTGCATGACACCCCACGTGGAGGAGGGGATGGACACCAGGCGGGAGCAACAGGCATCAGCAAGGAGAGTCACTGGATTATCAGACACAGTTGTGTTTAAACCTGCTGAGAGAGAATGTCGAGGGGAAGAGGCATCGGTGCCGGAAGGAAGAAGGGGTTTAAACATTAAAACCAGAAAAATAACCCTGTATTCTTTTTTTTTTTTTCTTTTAAGTAAAGTGTTGCTTTTAAAAATCTGGATCTGATGCAGAGAAGGTAAATAAATCCTTCCCTCCCGTAGCACTTAGGGAGGCTATTGCCAGTCGGTCGGGGCTTGGCATCTAAGACCTAATCAACGCTCAGCAAGAGTCCCGTAATTGATCATTAATGTCTGCCAAGGGCACAATAAGGAGAAGGTTGGCTCAAGTGCCATGTGTTTGCCATCTTTGCCAACCAGGGTGTTCCAAATGCTCCTGTCCATTCTCCCCAACCTGAGATTTTCATTCACGTAAAAAAGAGGAAGACATAGCTGCTCCTCCTGAAGCTTCAGTAAACTGGCTTGGCTGGCCGTTCAGTCACCCGTTCACTCAAAAGTTATTGTAAAAAAAAAAAAAAAAAAAACTATTGTACGTTTCCTGTACAAAAGGCACGAGATGAGTACATTGGAGAACGCCAAACAGACCAAACACTTGCTGCTTCAAATCCCTTCCTTACCACCGAACTCCAGAGACAGAACGAGCAATAGCAATAACTACAATGCAGGCGATCGCTAATTGTAAGACAACCTAAAATAAAATAAGCACGGCCTCAAGTGCCCCGGTGCGATAGATGTTTGTTCAGTACCTGAGAAGCCTTTCTGAGTATTGTTTGTTTGCTTTTGTTTTTTGGTTTTTTGCTTGTTTTGCAGTCAGCTTGACTTTTTCCTTCAAAAAGCACAAAAAGTAAGGTTTTTGGTAGAGGAACGTCCCCGAAGGTCAACCAATTAAGCTAAACATATAGACCTTTGACGAAGGTTTCAAACAGACCCCAAAGATACGTGGGTTGTTTTTTTCTGAAACCACTGGCCTGTTTTGAGACACCAGTGTTCTGTGGACTGTGACAGTGGGGACAGAATCTCCCTTGGCTGTCTGTGCATTGCATTTTTTTGAAACGTGCGGTATTTACCTGATTGCAGTAACCTAATATAGAATACCTGGCAGTTGTGGAGTTGAGGGGACGGGTGAGACGTTCCACTGAAACTACGTGTTTATATGAGAAAACTGAGTCTCTCTACGAAGTGAAATTGTGGTCTTTCCTCACTTTTCTTGCCTTCTCTCTGTGGAAAAGAGAACAAGCAGAATGAGTCAGCCAGAAGCTCAGCCAGTGCCGGAAAGAGCACGTTTGGGTGTTTTTTGTTTTGTTTTTTGTTTTTTCGTTTTTTTTTGTGGGGTTTTTTTTTTTTTTTTTTTGCATTTTCTCCTTTTTAAGTGGAATTTGCAGCATGAGGTTAAAAAGTTGGTCATTTTATTTTGTGCCATCACCTAACAGCGTGGCCGTGGGGTTGTATGCCGTGGGGTACACTGTGGGAATTCTGTGGACTAATGCAGGCAGGGAATTTGGGGGACCAGAGCTCAGGACCCAGGGCTGCCACTCAGGATGCTGGATGATGCTCCGGGGAGATGCAGTCTAAGATGGAGGTGGTAGGGCCATCTGTGGGAGGTAGCGGGGTGAGGGATATGTGGCTGAAGTGAGAACAGGTGAGCACGTCTGCTTCCACAGCCCCTTCTGCTGGGAATCCAGTGCTTGTAATAGCTTCAGCACATTAATCTAAAAATAAGGTCTGCAAAGTACTTGATACTTCCTGGAGACAGATCCCATTTCCTTCATCCTCCCTGGTCTTTCCAGGGCCAGAGCGTCACGGAGGCTCTTCTCCCTCCTGATGCAAGCAGCAGCCTCCCCACACTGCCGACCTGCCCTTCCAGGCGCGGGTCCAGGGTGCCAGCTGGAGTCAGGAGGCTGACCAAGTTCTCATACTGGTTTTTACAGTTGCCTCTGGGGCCCCTATTTCACCAAGGTCCTTGTTCCAAGCTCACTTTGGGTCCGCGGTGTCCAGCCGCGCAGCGTTGGATGATGCTGTGTTCATTCATGACTGGACGTTAGCCTCTCACGATGTACTTGACCCTCACCTCGGCACTGAGGGGTGCAGGGCACAGCCAAGAGGGCAGCCGTGGGGGACCCAGAAACAGGGAGATACAGTTCTGCACCAGGATGCTGCTTGTTCCTCTGTGTATTCCCTGCCCCGATTCCACTCCTGTCCCCACCCTGACTCCCAGCCGCCTACCTGCAACCTCTCACTGTAGACACATTTTTTTTTTTTTTTTTGCATCCTTCCTCATTCAAGCCCCCATCCTGTGAGATCTGCCCTCAGAATGTCTCTCAGCTCTGGCTGTTCCTTTCTACTGCCACCGTCCTCACCCTGGTCCCCCACAGTCAGCCCCCCACTCCAGAGCCAGTCATCTCCCCTCAAGAAAGGATTTGACCACCGTCTCCTCCAGAAGGGTCATTAGGGAAGCACACCAGCCCCGCCACGCTGAGGCCACCAGCTCCTTCCTCAGCCTCATGTGGCTACTCCCTTGAGTCCTCAGAGAGGCCCCGCATTTGCCCGCTATGCGCCTCCACTGGTGGTCCTGGGTACCCGGATGCCCCCCAACACGCCTCTCTTCCTCCCCACCGCCCAAAGGCCTCCTCCACTGGTTCGCTCTGCGGGACACTGTCCCTCCTCTGCTCCTTAATGTTTTTTCACACCCGTTATCTCATTTGGAGGTTCCCTGTCCTCGCTTCCCTTCCTCCCTTTCAAAGTCATCAGCATCCCAAGGGGAGCGGCTGTTCCTCGTTCATCTCTGAATGTTTGTGCAGTTACACCCATTCTGTTGGGTCGGACGCCCGCCTCTGTGCCGGGAGGGTGAAACGACTTCTCAGAGGATGTCAGAGGTGACTGGAGAATTTGGGAAACCATTATCATCGTCAGAGGTGATGTAGACAATAGGGAGCATCGTTGATGAATCACATTTTGCTTTCACAAACCTCCTCTCCCTCTCTCTTCGCCATTTCTGAGGAGAGCTCCCGTGGTCGTCCCCCGCACCGCCCCCCGCCCTCCCCCGGAGGCCCTGGGTCACGCATGCCCCTGATGCCTGGGCATTAGGTTAGCCAGCACCGATGGTGTCTGTTACCGCATCCTAATTTCTGTCCACTCCACCCGGCTCCCCTGGGCACCAGCACGCCTGCTCCTGTGGGACTGTGGGCCCAGGTCTGAGGTATTGCGTTCTTCGTGGGGGGAGAAGGTCCTCCTCCATTTCAAGGTAGTGAAATGGGGCCTCAGAAGTCAGAGGCAGGCTATTCATTCCCAGAGAAGTACTTTAAGGCAGGCAGGTGTCTTGTTTTTGTTTGGTTTTGAGTGAGACAAATGTGCTTTTCAAAAGACGGCGTGTGTGTGCGCTTACACCCCTGCGTCTGCTTGAACATCTAACACCTACCAGCTCCCTGACGAGAACATTTGCGGCAGATAAAAGGCATTAAGAAGTCCTAAGAATGAAGCAGGATGAGTCACGGGGAGATCAAGCCTGCCAGAGCCTTTGAGAGCAGCGGGTTGCAAAGCTGCACTCCTGGCTCCTCATTTGCTCACACCTCTGCGGAAGCAGGGGCTCAGGGGGTGGGTGTGATCGCCTCCCTCCCCCGGGCCCCCGCCACCTCCCACACACCTCCTCCTGCACACAGCACACACGGGGTGCCCCAGCCCACTGCACACCCCGCGCTGCTCTTCTGATTCCTGAAGCTTTTATTTGCCAGCCAGGGGGCTGCCGGAACCAGCCGAGGGCTGCTTTTGCCCCAGACGTTGAGATAGCCTCCGGTGGCGTGGCCATTCGTCTCACTGGGAGGATTCATCACTGCACAGGGAAGCAGCAGGAGGGCGTGGCCCTGCGGAGGCTGGAGAGATTGGAAAAGTGCCTGCAAAACGGCTGAGAAGATCTGCAGCTGAGGATCACAGGAAAGAGGGGTCCTGTCCTCTTGATTGTGCACGGGCAGCCCCTCCGGTCCCTGGTACCAGGGCCCGCCTCATCCAGCCACACCCTCCTCGCTTGCAGCATCGCATGGCTGCTTGCACCCAGGGGAGCTGGGAGGAGACTCCGGCACAGTCCTTTGTGGAGCTGGAGGCCAGGGCATCACTGGGGCAAAAGCTGGGGATTCGTGTGGAGCTTGTTTTTTGTGGTCTTTCAGTAACGCTCAGAGCCGATTTAGGAAATGTGGGATTCACAGCAAGATTGCAAAGGGAAGGGGAGACTATCATTTGTGGGAGCGGGGCATGCCTATACATTGATGGGAGAATATGTTTGGGGGATAGTGAAAACGAGTGACTCGATGAGGACCCGGGGGCTGGAGCAGTTAGGGAGAGTTCTTAGGACCCCCACCCGTGCCTGGAAGAGCTGCCGACTGACCTCGTCATCCGTGGATACCCACGTCTCTTCACGGCCCATCGCTAGTTCTTCAAGGGCCTTCATTGGAGGGGATTCTGAGCCCCGGGCTTGCTTTTCCACAACGGCTAATGAGAACCCAGGCTCACAGCCACATAGACACACCCGTGGGTGGGACAGAAACTTCACAGCCCTTCAGCCCCGCGTGTCCCACCGCTACCGCCGAAGTGACTGCTGTTAAGGCCAGTCGATGCCTTAATGTGGAACTGCTTTTGGGGTGCACTCTGCCCGTGTTCGGGACACACCTGGGCATGCCCGGTGCAGCTGTGCTCTGCGTGCTGTTTTGTATTCCAAGGTCAAGCTCTCTGGAGAATCACCAATGGCTTTGGCCGGGTTTTAGGAAATTCAGTCACGGGGGAGATGGCTGAACCTCCACTGGTTGTGGGCCTCCTGGGCTCTTGGCCGGGACCAGCATGCGTCAGACCGTGGTTTGGAAATTCGGTCAAATATGGTAAGCGGGTCCCTTCACCCAACCAAGTCACAATGTGACTCTTGTGAAGAAATGTGTTTTTATTTTTGTTTATGCCGAAGCAGGAGATGGCCCCATTTTCAACCCCAATTTTAATCAAACCTGGAGAAAAAACTGTGAAGATTTGAGCAACTAGTTGGAACCTTGCCTCTGCCTTTTTGTTCCTGTCCAGGCCTGTTTCTCCATAATTACTAGACTCACTAACAAACCGCGGTGTATTTAGCGAGTCCACAGGGTTCACGTTTGTTAAGCCAGAATGGCCCCACTGGAAATTCGGAAGTGGAACTCGCTTTATTAGAAAACTTGAAACAAGGTATCAGAAAGGGTGGAAAAGAAAGAAAAGCAAAGAAACGAGGCACAGATCTGCCTCATCAAACAGCCAATCAGTATGCCCAGCAGCATAAAAACAGCCCATTTCTGTAGCCAGCTGGCAGCAGAGGGGAACACAAACTCTCCGGTACCCTGTTCATTTGACAGGAGCCTCGAGAGCTGCATTCATCATTTTGGTCTTAAACAAGGGACGTCGTTTGTAGGAAAGGTTTTCTTTTTTTTAACCGCTTTTTCAGGAATGGTGTTTTCCCCACCATTCTGCAACTTAACCCAGGAAGTTAATTGCCTTATTCTTTTACATTGACCTTGAGAGGATTTCATATCTGAGAAACGTGACATCTAGGTTTTCTAATTTAGAAGCACAAAGAAAGTTGAGTGAGATAGCGTACCAACCCGATTCAGACTTGGGAGGAAAGTGCTCAGGTGAAATTATAGACTCCTTCCTGGACCTGGATGCAAAGGTAACGCCATGAGACGCATGCGTTAAATATGATGAATGAGACAACAGGGACGGCGTCAATGTCCCTTCGGGACTCCGGCTGTGGCTTGCGTTGCATCCCTGAAAACGCGTGCAGGTGGAAGGAAAGGATGTGAGCAAACACCCGTGAAGGTCCACGCTCACTTACGATTCTCACTTCCCTGGCTGCAACAAGCCGTGCTAGCAACCATTTGCCCAGTTTCATAGGATGCTGATTTAGAAAAGGGACACCTACCCCGAGAAGCACACCAGTCGAAATGACAGCCCTTTGGCGCTGGTCACTGTGAGATAAATTCATGGAGAGAAAAGAGAAGAATACTAAAAACTGGCATCCTGGGAGGATGGGGAGCTTAAACTGGCCTGAGTCAGTTGCATGCTCACTGACATTTTTAAAGGCTGGCCAGTTTGGTTTTGCCTGTAAAGTGAGGGGCTTGATTCTGATGGATCCCACTTACCCCAGGGCTGGGTGAGGGGTGCTAATTCGTGATGCCAGCACAGGCTTCTGGAACATTTTGGTGACACTTTGGGTTGTCTCATGTCTCAGGGGGAAGACTTGGAGTTGTTATTCAGCTGACAGAGGAAGACACGTTTAAAATGCGGTGATTTGGGGATGATAATGATGGAGGGGAAAAAGGGCAAAATGTAGCTGTCACCGTCCCCTCCCGTGGGGAATATATGATGTCTTAGTTTCCTCAAAGAAGTATAAGATAAAAAGCAGGGAGAGGCTTTTCCTGGGTGTTAGTTGCCGGAGACCCTATAAATTATTTAGGGCTTATGCAGTGATCTGAAAGGCAAACCAAAGTTGAAAATAATTTCTCCACATCAAGATCAGAGTAACTTTTTGTGTGCTTTTATGCACTTGAAGTTAAAATTAGAATAGTTAATAAACTAACCCTATGGGGAAATTTTAATTCTGTTTTTTTTTTAAAAAATCCCCTTTTCTTTGGAAAGCACCACAAATTGCTACTTAGTTTAAGATTCCCTCCTAGATTCGAATTTCTCCTCGAACCATTTAAACGGGAACATATTTAATATTCATATGACTTTTTAAAATGAAATTGATTGGTTTAACCTTTATTCTTTTTGTATTATTATCATCATGGCCAGCACCCATTGTCCATTTATTACGCTGTGATAAATGAAATTGATGAAAATTAGTTTTCCCCTCCATATCCAGACCTAGCCTCTCCATTCACTATTTCCATCAGCCGAAACGCTTTCCATAAGGCTTGTTTGTGTTTGTTTCGATCCTTTCAAATTGCCGCTTCCTGCCCAGTCACTCCCAAGCTGGCTCTCAGGTGCTTGTTTGCCAAAATATGCTGACTGCATCCCTGAAAACTGATGGCGTAAGAGCTGCCGGGGGCCCAGCTGGATCAGGAGCCAGGTGCTCACAGTCAGGGTCACGGCCGGCCTGCTGCCCGGACAGGCAGGCAGCCCCACACTGGGCACAGCGTCCTGTCTGCTTGCACAAGATGAGGTCTGAGACAGGGCAAAGTGCACACGAGGATTAGAGGAGCAGAAGCGTGAGTAGTGGGACTGACACAGAGGACATGAGTGGCAATTCAGAGAAGAAGAAGCAATCGGCAGAATGGGTAATAGGATGCTGATAAACAGGAATGCGTTTTAAAAGCCTGTTTCCCAAAAGTGAATGTGAGGGAAGCTGAGAAATGGGAGACCAGGCTAGGCCTGGAAGGGTCGGCAGCCACACTTGGGCAGCCACAGGTGTCTAGGAGGGAGAGTTGGTTCTGGGAGGCACGGGAAGCTAAGAGGGGAGAGGTGAGCAGAGTAGACTGGGGTGACAGCCCAGAGGAGGCTGGCCATTCATTCGGCTGCTCTGCTTTTTCAGCTGACCTGTAAGAGCACTTAACAGCCTGACTCTGGAAGAATCACCTTGCACACTGTCTTGAACCAGCTTTGTGACAGGGCCATCGCCTGCCTCTCTTTCCTCCAGGGAGACAGGTGGGAAGGAGGTGGCAGCAGCCAGCGTGTAAGTGATAGGGCATCTCGGGCTGCAGGAGGACGGAGGCCTCGGAGGTCAGAGAAAAGCCGTTCAGGGTGCGACTCAAAAACGGGGCGGGGGAGAGCGCAGCGTGAGCCCAGACGCTGGATGTGGCCGGAAACACTTGTGTAAAATTGGCAGAGGGTGGGCCAGGAAGGCTGTGGAATCTCAGAACCTAAGAGAATTCAGAGGAGGGTAGGAGCCCATCTTTCTCAAGTGGTATAGTCTAGTTTTTTTTAAAAAATTCAACTTTTTGAGAATGGACTGGGCATATGGTACCTCCCTGGACGAGAGGCAGCAGATGGAGTTGAAAGGAACCAGTTTTGTTCTAGTGACTCTTCTTCAGCTGTGACTGCCATTTGGCCTCCCCTGCCTCAGGGCGGAGTTGCTGAGAGAGGTCTGAGTGCCCGAGGGCGTGTGCGGGCACAGCTGTGGCCCCCCTGGCCAACCCCTGGTCTCTCCATGCAGCCACTTCCTTTAACTCTAAAATCGGAATGATCAAATCTTGGCTCATAGTTCGATCGAATGAAAGCACCGTGACAAGTGGCAGGTCCTCTCCCATTGCGTGTGCGGGAACTCCCGGAGATGGTGCGCCTTTGGGACATGGCTCTGAGAGGAGACCCTGCAAACGTTAGCAGTTATCACTACTGTCACACCTCCACAGTGACCAAGGGGGTGCCGAATGCTCACACTCCAGGCACCGTCTTATGTTTCTTGTGTATTAACTCACTCCAACTTCGTGACGCAAGTCAGTTAATAAGCTCCCAATAGTCAGATCTGAAGGACACATTTTCATAGCCGCCGCCGAAGAGAAGGATGGAGGAGAGGGGCGGAAGGATGCCTGGACGGAGAGATACAGAGAGGGAAAGGTGGAAGCAAAGGGATGGGTGGATGGAGAGGGAAAGATGGAAGCAAAAAAGGATGGATGGATGGATGGATGGGTGGATGCGTGGATGGGTGGATGGGTGGGTGGGCAGGTGGTTGGTTGGATGGATGATGGAAGGAAGGAAAATGTTGTATCCATAGTCCAATTTCTAGTTGAGCTATTCCTCCTCTCCCGCGGCAGTCTAGAGAATCAGTAAGACGCTGTTGTTTTCTTTAATTCAACAATTTGTCGAGCACCTACTACATCCCTAGTCCACACGTCTGCCCTCAGAGAGCTCGCTACTAAAATGGGACCCGCCAATTAATTACTGGGATGCTCAGCAGAAGTGGAAGGGCCCTACACAAGGGGTACACAAAGTGGACTGGAAGTCCCAAGGAAGGAGTGATGAGTGCCCGCTGGGAGCCAACCTTAAAGGATGAGGAGGAACCGTGATGCAGACAAGCCCTCCACCGAAAGGCCACCCCTCCCCGTGGGGAACTGCACGTGGTTCCTCGGGTGTGTGTACAGTTTCCATTGGCGCGGAGCGGGGACCGCCACTGTGGGAAATGTAGGTTGGGGCCTCATTATGAAGAGCCCTAAATATTAGTCTCAGAAACATGGACAGTTTTTTGGGTTTTTTTTTTCTGTTGAGCGTGGAGTAATCGTATCCATGTTTTGGAATGTTATGCCCTGGTTAGCATATATACCAACACGAACCGATTTCCGAGACCTGTCGTTTAATGAAAAATGCAAGTTGCAGAAAAATATGCCCAGAGTGGTATCGCCAGTGGAAAAATACTCCGCAAAGCAACCCTGTGTGTTTGTGTTCTCTGTGGGTCCGAGACCCACACCGGACTCCTGACAGCAGTTACCTTTGGGGCAAAGAGAGACAACTAGGGTTGGGGGGTGCGGTCAGCATTTTTGGTAATCTTTCAGTTTTATTTTAACAAGGAAAATGTTATCTTGCCATTAAAATGTAATTTTAGAATTCAAAAGATAACGGAGTCACTGGCTTACTTCCTAGCTCTGAGATTTTTCAATTAGAGCTGGCACCGTCTGAGAATTGGAAGGATATTCTCTGAAATCAAACAAAAACCAGTGGTTTAAAAAAAAAGAAAGAAAGAAAGAAAGAAAGAAAAGGCCCCATCTCCTTTGAGCGTGCCTGGAGAAGAAACACCTCGGGCCAGTTTATCACAGGCCGAGGGGCATCATTTGTCCGGTTCAGCCATGATCGATGTCAGGCGGGGAAGGTTGCTCTTGACCCACACTGACCTTGCGGGGTCATTCAGCTTTCCCGCCCGGGACTGGGTGCCACCCCGTGGCGGTGGCTGGCTCTGGGCAGCAGTGGCGAGTGTGTGTTTCTCTTTCCTGGCACCAGCATCATTTCCTCGGAGCGTCTCTGTGGACGTTGGCAAATAGTTTTGGCCTTCTTCCAAGAGATTGGGTTTATACCAGTCGAAATGAGGCAGGCATTTAATCAGTCACCCAGGGAACACGCTCGAGGCCCTCTGGTGTCTTCTTTATAATTAATTTTTAACATTTGTTTTCAGTATAAAATTTGGGCCTTTATCCTCTTTGAAATAAAAACATAGCGTGCGTATTAGACTGTATTGGCACTAAACTTCACACACCCTTCTTTTATTCCCTTCCAACTATTAACTCCTATTAAGTAAGACAGAGAGATAATAAGATCCCCCCCGAGCTCCCCCGACTTGCTGGCTTGCACGACGTCTCATCCTGTGTAATTGCCTTTGGTGGCCAAGTTCTTTCCTGTCATTAGTGTGCATCAGAGGCTACTTGTCAGAGACCCAGCCACCTCCCAGGCTGTCCCCTCTGCTGTGTGTCCCCTGCCATGGCTGGCTTCTCCCTGCCCCAACCACTAGCCCCACTGAAGCTCTTATTAACAAGATACGGAGGTGTTCCTGGGATTTTTGACCCTGAGATTTAAACTTGACCTGCTGGAGACCAGTTCCTCTTCGTTTGTTTATTTGACCTGCTTGGCTTTCCAGAACCAGGGCCTGGGCCAAGGAGACCAGAAACATTACAGTGGTTCTTGAACCTTCATGTGTTGAGTAAAAGCACAGATCCCAAGGCCTCCCTCCAGACCTACCGAGTCAGGATCTCCAGACTGAAGGGAAAAGCAGCTGGGTTTTTTGTTTGTTTGTTTTGTTTTTTTTAAGCTGTATAGTTATTTGCCACTCAGTTAAGAGATCATTTTTCACTTTCTTTCAGAGATGTTTCAACACACACACATCTTTAACTTTCCATGAGCTGGGTTTGCCCTCGGGGCTGCCATATACCTTTTGTGCAGATTAGAAACAGGTCCCCTTCTTTCTGGGCAGCTGCACGGGAGAGCAGGCTTGGCCTGTGGAGCCCAGGGTGAACTTGGGCCCCAGTCGCCTCCTCGGCCAGGGGTCTGTGCAGTTAACAACACACCCAGTGGCACGTGGCAGCCCCGCTGACTCTGGTAAAGAAGGTGGTGACACCCTGTGTACCTACATGTGTAAGCCTAGGACCAGGCATGTCTCTTCCTCCACAGCAACTCGTCAGCTTTCAGGCTGAGGAAACCGTGACTCAAAATGTGATTTCTCTAAAAAAAAAAACACACACACACACAGAAAGAAGCTGAGCTGGCGCAAGATCCCGGCCAGGCTCTGATGTGGCCAGCCCTCGGATTGATAAGAAATTATTTTCAGTCAGCGCCTTGCTTCTCCAACAAGGCGGCGGGTGGTTCCTGGTCCTTCCCTCCGAGAAACCTGTGAACCCAGCAGCCTCTCTCTGCTGTGGGAGTGAGCGGAAGCCTCAGGCCTCCGAATAGTCAGTGAGGGTTCGTGAAGCGCCAGGAGGCCTGAGCACACGGCATATGACATGGCGAAGCATTAACAGTTGCGTGTTTATTATTAGCAAAAGTGTTACTTTTTCCAGCCAACCACTATGATTAAAAGTCTAGTGTCTCTTTTCCTTATGTGTCGGAATATGAGGAAAGGGCTGAGATTCAGGAGAGATCACAAATCGGAGTCAGGATGGCCTGCCACTGAAGTCCTGTGCTCTCAGGCAGCGGCTCAGCACGTTATGTTCCAGAGTGAGGGGTGGCCCTGAGCAGGGTACCACGGGGGGTGACGAGTGCGCTGAGCTCATTGCCCGGCTCCCTGGCCTCCTGCTAGGGCTGCACAAGGAGCCACCCCAGACTCAGTGTCTTCAACAACACTCCTATGTCACCCCACGTCCGCAGGGCTGCTAGGGTTCAGCTGACCCGGAGTTACCTCAGCCTGGCTACTGTGCTTCAGGCCATGGCAGTTGGGTGGCTGGACTCTTCATGTCCCTCATTCTCCATGAGCCAGCGAGGTAGCCGGACAAACTGTTCACGGTCAAAGCAGAGAAGCAGAGGGCAAGTGAGAACACATCGGCCCTTTGCGGTCTGGGCTCCACATGGGTACGCCGTCAGTGTGCCTCATTCTGCTGCCCAAAGCCACCTGCACGGCCACACCTGAAGTCAAGGGGCAGAGAAGGATGCTCCCAAAATTCACATGCCAAAGGGCAGGGATGGGGGCTCTGAATCAGAGCCATATGTGCACCGTCTCCAATCCCCTCATCCCTGGAGGCTAT
>NW_006437746.1:2889297-2943701 GCF_000325575.1 Pteropus alecto
CCCGGACCCCCACGCCTCTGCCTCCCCGGTATGCTGTCCTCATGGCCGGCCTTTCACACGGCACAAAATTCACTCAGCCAGCGGCTCACATCTCCAGAGAAAATCTGTCCCACGTCATGGATTCTTCTTTCCATTCTCAAAAGCTTTTCATAGAATGTTTTTTTCTAGACATACTTCCCTCCACGCTCTGAGAGCGCAGCCTCGGTTTTGCTGGCTTTCCTGTCTAATACATTCTGAAATATCCAGATTGTCTTCTTCACATTGGTGGCCTTTCCCCAATCTGGACGGCTTTGGTCCTTTTCAAACAGAGACAGAGGGACGGGTCCTCTCCTCCCTGGTAACTGATGCCCGCCTTAACTCTAGCCCTGGCTGTACCCTCCGGCGACACGCCTTTTTCCCCCTCGCCACCAGGTGGCACCCGAGCAACCTGGTCTCTGTCCTTGTCTTGCTAATCTGTTGATCCCTAAAACTGGGGGGCATCAGGATTGGCTGAGGAGTCATTCCTGGTGGGCCTGGGTGACTGGGAGCAGAGCTGGCGGGCGAGCCCACCTGGGAACTGCTGATCTCAGCCACTTCACCTGCTGTCCCACCTCTGCCTGGAAGCAGCACTCAAACTATTCCCGAAGCTGATACTTGTTAACCCTCTGATTATTTGTGACTCAGATCAGGAAGACATGGTGGCATTAAAAAAGCATCAGAAGCATTATCAAAAACCTTCTTATTAAGGCAGGAGGCTCGCCTTCCTGCAGAAGCTGAAAACCTCGCGTCATACTGCGAGCGACAAGGGACAGCTCTGTCTCTGTGGCCCTACGAGCACTGTCCTTGGTAACATCAGTTCTGAACTTTGTATTTCCTGGTTTGGGCTTTCTCTTCCTAGGGTTCAATACTGAGCAGCCTCTCTAAGGATAATCCTGTGCAGGACCGAATATGAGGGGCAGGCTAGGCCCTCACCCCCTTCGTTTCCGTGGCTGTTTAAATGATTCTTTTGACAGGGCGCTGGGCCAGGAATCACAGATGCACGTTTTAGACTCAGCTCATTCCTTCCTGACGTTCCTTCTCCAAGTCACTTCCCTGCTCTCGACCTCAGCGTCTTCATCTGAAAACGAGGCTGTCGAATTGGGTTAGATTGGATCTTGCCATGCACAGCGTGGTCCATGGGGGCTTGTGAGAAACACAGAATCTGAGGCTCTCCCCCAGACCTGCTAACTCAGAATCTGCAGGCGATTCCTGTGTGCATTAAATTTCAAGAAGCAGTGTTCCGTGAAGTATGTCCTGGGGTGAAATTGAAGCGGTGCCTTGGTGTGGTACCCCAAAAGACTGGAGCAGCCTGTCACCCACTCCATTTCTCCTTTCCTGGTGAGGGATGTCTTTCTAGCCTCTGGGCACTGAACAGTGCCGGCCGGGGGCATGGGACGATGCGGGCGACACAGAGCTGTCTTCCCTCTCTCCTCATATGGTGATTCTCAGGCAATTTTTGATTCACCGTGTTGCTAAAATTTAAGTGGATTCTAGAACTCTCCCACAGCTGTTTCGTTCACAGGTATCTATCTAATCGCTGATCTTTGTCTGAGGGGCAGAGAGGCTAGGGTCTCCTGAGTCACTATTTTTCTCTAGGTTTTATTGAGATGCCTTCTAGGAGCCTCCGATTCAGTCCTTTTGAAACCACAGTCATTCCACCGGAAGCTTTGCTATCATTCTGCCGCTGGGTCCTTCTGGGAGAGCCTGTCTAGAAGGTGGTTCTGGTCCCCGGTCCTGCTACAGTCAACGTTGCTGCTCACGCACAGCGCTGCCTTCTAGGTCCTTTCATGCCAAGGACCAGGGAGGGGACAGGAAGACTGGAGAAACTGATAAGCCATGAAAAGTCAAGACGAGAACTATAGTTAAAATTCTAAGCAAGCTTCACACAAGTCTGGGTCACTAGACCTGTCAGGATCACGAGAGAGAGTGAAGGTTTCCGGAGCCGGGAGGGAGGGAGAGCGTGAGAGAGAAAGCAAGGGAGAGAAGTAGCAGCAGGCAGAGTAGGAGCGTGCACGAATCCTATTCTCCATTACTGCTTGTCAAAAATGTAGGCTGATCTGTGCCCAGAAAGAGATGATAAACTTCCCTCACTCCTTTCCCTCGCTGTTAGAGGAGTTTTCTGGGGACTCGGAGCTGTGTTGATTGGCAATTTATTTGTGGATTGTTTTCGGCGACGGGCTTCTCTCCTTGGTTCTCTGCAGTTCACTGCAATTAACTGTCGGTTTGGTGGAAATTTCCTTTCCCCTTAAGCGAAGCTCTCCATCCGATTCCGCTCCACCATCCTTCCTGCAAAAGATATGACCATGGAAATAACAGGCCCCTAAAGCTAATGGCAGATATATAGTTCCTGTGCTCTCTTGGAGCCTGCTGAGTTTTTCCTGCCTCCTCGTGGTAGCATGTCAGCTATTATGTATCCTCGCGTGTTATTCTGCTAGGAAGCATGGGCAGTTTGTGCGTAAAAACCAAAAGCGTCATCCTTTATTCTTGTCTCAAGGCCTAGGTCAGGAGCCCAGGACCCCACAGAAATCCGAGACGTTAGATTAGGGGCACCAGTCCCAATCTTCTCTAGACCAAGGTGACATAGCCATGAGGAACACAAGCAAAGCTTCTACTCTGTCCGTGAACCATTTTAATAAGCAGTTGATTGAACCAGAGCCGGGCGGGCCAAGCTCTTTGTAGTGAGGTCTACATGACACAGTGCGTGTTTCCTCATTCTGCAGGTAAGGACACACACGAGGCAATTGCTCAAGGCCCCAGGCCCAGGAAGTGGGGTCAAGGGTCAAATCTAACCCTCCTAGCCCCACACCTCACACCCTGAGCTCCCGTCTCCATATTTCTGACTAGGAAATGCCCTTTCTTCATCAACCCATAGCCTTGCATACTTTAATTTTCACTATAAATCATTCTTACTTAGTGTTCGAGACCCAGCTAGCGGTCTCCTCTGCTGGGAGCCTTCCCTGACACCCCCACCCCACCCCCCGTCGCCCTACCCTGTCCCTATCAGAGTCGGTAGCTCCTTTCTCTATATAACCGGTGCTGTCGGCACATTGTCTTAAAGCAGATTCCCCGATGATTTTTCCTTCTCGTTGGACTCTGAGAACCTCAAGTCAGAGACCATTGCATCCTTCGAAGTACCCAGCACAGTACCCGGCATAAATACTTATGTCTTTTCTGCCATGTGATGAGGGATGCGTGGACGCTTTGTGTTAAAACAGTGCATGGAAGGTGCGTGTGCATGCGTGCGTGCATATTTCTCTACTCTCGTGCCATATTCTTTTGTAAGCATCGCACTTTAAAACGTTTGTAACTTGGCAAAGGAGATGGGGCTAAGATGATTTCAGTGACTCGTGAGAGCAAGGTGGCAGGGCCTTGTCCAGGGCTGCCTCATGGCGGGAAAACCTCCATCCAAAATTCAGAGCCCTCGATGCCTGATTAACATTTCAGAAGATGTCCAGGGTTTGTTCCTTTCCATCAGAACCCTAGCATTAGCCATTATTCATGCAGAACTGCTCTGAACATGGGTCAGCAGAGCTTGGCAAGTTGAGAAAGGTGAGCAGACATTTGTTTTTCCATGTGGATCCCCTGTGACAGTGAGACGGCTCTGTGCTGAGGCTCAGAAAGGGAGACAGAGCTCAGTGGCCACGTGAAATGCACAGATCGCCCCTCGGCTGAGCTTCTGGGGAGTCGGTGTGGCACAGTGGTTAAGTGTGGAAGCCGGAACCTGCCATCTGGGCAGGATCCTGGCTCATCGCTTGATAGCCCAGTGACTTTGGGTGAATCGAGGCAGTGGGGTTCAGTCATGTCCTCACTCCATGATGTGCGGATGAGAATAATAATGCATTCCTCAGAGGGCCTCCGAGAGCATTAAACAAGATCATCGATGTGAGGCATTTGGGTTAGTTGCGGACTGCATCGTCACTGCTCATTGTCATAGGTCATGGCTAGTCTGCCTGTAACGAGATTGGAGGCACCCAGAGGCCAGGCCCCTCCCTGTTTGTGGGCTCACAGACTCCAGCACAATATGTCAGAGAGAAGATGCACAATAAATATTTGTTGACTACATGAGATGACTCCTGGCCTTTTAAATAATAGACCCCTAAAACTCATGGCAGATATATAGTTCCTGTGCTCTCTTGGAGCCTGCTGAGTTTTTCCTGCCTCTTCGTGGTAGCATGTCAGCTATTATGTATCCTCGCGTGTTATTCTGCTAGGAAGCATGGGCAGTTTGTGCGTAAAAACCAAAAGCGTCATCTTTTATTCTTGTCTCAAGGCCTAGGACAGGAGCCCAGGACCCCACAGAAATCCGAGACGTTAGATTAGGGGCACCAGTCCCAATCTTCTCTAGACCAAGGTGACATAGCCATGAGGAACACAAGCAAAGCTTCTACTCTGTCCATGAACCATTTTAATAAGCAGTTAATTGAACAAGGGCCAGGTGGGCTAAGCTCTTTGTAGTGAGGACTACATGCAACAGTATGTGCGTTCTCATACAGCAGGTAAGGAGACACCTGGGCAGGTTGGAATAAGTCGTAAGCAGATGAAGAGGTAGAGAGGTACGTGATGGCTTTGTGGAATTTAGTAAGCTCCATTTTATAATCAGTGGTGGTTCCTTAAAACAGCCGCCAGCCCTGCCTGCCACCACAACAGGTCTGTCCCAGCTGAGGATTTTCAGCCGAATCGGTGAAAAGCAGTCATCCTTTGAACGCCAGACTCTGAATCAGGACAGAGGATAACATGATCTGAGACCTCACTAATGACATGACGGTGCCCACAGAGGGATGTGGAGGACATCTGCTCCTTTAAAAGTCCACTCTCTGGCTTTCCCTTTCCTGTCACCAGAGCCATGTGGCTAAGTCATTGAATCTGCTGCAGTTTGCAGGAACGAGTGAGTGGGGCAGAATGAGCCCAGCCACAGAAAGGAAGGCAGCCAGGAAGGAGGCTTCGATGACTCAAAGGTACACCTGGGTCTTCCGCGCCCGTGACGGGGGAGGCTGGGTCTGGCTGGCTTGCATTTGGTCTGGACTCGCGTCCCTGCCCAGTTTGCTTCTCCCCCAGCTGCCTGTAGGCGGCGAGGCAGGATGTGCCCCTGCATTTGTACATGGAGGCGGATAGAGCCCCCACGGGAAGGCAGGCATGGGTCTGCAGGAGTGAGATTCACTTAGGACCTGAATGCTCGAGGTGGTGGCCTTGGAGTAGTGGTGGCATCGCCCTGCATGGGAGAGACACTGCTTGGTTTATTGAGTCAGGGAGGCCACCCACGAACCAGAAGGGTGACTTGACTTGTCCCAGCAGGGGCCTACGGCTGCCGTCGTGAGTCAGCAGTCAGAGGGTCCTCCTTGCTCACTTTCCAAGAGGCTTTCCGGGCCAGTCAGGGTCAGGATCCTCCTACTGCGATGGCTGCTCTGGGTGGTGGGGAAAGGATGGTTGCACTGTGGGCCAATAATGAGTTTCTCAGTGCACAGAGTACACACTGTGTCTCTGTCCCCTCCTCCGTCGTCACCTCCATGTACAAGTGAGCTTGGTGCAGGCCTTAGATTCCCCCAGAAGTGGATACCAAGAGAGGACTCAAGTGCAAATGGTTTATGGGAAGAGACGAAAGGAGAAGAGGGGAGAGGAAGGAGCTAGGACAGGAGGGTAGATGACAATGGTCACCGGGGGGTGAGGGAACTGGGTGGGACATCGACCCCCCAGCTCCCACAGTCATGTCCTGGGTTGTTGATGTACCCACACTTCCAGCCTGCACTCTGCAGGCCCAGGGAGACCCAGGCGCAGAGAAGCCAGGCTCGGGGACAGGAAGTCTTGGGTGGCATCGGCAAGTGCCAAGGGGATGCGGGCAGGACATCAGCAGCGCCCGCTGCAGTTGGCTAGGGAGAGGGTTGTTTGTCTTTCGCCTTTTGAGGCGGATTCCAATTAAACTCACTGTACAGGGTGGAAGTGACCCAGGTGTTCATGGCAGATGAATGGACATGCCAAGGTGGTACATCCATTCGATGGAATGTTATTCAGCCTTAAAAAGGAAATTCTGACACACAGTACAAAATGAGTGAGCCTTGAGGACATCATGCTGAGTGAAATAAGCCCGTCACAAAAGGACAAATTCTGTAGGATTCTTGGATGAGTTTCCTGGAGTAGTCTAAACCGTAGGATGGTGGCATGGTGGTTGCCAGGGGCTGGGGGGCGATGGAGAGTTAGTGTTTGATGGGGGCAGAGTTTCACTTTGGGAAGATGAAGAAGTTCTGGAGATGGATGGTGGTGATGGTTGCAGAACCATGTGAATGTGCTTAATGTCGCAGAACTGTGCACTTAAAAGTAGCTAAAATAGTGTATTTTATGTTATGTATACTTTACTACAATGGAAAAAACCACCAGAGCCCAGCAGCTGAGTCACTTCTCCGGGACTACTCAGTGGTTAGCTGTCCCCCCTGGAGCACCTGAGGAGATGCGTCTGCTGCACTGCAGGCACCACGAACCCTCGCTCAGCCTGTCACCTCCTCACCAGCCGAGGACTCCACAGCGGGGACAGAGCAGGTTGTTCTGGGTATTATAGCTCAGATGAATTCGAGACAAGAAGGAAGCTTTGGGGCGGGTCAGGGAGCACAAACCCCTTCGAATGGTGGTCTAACTCTGAATCCCACCCTTGTTATGGTTTTAGCTCGAGGGGAAGTGAAACTGACATGTTGGGGACCTACTATGCGCAGGAAACCACCCGGTGCAGAGGGAATCACACCAGCATCTCCGCCTCTTAGTTTGTGTCTCGTGGGCAGGAGGGCCTGTGGACAAGTATTAAGTGACATTTAGGCAAAAACCCAAAGAATGGGTTAATGAAGCTGCCAGGTGGAGGAAGACAGGGGGCGGCAGGGTGGCCGGCCTCGAGGAACGGAAAGGTCAGGGTGATAGAGAATGACGTGGTCAACTTCGCTTTTTTTTTTTTTTATCTTTTTTTGCCGTGGGGGTGTAGGTAAGACTGGGTGAGGATGAGGAAAGGCAGCCAATGGGAAATGACTAACTTTACAGGTGACATGTGACTCAGGGGGCTTGCACCTGCGCAGGGGTGGTGTGACTGGTCTCACAGGAGGGTCTCAGACGAGGGTCGGGATAGAGAAACATTTTAGCATCTTTGGAGAAAAACATCTGTTCGTCGTAACCTATATTTAAATAGAATTTGCAATATTTTTAATCAGTTTTAATAAGGCCAGATTTATATAGAAAACAAATTGGAAACCTCATCTTGGGTGGTTTGGAGGACAACAGGCTGAAATGACTGTCACTACACCTTCTCTGGTTCACAGGACACTCAGAGACCCCAAAAGAGGTCTTTACCATCTTTCATTTATACGTGCCCCTGTTGTAAAATGGAGGGTCACGCTCTGTCTTTCCAGCACCTTCCGTTTGTCTCGCACTCTGCTAGATGCTGAGAGAGAGGTACAGACGCCCAAAATAAGCAGTCAGTCTCCACAGCACTTGGAGTCTGGTTGGGGCAGTTAGACAGGGGCAGTCGAAGAGTTGGACATGTGTCTTTCATAGCCAATCGAAGCAGCCAGAAGTAGGACACGATTAATTGTTTAATGATAAATGGGACAGAAAATAAGGGACTGTAGGAAACGAGAGGAAAGAAGAGCCCCCTAGGGTTTCCGAGCCAGATCTGAACTCCAGAAGGATGCCGGCTTGGGGACAGATCTTCAGCACTGGCCTCAGCGCCAGCCAGCGAGGGCTCAGGGTAGAAAGGGCGGGGTGGGCAGGGCAGCACCGGGCACGCCCTGGAGCCTAGGCGGAGGATTTATGCCCACAGGCGAGAGGAGGCTGCAGGCTGTCCTTGAGCTGGAAAGCCAGCAAGACGCCAAATTGCGTGCCAGGGCGAGGGGCTCGTACAAACTGGGGAGCCAAGAGCAGTTTGGAGCTGGTGGGCGATGTGTTCAAAACAGTGTTTTTAAGGTGACTTAATTGTCCCGGTGGGTGTGGCATGACTTAGAGACTGGAATGGAGAAGCCGTCAAGGAGCTGATGAGAGAGCAGATGTTTGGGGAGAATGAGGAACTCGAACTTGAGACGGGCACGGGCAGAGGGTATGGACAGGACAGGTGGGCACATCTCTCTGAAGCACCCACGTCAGGAAAGGGGGCGGGAGCTGGAAAGAGCCCGAGCTTTTCATCTGAAGACCCGCATCCCGAAGCAGCAGCCAGGTAGCCTTGGGCAGACTGCTCACGAAGCTTCAGTGCCTCTGCAGGGTCAGACCGGAGTTCTTAGGCTTCCCACAGCTTGACAAGGTGCGGGGAGGAGTCGAGGTCACAGCAGGGCGGAAGCCCAGGTGGGGCAAGTGCTGATGCCCCTGGAAGGGGGTGGAGGGAGCAAATTTGGGGAGCAAAATGAGTTATTTCAGACATTCTGAACGTGATTTGTTGTGGGGGGTGGAGTCCAAGGGACAGCTGTCTATCAGGTACAGCAGGAGGAGGATGAAGATGAAGGAAGCCTCCCCTGGGTTTATCCTTTAGAAGGCGGGGCGGGAGGGACCTTCAAGAATGGGAGGCGCCTGGGGTAGCAGCGCTGTACGTCAGTGGTCGAGCCCAGGAGGAGACAGATGGCACACTCAAGGTGGGTAATTTGAGGAGGGTTGAATCAAGGGATGGTATACAGATGTGCAGACAGGGGTAGGGTTGCCATGGAGTTGACAGAGTACCCGGGACTGGTAGCAGTGGCGGCCAGCCTGAAGGGACCAGAGCAGGGAGCTGTAACCAGAACCTGAGACAGAGAGGCTATGTGGAGAGGGACCCGGCAGAGGGTGAACCCAGGGCATCAATATCCTGGCCTCACTCACCTCCCCACCAGGCTCCTGCCTGGAGCTGGACGACCAAGGGAGGAGAGCGGGTTGACAGGGACCGGCAAAAGACATTGCAAACCCACACCAAGCTGCAGGGCAAGGGAGACAGGAGATGATGCAGGTGCAGCGGTAAGTTAATGGAGATGGTGGAAGCTGAAGGGGGTGGGGCCGTGCGTGCCCATGATGGAGGTGGGGGGAGAGGGGAGTGGAAGTCCTCTGGAGGGCAGCCTAGATGGGAAGGAGGTGGGTTCAAGTCCGATACCCTGGTCAGTCTAGAAAAGGCATAACTGAAAAAAATGTATTAGTATTCCATGAAGACTGAGTAACAATAATGACGTCAGATCTCAGCAATTGGTGAGCCTTTCTATCCTCTGATTTGCTCTTGTGAAATTAGCAGAAACCAAACTTTCCAAACTCTACCTGTTCTTTTCCTTTCCCTGAAAGTCTGACCCAACTGGTGCGCTTGAGAATAATATTCTCGATCAAGTAGCCTCTTAGGGAAGCAGCCCGTTTCCCACTGCTCTTCATTTCGCCAGAATCTGCGTGTTAGCAAGTTTCGTCCAGAGCACACCCGGTCTTGTTAAGTGCAGATCCCAGTCCAGCCGGTCAGAGGCGGCCTGAGGATCTGCATTTCTGCCAGCTCCCCAGTGAGCTGCTGCCGGTCTCTGGAGCCACTGTGAGTAGTGAGGTCCCGAGAAGCCTTTTCTAATGGTTAGAGGAGGGGGAAAAAAAAAAGCAGGAGCTAGGTGATCACAGGTTTGACAACTGGATGGTAAACATCTTTTTAAAAAAAAAAAATCATTTCAAAGCCGTGAGCTCACCTCTGTTGGCACTCACTGTGAGCTGCTTAAAAGCAGATGCTTCTGGAGGCAAAACCTCTCCTGCACATTGTAAATTACCTGTTAATAGCGATGGCACCATAAATAGATTGGCTTGAGTGGTTTGCTGATTTCCCTCTTCTTGAAATGGTTCTCTAGTTCAAATGCTAGATTTTTTTTCACCGCCACCCCTCTCTCCCTGCCACCGCCCACCCCACCCCCCCCAACCTCCGCACACACTAAACGTGGTGTTCTTCAGCCTGTTGGGGTTTTTCAAGTCCATGGATGGAGGCACATAGTTCGTGAGCTCCTTGAAACAGCTTCTTAACACCGCTACCCGCAAGGCTGGCCTCCAGCCCCCTCCAACTGGACCAGTAAATTTCAGGAAAAGCAGGTCCCCAGTGACCATTTCACTCATTAACTGAAGAGGGCTGTCACAGTTCTGCGGGATTCGAAAAGCACAGGCGTTTAAGGATGGTGAATTCTTAGGCCCTCACTTAAGGCCCTCCTTGGCACAGAGGAAGCCGATATAAGAACAGCCAGTGTGCTGGCTTCTCAACTCCTAGGGTTATAAACTGGGCCCTGCCTTCCACTGGTTGTCTCTGATTTAGTTCTAATCTTTGAGTGACAAGCTAAGAGCTAGGGATGTAGTTACAGTCATCAGACAGTTTATTTTGAAAGTTAAGGTCAGTGAAGAAGAAAAACCCGTTCAACTTCCTCCCTCCAGGCCCACTACATTCCACTGCCTTTTCTTGAACTTAAGAAGCAGATTGCAGCCTTTACCAGCAAACGTGGTCTAGATGCACCTGGGTCCAGTCGTCATTTTCTTCTCTCTCGATTTCTTCATTCTTGCTCAGACTCACTAAGCAAAACAGGATCACCTATAATCTCTGGCTCATGCTAGATTATGGAGATATAATTCACACCAGAGACCAACAGCAGCTCACTGAGGAGCTGGTAGAAATGCAGAGCCTCAAGCTACCTCTGCCCAGGTGAATTGGAATCTGCCCTTAACCTGCGCTTCTAACACTGCTGCCTAGTGTGACAGGCAGCTTGAGGCAGCTTCCTCCCTAGCCAGACATGCCCAAGGGAAGTTTAGGGGACCCAAAATTGAACACAGGACCCTTAATTAGAACAGTGCAGTCTCAAAATGCGAAGAGTGCAGCGTAGAACTGGGCACTGTGTGCTTCGCAGCCGTCTTAATCCAGGGCTTCTGTCCAGGCACACTCCATCACTGGAGAGTCCCATTTCTGCCCCGGCCACTGCTGGCCCTATGAGGAACCTGAGGGCTTCTTAGGCACCTTTCCTAGTGCCCCCAGCAGCACCTGATCCCAGGTTCTGGAAGGGTCTTTGTTCCTTTCCATCTGATCGTGTTGGGCCCCTGACACACAAAACTGCCAGACTCTGACTCAACGATTTCTGAAAGCTGGGTTATTTATTTATTTAAGCAAACTTACAGTTCAAGCCAAAGCATGTTGTAGACCTACTAAGTGCAAGACATGGGCGGCACGAGCGGACAGGCCAGAGAGAGGGATAAATAAGACACAACCCTCTACGTAGGGCCTCAAGAGCACTGGCAGTAATGACATGTCAGCCCATAAGGCACACTGCTGAGGCTTTATGACATGCACCTTATGCCAGGGAAGGGGAGAGCGCGCTGGCTGGCAGGGAACCAGAGAGGCCTGATGGAGGACGTGGCATTTGAGACAAGACTACAGTGAGGCAATAGGACTCTGCCAGGCAGAGACCTTTAGGGCTTGGGGTGTTGCAAGGAGAAGCAGGGAGGCCCATTAGGACTTCGAAGAGTGTCAGTCAGGTGATGTGGGGGGCAGGTTGCCGTGTGAGCTTGGGGAGAACTGGATATTGAAATCTACTAACAGCATAGCGGACCTCTGGTCTTAAACCACCATGCATTTTGGAAGCATCTTCCTTCAATTCCTCTCCTCACCCTCAGGAGTGGGTTTTATTATCTTCATTTCACAGATGGAGAAACTGAGGCCCAGAGAGGCCAAGGCGACTTGCCCAAGGCAAAGTGAGAAGTGAAACCCCTTGGGAGAGGCCACACTCCTTACCTGGGCTTTCTGCCCAACCATAGCTGACCCCAAATGTGGGGGACCAGAGCTGGTCACAAAACCGCCAAAGTTGGAAGCAATGGGCGCTGCCCTGTATAGGGCGTGGATGGAAGTGCCTTCCAGCCAGCCCCGGCTGAGCCCACCCCCTGCACGGTGTTGGAGACAGAGGTGCTTTTGGGACCCACATGGGCCCTTGCCTGGGTGGCATGAGCCTTCAAGGCAGAACAGTCCCACCGTGGCTGGTGGCACGCTCACCGCAGCCTCTTCCCGCCCCTCCGGCCACGTCCGTGACTGGGCAGAGCCCCCCATGCCCAGGGAGCTCCTGCCCCTTCAGAGGCCCCAGGCGGAAGGAGACAAGACCGAGCAAATTAAAACAATTGAAGTCACATCACCTGTGCTTCTCCGAGGCGCGCCCGTTAGACACATAAATACTCTAAGCTGCTATTCCGATTTCGGCTAATACGCTTCACCGCAGTGCTCGCCTTCTGAAGCAGCTGCGAGGAGCCGAGCGATAAATTGGATTGTAAAAGCACCGGATAGAGACATGATTGCAGCGTTTTTACAATTACCTGGTTTTCCCCGCTCCGCAGAGTAGAGTGCTTTCCCTTTGTACTTGTGTGGTAAAAAAAAAAAAAAAAAAGTATCCAGGTTAAGTCCGTTTCGTGATTATATCATCATCATCCAGCATTATTGATTGCTCACCACTCACCAAGACGCAGGGCACATCTGACCCTCACTCCTGCCCCGCCCACAGTAGAGGAGTCAGCTGAGGGACAGAAAGGCCACACCCTGTACCAGGCTGGTGACAAGGGGGAGCAGGACCCCAACCCAAGGCGTCGGGCTCCAGAGCCTGCTCCACCCAAGGGCGAAAGTTTTGCTTTTTGGTCGACAGTATTGTGAGGGGAAGGAAAATAGGTCAATTTTCATTTTTCAAATCCTGTATTCTTTTTCACACCTGAGGGGTTGGAACCGTCGCTGGGCCCCGGGAACTCAAGCACCTGCTTCCTGGTCCCCACTTTGTGGCCCAGCACGTCGCTGGTCTCTCCATCTCCCCGCACGTTATTAAGAATCTCACAAAGGTGAACTCAGATCCGTTGTACCAAGTACACGCTGCTTTCTATTTTTTGCTCCTCTACTTAAATTTTCAAAGACTCGAAAATAGCAGTTGCCATTTTTTTCACCGTGTTCTCTTCTGAAATATTTAATTCTTGGGCGGTTTAACACTGCGCTGCCCAAGGATTAACTTCCATTTTTCAAGAGAGTCTATTAGCCGAGAGAGGCAGAAAATGTATTTCGCTGAGCGGCAGAGACGCGAGCGGGCGAAGACGGGCGGCCCGCAGTTTGGCCTTTATGAAGCTGCTGGCCCGTCGGCAAAGCCGGGACCGGCTCTCTTTATTAAACACATACTGATTTTTAAAAAGCCAAGTTTCCCTGCAAAGGCCAATTTTAAGGGGATTAATGCTCAGTGAATAATGCATCAGCGAAACAACGACAACAGTCATACTTAATTGGAAGAGGCAAAACCAACTGCGGTGCAGTGCACACATCCCCTTCTTAGATGCGAAGCAAGTTCTAGAAGGCTCCGTGGGTCTTAAAGCAATTGGAAGGTGCGGCTAGCTCCCAGGTCACCAGCCGGAATGATGACAGTCAGAAAAACCATGGGCTGCCACTGTTTCCCTAATTGTCTGTTTCTTAACAAAGGCTGGAAAAGTGGGGGCGGAGATAAACATGAGATGAAAGTTTTGGTGATTTCTCCCTTTGTTTTTGAAGGCCCTAATCAGAAACTTCATTTTTCTTCTTAATTAAGTCAGATGATGCTGATCTTAGGTGACTCCTACGAGTTTCTGCTTGAATCTGTCCCTGACCTTCATTTCCTACTCCCCTGGGGCCAGGGCCTAAAAAGTTTGAAGTTATCCTCCCAGAGGCCGCTGTCTCCAACGGCCTTTGGTGGATGGCTGTGATGGTTTTAGTGCCTGCCTTCCAGTATTTTCCCCTTCCTTCCTGCTCCGTTCAGCAAACTATGTCATTTAGTTTGGGGAGGATCCGTTTTTTTGGTTCTTTGACCACAAGGTCAGAATTCACCCAGTGGTAGCAAGAGAAAGGGCTGCTTTCTCCCTTGATCCTAATTTGCTTGAATTTTAAAAGAAAATTGTCTAAGCTGTGATCTTAGACATGTTCTCACCAGGTCAGAGTGGGAAAGTAATTTTGAGCGATTAACGGCAAGGCTGATTTTCCCAAGTCTGGACTGGGTAGTGATGAACTGCTAACCCTTATCAACTATCATTTGCTTTTTATTCTTGAAAAAGAAAATGAAAAGGGTGGGGGGGAGTGTCTCTAAAAATTAAAAAGAAACCATTAAGATCAATTTTAGCACGTTTCCCAGCCTGCAGCTGGTTCCCAGGAGACACAGAGGACACTTCCTGTTTTCCGCTTTGCCCCAGGGTCACTGAGTCATAACCCTTCCGGGAAGGCTGACCTCAGGCTCCCGTGTTCTCAGCTCCCTATGGTCCCCAAGTTTGTAGTAAACTCAGGGCCAGGCACAGGGTGGAGGGGTGTGGAGAGCACCTCTGATCTATAGTATCTAGAGTTTGGGGGGCTCAAACCTTGCTGTCCATTAGAATTACCTGGGGCCATGCTTTTAGAAATCTTCTTCCCAGACTGGCCCCACATCCAGTAAATTGAGTCTCTGGGGGAGGGACCCAGGCACTGGTGCTTTTCCAAACAGCCCACGTGCATCCATTGTGCAGCCAGGTTTGAGAACCACTGACCTCAGACAGCCTTAAAAGAAGGTTTCATTCAGAACTGTACCTGCCCGCATCCTAGTCCCCACTTACTTAGTAGACTCTCGAGGTTTTCCATTCTTTCCTCATTGATTTTTTTTTTTTTTGACACGCTTCACATCGCAGCTCCACTTGCCCTCCACAGCTGGCACAACCTTTAATAGTCATGTTTCTCACCAAGAAAATGGTTTAACGCTTTAAGCCTTATGTGACCTTATTGCCTTTGTCCAACTTAGTTCATCTGCTGGCTTTTAATAATGGTAAGAAAGACCTCACGGTTCAAAGGAAGTTTGTCGTACTTCACCAGGTATATTTTTTTAAAAAGCAAGGATGCGTTTGGGCTTCGTTTTGTAAAGGATTATAATTTTTATTTTAAAATTAAAGATGCCTTGGAGGCCCGAAGATTCCTTTTGTTCTAGAATTCTCCCAGCAGCATTTCTTTAGAAAGTGAGGTAAGCTCTTCCACAACTCGGATGTTAGATCTCTAAATCACGACAGTAGGTCTTTAGTAAAAATATCTGCCATTTTTTTTTAAATTTACATTTAAGGAGAAGAACAGGTGTAAAGTCGAGGTGTCGGAGGAAGCGGGAAGAACAAAGTGAAACAGCCATCATTGCAATCAGACATTCCTTCTTTATAAGACTATAACAAATAATCTGTTTCATTTCCCAGCAGCATGCCTTCTAGAACACACAAAAGCACGGTGTGATGGGAGGCTGAAATCTCTTGTTCAGGTTCTGACTCATCGGCTGTCTAAACATGAGAAATTAGGTATAATATTTCATTTCTTAGGATTGTTTTTATACTGCCTACCTCATGGGGCTATTATGTGGTTTCAAAGAAATGTAGGTGAAGGCACCCTGAAAAGCCTAGAGCGCGCGATGATATCATGTAAAATTAAGGTGTTATTAAGGTTTCACTGTCTGCTTTGGCCTTTTCATGCATGGGTACAAGGTCGCCCTAATAGAGGCTCATGCAAGCCACAATCTACTAGAAGAACTGAGTTAAAAGGGAAATAAATTCTATAACAGGTGCTTTTGCCTTACCGGCAAAGGGAGTTTACATCACCACCTGCACAGGGCAATTAATTGGTAAAAGACCACTATCGCTTAAGACAATGCTTTAAAAACGACCCACGCTAAGCTTCATGACGGAAAGGCAGGGGAATTGGGAAGAGAGACGGATTCTCAAGTAGGTAGATTTTATTTATAAAATGTGTGAAGTTATTTTAAGAATTTAAGAATTTTTAAAGCTACCTGGACTTGTTTCATGTGTAACATTCGTTTTCCACCCCGAGGTTGACCCGTGTCTACACAGGGCGATTCCACGGTGGCCCGGCTGCTGCCGTCACTCACCCACTGCCACGTGCTTGTGCCTCAAGAGTCCGTCACTTGCTGTCTTTCGGGACAACAGAATGAAGACATGAGGCGCATTCCCTTATATGCTTTTCTCAGGATAAGCATCTATTATAGTTTCTAAAAAGTATCGAGATGGGGACAACCCTCTTTTAGAGTGGTGGAGGTGGATATGAGCAAAGAACGTAGCCTTTTAATCAGTATTTCTGCATTGTTTATAAGATGCACCTTACTCCCTTCTAACTTTGTCTCTCTCCATCTCTGTCCCGTCTCTGGAAATCATTGCTGTTCATCATGTAGTGTTTACGTTTTCAGACATTCACCATTTACAATCACGTGCCTTTAGGAACAAAAACCAAAAACGAGTCTCCGTTATATAAATATTCATCCACTTTCCACATATTAATTGAGCACCTGCCATGGGCAGGGTACTAAGAATTGGTAAAGTTCCTGATTTCAGAGAGTTTATATTCTAATCTTTTGTAACTTAAAAAACAAAACAAACAAACAAAAAAAAAACCTTTTTGTTTCAAAATAACTATAGATTCACCATAAGTTGCAAAGATAGCACAGAGACGTTCTGTGCATCCTTTATCCAATCCCTACCCCCCACGGCCCATGGTTACATCTTACGTAACTATAGTACATTATCAAAACCAGTCATGCAGAATCTACATACATCACCACAGTCGAGATGCAGAACGATTCATTACCACAAAGACCTTCATGTCACCCCTTCAATCATACCCCCCACTTCCCTTCACCATCTCTAACCCCTGGCAACCACTAACCTGTTCTCTACCATTATAATTTTGTCATTTTGAGAACATTCTAGAAGTGGAGTTATATAGTATGTGACCTTTTCTGATTGGCTTTTTAACTCAGCATAATACCCTTGAGATCCATCCAAGTCGTTGTATCAATAGTTTTTTTCCTTTTTATTGTGAAGCGTATTTCACGATATGGGATGTACGTAGTTTAACCATTTACCTATGGAAGAGGATACCTTGGTTGTTTCCAGTTTGGGGCTATTACAAGTATTAAAGCTGCTATGAATAATTGTGTAAAACATAAGTTTTCATTTTTCTGGGACAAACGCCCAGGAGTACAGTTGCTGGGTCATACAGCAAGTGCATGTTTATTTTTTGAAGAAACTGCCAAACTGTTTTCCAGAGTAGCCGTACCATTTACATTCTCAAAGGCAATGTAGGATTTTTCTACATCCTCTCCAGCACCTTGTGCTGTCACTATTTTTAATTTTTATCTGTTCTAACAGGCGTGTAGTGATATCTCATCCTTCATGGTCTCAATTTGCATTTCTTTAATGGATAGTTGTGTCAAACATCTTTTCGTGTGTTTATTTGCTATCGATATGTCCTCTCCAGTGACATGTCTGTCCGTTCATTGTCTTGCCCCCATTTTCAAAATGGAGTGTTCGCTATTTTAACATCGAATTTAGAGAGTTCCTTGTATACTTTAGATAATAATCCTTTGTGGGATTTATGACTTCCAGATATTTTCTTTCAGTCTGGACAGCAAAAAGTTTTATTAAAATTTAATTATCACTTTTTTTTCTTTATGGCATCATGATATATCTAAGGATTCTTTCCTAACCCCAGATCCTAAAGATATTCTATATTTTTCCTAAGTTTTATAGTTTCACATTTAAGACTGTCTTTCATTTTGAGTTAATTTTTATATGAACTTGAGGGATTTTTTCTCTTTTTTTGCCTACGAGTATGCAGGGTTGTTCTAGCACTCTTTGATGAAAAGGCTATCCTTCCTCCACTGTATTATTTGTAAACATTTGTCAAAAGTCAGTTGGGCAGTAATGTGGAATTATTTCTGAGTTCTCTATTCTTTCCATTAACCTGTGTGTCTCTCCTTCTGCCAATGCCACACGGTCTTGGTTACTATATCTCTATAAAGTTTTGAAATCGATTGATTCCTCTTACGTTATTGGTTTGTTTTTTTTCAAAATTGTTTTAGCTATTCTAATACCTGTCTTTACATAAAAATTTTAGGATAATCTTGTCTGTATCTACAAAATAGAAGGATTTAGTTAAGAATCATGTTAAACCTGTATCTATGTAAGCAGAATTAACATCTTTACTCTGTTGAGTTTTCAGATTTATGAACACAGCTGTCACTCCACTTATTTAGATCTTTGATTTCTCTCATTAGCATTTTGTGGTGTTTAGCATCCAAGTTCTCTGCAAGTGTTTTTTAGATTTACATATATTTCTCTTTGTTTTCTGAGCAGTTGTAAATGGCATTGTATTTTTTTTAATTTGACATTCATGTTGTTCCTCGCTAGCATATAAAAATACAACCGATTTCTGTGCGTTTATTATATTGATCTAGTATTCTGTGACCTTGGCGAAGTTTCTTACAAGTTCTAGTTGTTTGTTTTCATTTTGTTTAGATTCATTGGGATTTTCTACATAAGCTCACATTATCTACAAATAGAGACAGTTTTATTTCTTCCTGTTCATTCTTTATTCATTTTATTTCTTATCGTACTGGCTAGAAGTTTCAGTACTATGTTGAACAGAAGTAGTGAAAGCAGACACCCTTGCCTTGTCCTATTTTATAGGGAAAGTATTCACCATGAACTGTAATATTAACTGTACAGCAATCTGTAGACACTTTTATCAAGTTGAGGAAGTTGCCCTCTACTATTTTTCTGAGTGTATATCATGAATGGGTATCGAATTTTTTCAAATGCTTTTTTATGCATTAATTGATATGATTATGTAATTTTCTTCTTTAGCCTGTTAATGTGGTAGATTACATTGATATTGAATTTTGAACCAGCTTCCATCTCTAGAATAAACTCCACTTGGGCATGGTGTATAATTTCTCTTATATATTTCTGAATTCTATTTGCTAATGCCTTGTTAAGGAGTTTCACATCTATTTTTATGAAAGATATTGATCTGTAATTTTCTTTTTATACTGTCCCTGTTTGGTTTTGGTATTAGGATAATAGTAGCTTTATAAGATAAGCTGAGAAGTGTTTATTCCTCTTCTATTGATTGGAAGAGGATGTATCCAATTGGTATTAATTCTTTGGTGGAATTCTCTTAGGAAACCATGTGGCTCAGGAGATTTCTGGGAGATTTTAAATTACAAAATCAATTTCCTTAATACTTATAGGGCTAGTCACATTATCAATTTCCTATTGAGCGAGTTTGTGGTACTTTGTGTTTTTTGAGAAATTGGTCCATTTCATCTATGTTGTCAAATTTGTGTAGAATTGTTCACAGAAATCTCTTATTCTTTTGATGTCTTGGAGGTGTGTAGTGATAGTCTCTGTTTTAATTCATAATATTGATAATTTATGTGTTCTTTTTTGCTTTGTCTGTCTTGCTAGAGATTTGGTGATTTTCCTGATCTTTTCAAAGATCCAAATTTTTATCTTCTTTATTGTTCTATTTTCAATTTCTCTGGTTTCTGATCTTTATTATATCCTTTTTTTCTCCTTGCTTTGGATATATTTTGTTCTTCTCTCTCTAGGTTCTTTAAGTAGGAGCTTAGATTATTATTACTTGGGACTTTTCCTCCTTTCTAAAATAAGCTGTTTCTCCTTTCTAAAATTTAGTATGATAAATTTTCCTCTTAGCTCTGCTTTAGCTATGTGTCACAGATTTTGATATGTTGTATTTTCATGTTAATTCAGTTCTATATATTTTCTTTCCTTTGAGACTTCCGCTTTCAGCTATGGATCACTTAGAAATCTTTAGTTTCCAAGTGTTTGGAGAATTTTCATTTATTTTTTTTTCTGTTATTTATTTCTAGTTTGACTTCATTGTAGTCAGAGACATACTATGTATGGTTTGATTTTTTTTTTTTTTTTTAGTTTGTTGAAGTTTGGCTCTAGATATTCATTCTTTGTATATGTCCTATGGGGACTCGAAAAGAATGTGTATACTGCTATCATCATGTGAAGTGTTCTTTAAATATTGATTCGATCCTGTTGATCAATGATGTCGTTGATGTTCTCTGTATCCTTGCTGATTTTTTGTCTAGTTTTTATATCAACTTTTGAGATAGGGATGTTGAAGTCTCCAGCTAGAATTGTGGATTTTCCTCTTTCTCCCTTCAGTGCTATCATTTTTGTTTCTCATGTTTGCAGCTCCATTGTTTGGTGTACATGTATTCAAGATTTGCTGTGTTTTCTTGATTGATCCTTCTATCATTACATAATATCTGTCTCTGTCTCTGGTAATTTTATTCGCTATGAAGCCTACTTTATCTTATATCAACATAGCCACTTCTCTCTTTTGATTAATGATTATATATCTTTTCCCATCCTTTTATCTTTGTCATTATATTTGAAAGGAGTTTCCTGTAGACAGCAGATAGTGGGATAGTGTTTTTTATCCACTCAATCTCTGACTTTTAATTGGTGTATTTAGATCATGCACATTTAATATATTTGATATGTTAGCACGTGAGTCGGCCATTTTAGTTTTCTTTTCTGTTTATACACGTTCTTTTCATTTCTGGTTTCTTTTTCCTGTCGTCCTTTGGGTTACTCGAACATTTTTTTAGAATTCCATTTTGATTTATCTGTAGTGGTTTCAAGTGTGTCTCTGTATATATTTTTAGTGGTTTGTCTAGGTATTACATTCTAAGTATGTATGTATGTAAATGTGTGTGCATATGTACATGTATATACATGTGTAATTTATCAGAGTCTATTAGTATCAACATTTTACCAGTTTAAATGAAGTATAAGAAAATCTTACTTGCCTTTACATCCTTTTACCCTCTTCTGCTTATAATTGTCTTAAATATTTCCTCACCTACCTTTAGAACCACATCAGTGTTATAATTTTGTTTCAACCGTCAAATATCATGTAGAAAATTCAACAGAGAGAGACAATATATTGTATGTACCCATATTCTTACTCTTTCCATTTTTTTTCCTCCCTCCCGATATTCTAAGGTTCCTTTTTTAATTTCCTTTGTGTTTAGAGAACTACCTTTATCCATTCTTCTAGGATTGGCCGTCTGATAACAACTTCTCTTAGTTTTCCTTCATCTGAGAATTTTTTGATTCACCCTTCATTCCTGAAGAATATTTCCACTGGGTATAGAATTTGAGGCTGACAAATTTTTGAAAAGCATTTGAAAAATGTTATGCTACTTTCTTCTCAGCCTCTCTGGTTTCGCATGAAAAATCTGCTGTTATTCTCATTTCCCTTATAAGCGTCATTTCTATATTTATGCTTTCAAGATTTCTAAATATAATTTTCAGGTGCTTGATGTGTCTTGGTATGGATTTCTTCAGATTATCCCATTTGGGATTCACTCTGCCTCTTAAATCTATAAATTTATGTCTTTTGCCAAAATTTGGGGAGTTGTCAGCTGTTATTTCTTTGAGTGCTTCTTCAGCCTTGCCTTCTTCCTCCCTTCCTTCCAGGGCTTTGAAGACATGACTGTTAGCTAGATCTCTGTTATAACACAGGTTCCTGTTTATCTTTTTTTCCAGTTTATTTTCTCTCTGTTGTTCAGATTGGGTAATTTCTATTGTTCTGTATTCAAGTTCATTCATTCTTTCCTTTCCTCTATACCATTCATTCTGCACCACCACCCCTTTTTTTTAGGCAAGACAACCCTTGGTTGACCTCACAGATTGCAAGGACCTTGTCAGCTTACAATCTCTTATTATTTTTTTTTTAATTTTTTTATGCCTACAGCACCTGGTCTTCCTAGGTGGTCTCCCATCCAGGTACTAACCAGGCCCAACCCTGCTTAGCTTCTGAGGTCAGATGAGATCAGGCTTGTTCAGAGTGGCATGGCCATAGACTCATTCTGCTTTTGATCCCATCCACTGAGTTTTCTATTTCAGTTAATGTATTACGCAGTTCTAAAATTTCCATTTAGTTCTTCTTTATGTCTCTATTTGCTGAGAGTTTTTTTCACTTGTTTCATGACTGTTCCTAATTCCTCATTAAAGCATTTTTGTGGCTACTTTAAAATATTTGCCGGATAATTCTAACATCTCTGTTATCTCAATGTCGGCATCTCTCGATTGTCTTTATTTATTCGAGATTTTTCTGCTTCTCAGTATGCGTGACTTTATATCGAAATCTGGACATTTGGGGTGTTATGAGACTCTGAAATTTATTTCTGGTTTAGGTGGCTTTCTCTAACACTGCTCCAGCAGAAGAAGAGATGGCACTGCCTTGTTATTGTGGGTGCAGAAGTTAAGATCCTTCCTTCAGTCTCTGTCGACACTTAAGGGCAAGAGGAGTTCTTCATTATTCCTTGGCAAGAGTGGGAGTTTCAGCTCCACACTAAGCTTCATACCACCCTGGCTGGGAAGGGCATGAGTGTCTCATTGCTGCTATACATGTGGTCTGCACTGACACCTCAGTTTGGGGGTGTGGCTTGCCTCATTACTACTGTTGAAAGTCCTGACTCTCTACTAGGCCTCCCCTTGACACCATGGAGGAATGGGTATACTTCATTACTACTGGGTGATGGTGAAAGTTCAGGCTCCCTACTCAACGTTCTCTGACTCTACTCTTACAGGGATGGGAGTGGGTTATACTGAGGTTCCTGTTACAGCCTGGCAAGGGTGAAAGTCTAGTTTTCCCACCTGTCTGTGCCCATTGGCATTTCCAGATTGCTGGCTTCTTCGCCTACAAGTCTGGGATATATGAGGCAAGTAGAAAAACCAGGAACCTCACCGCCATGTTATTCTTTGGAGCTCAAGGTCCCTAGCCTTTTTCCTTGTCTCCACTTTTCATCTCTCTATCTTTATGATGTGGCTATAGAACAAATAAAAATATCCTATATCTAGGAACCTTACCGAACAATTTTAGTGGTTCTAACCATTGTCAAGTTGATGGTATTGGACTGTGGAGGATGACAATCACATATTTTGAAAATAACTGCTTTCTCTCCCTTTCCCATATTTATACCTCACTTCATTTTCTAGTCACTGCCTTGTCTAGCACCACTGGTGTGGTATGGAATAGCAGTGACGATGACGGATATCCATTCCTCTCTCGCTTCTACTCTTTCAATGCCAAGTAGATTGTTTTGTAGGTTTCTGTTTATATCTTTTATCAATGTTTTCTCTGAGCTTCGCTTATTAAGAATTTTAATTAGGAAGGGTTGTACAGTTTTGTTAAATTCCTTTACCGAATTTATCAAGATGAGCATGTGTTTTTTTCCTCCTCTAATCTACTAATGAGTTGAATTATAGTGATAGATTTTTCTAATGTTGAGTCGGCCTCGCATTCATAGGATAAACTGTCCTCACGGTGTGTTATCCTTCTAAGAAACTTCTAATTTTGATTTGTTGTTATATTTCGTATATATTAATAAGATTGTGGTTCTAACCCCTGCCGCTCTGCACCAAACTGATGACTTCTTGTAGATGATGCATATGTTCTCCGGTGCTGCTTTAGTCCACTCCCATGGTCACTGTCTTAAATTAATGCTAAATCTCCTATTAAATAGTTCTTCTTTTTAAATGTCCTACCTGGCTTTTGTGGGCGTTTTAAGTTGTCGAACTCTGGTTTGTACTTTGCTATCTTTATGCCATCCTGTCCAATTGTGGTATCTAGGTTATGTTGGCTTTGTAGACTAAATTGACAATCCTTACATATTTTCTATGTTCAGTAGCAGTCTAGCAAACAAATTCATACATACTTTAAACTTCAAAGGTTGTTAAATGTAAAAAAAAATGCGATTAGTAAAACCATCTGGGCCTGGGACTTGCTTGATGGGGGTTGGAGGTGGGGGCGTCTGTGACTACATTTTCAATTTTATTTTCCTGTAATTACTGGTCTTTTCAGGTTTTCTGCCTCTTACTGACTCATTTTAGTCATTTATATGTTCCTAGAAAATTATTTTATTTTTATGTTAATTTATCAGAATTTGCATATATTCTCTAAAATTGTTGAAATCAAATCCAAGTCTGTAGTTATATCCTCTTTTATTCTGAATTTTGGTTTTTTTTTTTTATCAGACTCTTCTCTTTTATTGGTATTTAAACATCTTTTGGTTTTAATGATCAAACTGACTTGTTTTTCTATTTCATCAGCCCTCTTATCTTTGATTCTCTTTCTTTTACTTTGTTTAGTGCTTTTAAAAAATTTTTTCTAGAGGTCATTGCTTAGTACATTTTCAATCTTAGTTGTTTTCCAAATGTATTTTAAATTTGGAGTCCCTCTTTGATGCACCCTGTAGATTTCGAACTGAGTGCTCTCATTAACCTTCTTTTCTATATGGTCTCTAATTTCAGCTTTGATTTTCTTTTATAAATTACTCTTGGGCTAGAGTTCCAAGAGACCTGTAGTATTCATCTTTTGAAGATTTTATGGAGGTTTAATTCGTGGCCAAATACTTGGTCAGATTTTTTTAAGTGTTACATGGAAATGGAAACATGTTTTCTGCTAGTTGGGAACTGAATTTAAATATGAAATTCATCTAGCTTGATGATGGTCTATTCAAATCATCTGTATTCTTAACCTGTTCTTTTGTCTACTTGACTGTCAATTTCTGAGACAGATGGGCTAAGGTTTCCCACTATGCTCATGGATTTAATAGTTTCTGCTTGCATTTCTAACACTTGTTACATAGTTCCATGCTGTGTTCTTCAGTGAAAAAGGTTTGTGACTATTATTATCTTCTAGATTGTATCTTTAATCCATAGAAAATATTCCCTTACTTTTGGCCTTGAATTCTACTTCTGAGTGTTATTAATAGTGTATTTTTTTGCTTCCTTTTTGATAACACTTATTAGGTTTATCTCCAGTCATTCTATTCCGTGTCATTTTAAGTTTTTTTGTAAATATCCAGCTCAGTTCTGCATATTTCCCATCTGCATGTCTATATTTTAATAGGAGAATTAAACTATTTGTATTTATTATAAATATTGATATGTTCGGACTTATCCCGGCCATTTATTTTCATTTTCTTCTTAACATATTCCTCCCCACAAGACAAACTTCCAAGGACTCATTCTTGTTCTCTGATTGCTTTGTTTTCACAATAGCCTATTCTTGTTTAATCAATGCAGCATCGCTCTGAAGAGAGCAGGTGTGTGTGTGTCTGTCTGTAAGTTCTGTTCTCCGCAGTGGAGTCCAGTTCAGGTTATTTTTCTCTACTGTGCAAATGATTTCCTCAAATGTCTCATAACCCTTGCTTGTCCACTCATATATTAAAATGTAGAAATGTGTGGATCGGTGCTGGCAGGTGTTGTGTTTCCTCGGCAATCATATGCCTTGGTTTCCACTGCAGCTCCCTCTTCTGAATGAGAGGGATAGCTAAGAGCCACGTGTCAGTTAGTGGGTGATGCGACAGCAGCTTTCCCTTCAGGGTGCCTGGGAAAAGAACAGCCAGGCCAGCTGAGGACTACTCCAGGGGCCCCCGTAGGGAAGCTATGCCCCGAGGTGGAACGGTTTCCCACAGCTCCCCACTGAGAAGAGCTGTGTTTCTCTCTTCTTCTCCTTACCCCGATTCTATCTGCTGAAGTACCCTGCGCTCTTCTCTGTTTTTTTTTTTTTGGTTGGTTGGTTGGTTTTGGGGGGTTTTTTTGTTTGTTTTTTTTGTTGGTGTTGTTGTTTTAAGCGAGGCAACCCTTAGTTGACCTCACAGATTGCAAGGACCTTGTCAGCTTACAATCCCTTATTTTTTACGCCTACAGCATCTGGTCTTCCTAGGTGGTCTCCCATCCAAGTACTAACCAGGCCCAACCCTGCTTAGCTTCCAAGATCAGACACTCTCCTAATGTTCTCTAAGAGTGACTCATGGCACACTGTGTCCAGCCTTCTGCCCGCTGGGGCAAGGGGCAGAAACAGTTGGTTCAGGAATATGGAGACAACTTGTAACCAGTTTTCCTCACAGGTGCCCCTGTGGTCTGCCCTCTCTCCAGATTCAAAGTTTTTTCAGGACACCATTGGGAAGACTCCTTGACCTCCGCCAAACTTCTCACTGGGCTAGTTTTGGATAGCAATTTTTACCCATTCTAGTTTTTCTGTCAACCTGCCTTCTGTCTTCCAGAAATCCATCACTATTGCTGGAGCAATTAATGGTGCTCTTTTGATGCTATTAAGGATTTGTTTTCTTTCTTGGTGAGAGGAAGAAAACATATGTGCTTGGTCTGCCACCTTGAACCAGAAGTCTGGAAGAGGGTTTAGGATGCCCGAACAGGTAGCTTTCTGAAAACAGACCAGACCACTGTTTTATTGAAAATTTCTTTCTATAAATAAATCCAAAAGAGACATCCCTCCTTTTCCTGTCCAAGAAAGTCAAAGAAAATGTAAGATTATGAGGAGTGTGTGTCTACAGCTAGAAGGAAGTAGTACACACTGCTGCCCAACAGAGGCTGGGTGTCGGGTTGTGTTTGTATCGGCAGCATTGGTCATGGACACTAGCTCCTCTATTAAAATGTAACTATTAGCAAATGAAATTAAATACTTCAGTTGCTTAGTAACTAATCCAATCTGAGAAAGAAGCAAAAATAGAATACATAAATTTAGAACTTTTAGGCCACGTGCCAAGCAAAATATTCTTGCTCGTATCCTTTTGATCGCCTGTCACTTGAATGGAAGAAAGGGTGTGATAGTGTCAAACAGGCAACATTTGATTTGTGCTGACATTGCTAAAAGTGAACACCCCTTGATGGCTAAACACTATGAGAGGTAGGTGGGCTTCTCGAGGACCTCTAGCCACACCAGCCCCCAAAATGACCAACTAGGGGCAAGACCAAGAAGAAGCTCTGATTAACAAATAGGAATTTATTTTTCTGACTTAATTAAAAAGCCAGAGGGCATTATGTGACTTACGCCACATTATACTGTTGGAAGAAAAGTATAAACCATCTGTTTTACCCGTTTTCAAATAAAATAGAAATATCATTTTCCTCCCAAAGCAGCTTTTCAGCAAGACACAGAAAATTAATCAGATTTAAGATTTGACGGTACAGGAAGTAATCACTGGGATCATACAATATTGGAGTTTAAAGAAATACCATGATAAATTGACATTAAATGTGATGTCAGTTACTTCAAATAATACTTTTTTCTGCCTCCTTAAAAAATGAGAAAACACAATTGCACGTATTTATGGGTGACATATTTCTTTATTAAACATTATTGGGGTGACATTGATTAATAAAATCAAATAAGTTTCAAATGTACAGTTCAACAGTATGTCACATATATAGTGCATTGCGTGTGTACCACCCATAGTTAGATTTCCTTCCGCCACCAAATATTTGACCCCTTTTACCCCTGTCTACTGCCCCCTCCCCCCTTCTCTCTGGTAACCACTAATCTACTGTCCGTGTCCATGAGTCTGTTTGTCATGTTTGTTTGTTGCTTTCAGTTTTATATACAGATGACATATTTCAAAATAAAATGTAAAAGAAAAGGAAAAATTATTTCCCCAAAATAATTTAAAACAAAGAAGAGTTGTAAGAATAGTACAGTGAATTCCCATGTATTCTCAACTCGGAGTGATGGCTTCATCACCTCTCTGCCTCCTCTTCATACACACAGTGCATGCAGGTGCATTATATACACCCACATTTTCCTAAACCATTTGAGAGTTAGCGAATCTTTACATATTTCAGCTTGTATTTCCTGAAAACAGAACCAAGTGCAATTATCCAATTCGGGAGATTTAGCATCAATATAATATTATTATGTTGATACAATTGTATTACTGTTGCGTGGACTGTATCAATTTGGTATCAAAATCCATATTCAAAGTTTGCTATTTGTCTCAATCCCCTCGAAAGCAATTCCTTTTTCCCTTGACCGAGGATCCAATCCAGTAGTGCTCATTGCATTTGGTGCTTATGTCTCCGATCCTCTGTAATCTAAAACAGTTCCTCAGCCTTTTTGTCTTTCATGACGTTGACATTTTTTAAAATTTTATTTTATTACTAGTTTCAAGTAGACATTTATATAGTTTATAAAATGACCCCCTTGGTTGCTCCTTCTCTCTTCTGGCTCTCCACCTAGCCATTACATTACTGCTCACTGCATTCCCTGTGCTGTGCTCCCATCCCTGTGACCATCTATCAACTACTAATTTGTACTTCTTTAACCCTTCACCCCTTTCTTCCAGCCCCCAAACCCCCTCCCCTCTGGCCATCACCAGATTGTGAGTCTGTTTTTGATAGTTTGTTCTTTTTGTTCCTTAGATTTCACATATACATGAAATCATATGGCAGGCATCTCTCTCTGACTTATTTCGCTCAGCGTAATAGCCTCTAGATCCATTCATGTCGTTGCAAATGGTAAGATTTCATTTTTTTAATAGCTGAGTAATACTCCATTGTACATATGAGCCATAACTTCTTTATCCAACTGTCTGTTGATAGGTATTTAGGTTGCTTCCTCATCTTGGCTATTGTAAATTGTGCTGCCATGAACATTGGCGTGCATAGATCTTTATGAGTTGTTGTTTTGGTTTTCTTTGGATAAATACCCAGAAGTGCAATTGCTGGGTCAAAAGGTATTTCCATTTTTAATTTTCTGGGAAACCTCCAGACTGTTTGCAATCCCACCAACAGGATTTGAGGGTTCCCTTTTCTCCATATCCTTACCAACACTTGTTCTTTGATTTATTGATGATAGCCATTCTGACAGGTATCTCGTTGTGGTTTTAATTTGCATTTCTCTGATAATTAGCGACCTTGAGCATCTTTTCATATGTCTATTGGCCATCAGTATTTCCTCTTTGAATAAATATCTGTTCAGATCTTCTGCCCATTTTTTAATTGGATTGTTTGGGGTTTTTTTGTTGTTGAGTTGCATGAGTTCTTTATATATTCTGGATATTAACCTCTTATCAGATGTATCATAAGTGAATGTCTTCTCCCATTCAGTTGGTTGTCTTTTTCTTTTGTTGATGGTTTTCTTCGTTGTGCAAACTTTTCAGTTTGATGTAGTCTCATTTGTTTATTTTTTCTTTTGTTTCCCTTGCTTGTGGAGATATGTCCAAAAATAAATTACTAGTAGCAATATCAGAAAGATTACTACCTAGGTTTTCTTCTAGAAGTTTTATAGTTTTGGGTCTTACATTTAAGTCTTTAATCTATTTTGAGTCTATTTTTGTACATGGTGTAAGAAGGTGGTCCAGGGTTTTTGATTTGTTTTGTTTTGTTTGTTTGTTTGGTATATATCTGTCCAGTTTTCCCAGCACTATTTATTAAAGAGACTGTCGTTATCCCATTGTATATTCTTGCTTCTTTTGTCATATATTCAGTGAGCTTATAGGCATCGATTTCTGGGCTCTCTGTTCTGTTCCATTGATCAATGTTTCTGTTTTTATTTTATGATTATTTGTTCTAGCCCTCTGAAAAATGCCATTGGTATTTTGATAGGGATTTTATTGAATCTTTAGATTGCTTTGGGTAGTATGGTCATTTTAATGATGTTGATTCTTCCTACCCATGAGCATGGTATATGCTTCCATTTAT
This sequence comes from Pteropus alecto, assembly GCF_000325575.1. Lineage (NCBI taxonomy): Eukaryota > Metazoa > Chordata > Mammalia > Chiroptera > Pteropodidae > Pteropus > Pteropus alecto. The sequence goes on from NW_006437746.1 coordinate 2,918,614, forward strand.
TTGTATCTTCTTCACTTTCTTTTTTCAATGACTTTTACTTTCTTGGTTAATTTGATTCCCCGGGTATTTTATTGTTTTTGATTCCATAGTAAATGAGATTATTTTATTAATTTCTCTTTCCAAAAGTTCATCAGCGATACAAAAAAATACCACTAACTTCTGAATATTTTGTATCCTGCCACTTTACTGAATTCATTGATGAGTTCTAACAGTTTTTGGTGGAATCTTTAGGGTTCTCTATATATAGTATCATGTCATCTGCAAATAGCAAGAGTTTTACTTCTTCTTTTCCAATTAGGATGCCTTTTATTTCTCTTTCTCGTCTTATTGCTGTGGCTAAGACTTCCAATACAGTGTTGAAGAGGAGTGGCGAAAGTGGCCATCCTTGTCTTGTTCCTGATCTTAAGGAAAATGCTTTTAGCCTTTCCTCATTGAGTATGATGTTAGCTGTAGGTTTGTCATATGTGGCCTTTATTATGTTGAGGTACGTTCCCTCTGTTCCCACTTTGCTGAGAGTTTTTATCCTAAATGCATGCTGGATTTTGTCAAATGCTTTTTCTGCATCTATAGATATAATCATATGGTTTTTATCTTTTGATTTGTTAATGTGGTGTATCACATTAATTGATTTCCGACATCGACTTTTTTTTAAGAGAACAGATAATGTCCCTCATTTTGGGTTGTTCTGATATTTCCTGATGATTAGATGAAGGCACACTTTTGGGTCATTCATTGCAGCATTTTTTAGGTAATCTAAGTCCTTAAGAAGATTATTCAGCAGAAGATGGTTGGCAAACCTCAGAGCCCTGTCACCCCAAAGTGTGTCTGGGTCAGGTGTGTCCCAGGTGCCATGCACCAAGGGCTCTGGCTTCAGCTTTCTGGTATGTCACCACTCAGAAGGCATTTTTTAATGAAGTATCCAGGGACTCATTCCAAAATAGGAAAGCAACCATTTCAGCCTGAAATCCATTTTTTTTCTCCCTGTTTGTTATATCTGTGTTAGAGACATAAAAGCTCATGAAAAAATCAGCCACATACATTAGCAAAAATATTTAGGCCATCCGAATGATAATTAGGTTAAGAAACGTTTTTGTGAGAAATGTCTGCATGTGTATGTCAGTTTATGTGTACACGTGGTTGGATGTGGAAGAAGGAAGAGTTGAAGAACTCTTGCTTGTCCTTGGAGCTGAAGAGGCCCACGTTTAAGTCTCTTCCAGGGCCTCAGGTCTTCCGCTGGCGAGGGCCAGGTTCACCCACACCCACAGGCACATGGCCGTCGTGAATTCCGAACAGCATCACACAGTTCTCGGCCTCTCCATGTGAGCTCCTTGCTTAGTGCCCGACTTCATTCCTTTCTACAGCTCTTTCCTTCTCCTCCTCCTCTACCTGGTAGTCTGCCGTGATTTGCAGTCTCAAAAATGCGGACTGGAAACATCGTAGCAATTGTCTCTAGGCTGCAATGCCAGGGTCTTGGGGCTTTTAACCATAATACTTAGCGCATCCTTCTGATATACAGCTCTTAGCCCCAATTCTGAGCTTAGGTTCTCACCTTCTCTGCTTCAGCTTCCATGGGACTCTCCAAAATTGCTTCCTCGCTCCCCTGCTCTGTACAAAGCCCTGGATATTGCAAAGATCCAGGGGCAAGGGGGCAGCTCTATAGAGCAAAGGTGTTGTTCCTTATTCATTCATCCAGCAAGCACATACTGAGCATCTGCTATGTACCAGGAACTCTTCTTGCAGCTAGAGATACAGAGGTGATCAGACTAGGTTCCCACCTCACAGAGCTTACGTCCAGTGGCAAGTCATGTGATATACTAACAAAGCCAGAATAATATAGTTCCAGATGGCAATAAGCACTATGGTGAGGATCAAACAGGCTAACACAGAAGACAGTGAGGAATGGTTAGAACCTCACCCTGGCTCCCTGGGCTCCTGTCTCAGTGGGTTTTGCCGTGGCGCTTCTCTGCCAGAGCAGCCGCCTGTCCCATCCTTTCCCTTGGGCTGGATCGAGGATGAGCAGGTGAGATGATGCCAGCAGGGCCCCCAGGAACTCCTTACTGATGATCTTTAGGAGATGGTACGTCATTTGAGGTTTCTTGGAGACAAAGCAGGCTTGTGTACGTCGTACACACACAACCTGGGGTCAAGGACTGGAGAAGAGCCCACCTGGTAATCTGAGAAATCACTTCCTGAAGAAAAAGACTTTTAGTTTGTTCAAGGGGAAGCTAATAGGGCATTATCATGAAAAACAATCAGAACTGTGTACAACTAATTTAGAATAGACATCGTCCTGCTTATGCTTCGTAGACATGATGGGACTATACTGGGTGTTCATTCAATGATTTTCTGTAACTCTTAGCAAGTAATCACCATTCCATTCACATTTGCCCCTAAAATTGGGCTATCTGCCAGTATCTCTTGTAGTATTTATCTTTCAGTTCAAATTACGACTTAAAAACAGGGTAGGTGTTACTTTTTTTAACATCTTTCCCAAAAGTCTTGGGGCTCCTAAGGTGTGAATTTGTGGGGCACACAAAGGCAGCCTGGATCGGGCATGAGAGGAAGGGGTGCCGTATCTGTTCGGGGCTTGATGCGCAGCGAGACTCTGAGCCCTCATAATGGAGTCTTCCGCTCTGCTGTCGGCCTGAGATGGTTGTGCTTTGTAGTTGTGAGCAGTGTTACATTGTGTGTTACATAAAAGCGCACATACATCCTCCGATAAACATATATGCTTTCACCAAAATTTGACCTAAGGCACTTGGGGATGAGGAAGCCTATGGTGGGGCAGAACCACTGTCTCCAGCCAGGCCACCAGCCCGCGAGCTATCACTGAGGTGGTGGCCTCTCCATCACTCTGAAGTGGGTGCCCCTAGTCCCTCCCCTGCGTGAACCTCAGGATTCCTGTGGCCTTCACCTGTGTGGGCAGCCCCGGCCAGACACCCCAGGCTTCCAGTTTGAGGGGTTGGGAGAGCCCCTCCAGGGGAGTCCCTGCAGGATGACTGTGACACCTGTACCTTACCTGGTGGGGAACACAAAGCAACTCTCTTTTTCCGTCTCTCTCCGCTCTCAACTCATTCCAAAAATCCTGGAAACGGCAAAGGCCCAAACGGAGGGCTGAAACAAACAGCTCTTTTATATTTCCAGGCAAGGTAGGGGACAACAGAGGCCTCCCCAGGGAGACTATGGCCCATGGAACCCTCACCAAGTTCAACAAAGCAAAGCCAACCGGTTCAACTTCCTGCCTCAGGGGCTCGTGGCGCTTCAAAGCTTTAGACATAGAAAGTTCACCAAGAAGCAGAACTCTTGAATGGCCCCGCGCACAGATATTATCACAGTGAATCGGAACACAAGACATGACAGGATCTCTCTACCCGCCCACACTCAGCACCCGTCTGCAACATCAGAGGGTTCCTAAGCACGGCAAGCACAGAACTGGCAATGCCCCAGGGTCCCCGCTGACCTGTAATGGCTGCTTCCTGGCCCTCCACTCTGCTCCCGAGGATCCACTGCCATTTCTCCTTCTCCTAAACTTAGCCAGCTACAGCTTAGAAAATGTGGCCCAGCCTCCTGCTCCAGAGACAGACTGAAAAAAAAAAAAGAAGATAAAATAAACAAAATCTCCCCTCTGTGAGAGCCTTTAATCATTTTTATTTTTTGATACAGTGCAGAAGTGACTTAAACAATAAAAGTATAAACTTGAGGATCCAAAGGGAGAAAAAAAAAAACAACGTAGCAGCGAGCACCGGATAGACACGGTTACACGGCACGACTGTCAGAATTCAGCAGGGAGAATCATTGTCCCTCGGTAATTATGTGCATCCATTAGCGTGGCATCCATTCTTTGTGGGAACGTTTGGTGACAGTCTCCAGAGCAGCACACAGCTCGTGTGGTCTGCAGTTTGATGGCCACCCCACATCCCCTGAGGGAGATGCCACCAAGACCACCACATTAAAGGCAGAGCTTGTTGGGTTTTGTTGCTTTGGTTTTTTTCTTTCATTTCAGATGCTGCTGTAGAGACCCAGAATATTTATTATAATTTTATAGACACCGCTAACAAAAGCTTCACTCACGGAGGAAAATTAAATGTTACGGTTTCATGAATGATGATGGCGGGGTGGGGGTGGTAAGCTGCAGAGGGTTGGGAAGGAGAGGGGAAGTGTCATTTCCTTGAGGAAAGAAAAATAAACGGAGTAAGCCATAAACATAGCTTCATTCCCAAGCCAGCAATTCTTACCCTTAATATGTTTTGTCAGGCAAGTCTTCAATACAGATTAAAATGAAATGCCAAGTAATTTCCACCTCTCGGCCGCTCGTGTCTGTGAACAATGGAGATTGTTTTGATGAATGTCAGTTAATAGCACTTGCAAGCTTGTGAATTTAGTCCTAGCAACAAATGGGGGGGTGGGGTAGGGATGGGGGGCGGCTATCTGTGCGTGGAGAGAAGACTGTTCCACAATCCCTTTCTGACCGATTCGGTTCATACCAACCCACATTGAAAGCGAACCAAAAACAAAATCAGGATGGCAAAGATAAGATGACCCTTTCTCGTTAATGAGGCCTAAGGCATAAAACATCATTTCCGAGAGCTGAGTCCCCTGGGAGGAAGATTTCTTTGCACTTAGGATGCTTTGTCAGACAGATTCCATTTCCGTGGCAGGAAAGGGGGGGGGGGGCAGCTGCATTGCTGGGGACCAGGCCTCTGGTTTAGCTGGGATGTTTGCAGCAAGTCTCACCAGTGGCATTCTGTCCCCCGTCCCACACACTTGCATCCTGACAGAAAGCAGACGCTGCGAACCCCCGCAGGCTGAGCCACGTGATCTCACTCGGTACACATCACTGCCTTTGCAACTTCGCATTCCAAACCCCCAGGGTGGGGTAATTTTGAATATCAGGAGTAGAAGAACTGAAGCGCCAGCAGAATTCTGTCACCCAAAGGATTTAAATCTTCACCTTCTCGTGACCGACACGGGCAGCGTACTTATTCACTCATCCTATTCTTAAGCTTGGTTGGAGGATTTGGTTTTGACTTATTCTCTTATGATTTGAAATAGGAGATTTTACTAGAAGTTGCTGACTAATTTTACGGTTGTGTAGGTGACAGTAATACTTCTGTCCATCGGTCACTGTGAAGGAGGTCTCCATGTTTAAATTCTAGTAGGTTAAAGTCGTCTTCTCTTCGAAGTAGCGAGGATCCGGCCATTAACTTGACTTTGGTGCTTACATGTTTCTCGGTGGTTTTTCGAATCACTGGTTGCCAGATTTTGGAGCGTCCAACTCATTTTTCTTAGATGTTGAATCAAAAAGAAATTCTTTCAGGAATGCTTGGGATGAGAAAAAATTCTCTGTGACTAGAATGAGAGGTTCAAGGGCAGGAAGAATTAAAACTGAGGTGTGTCGAGCTCAGCTATTCCCATTATTAGTTAATAGCATGTGTGCCCATGCTCATCTGGTTTGATCCCCACACTGACCCTCTAGGGGTCACCATCCCCATTTTACCGTGAGGGGACTGAGCTCACATGGCTTTCCCAAGACCCTGCACAGCCAAGAATCAAGTTTCCGGGTCTGTCTGACACCCGGTCCCAACTCTCTCACCAAAGCCTTATCTTCAGAAACGTTATCCCTAACTCAGGCACTGAGCTTAGTTGCTTAAAAAATTGTTGGGCAATACTTGTACACTGGTGTTGAATTATTTAAAAATGTTTAACTTTGCACACTTTGGTCAAAGTCAATAATTAGTCTCAGAGCATCGAACATCAGTGATCCCCGAGAGCTGAGTCTGTTTGTCAGAGGATTGCTTTGAGTTCAGGAATCATACACTACCTTGTGTACATTTCAGGAGCATCCTAAGGGTTTAGATTCTTAGATATCTGAAAGTTCCATTTTGCAGCCAATCCCAGGCTTTTCAAAACTAAAATTTAAGGAGGCGATTCTAAAGCAGGAATAAAATGGAACAGCTTATGTTGGTCGCCCTTCGGCAACCAGGGAGTTTGAAAAGCAATGGAGAGTAGGCAGCCGGCCAACCTTTGAGCAAAGGAAGGGCGATGCTTCCTGATGATGCCTGGGGGCTGGAGGACTGCGGCCAGAGCCCAGTCATGTCCCTCAAGACTGACCCAGAAGCCCACTTTCTCTCCTCACCTCACTACCCCCTCCACGACCTTCGTCATCGCATCATCTGGGAAATGCGAAACCAATCTGTCTGTCTTGTCATCACTCCCACTGGGAGCACGTGGGATGCAGGGGGAAGCACATGGGTGAGGCTGAGTCTCCATTTCCTTGCCCTTAAAATGGGGGCAGCGATACCCACCTCCGTGGGTCACCGTGAGGCTCAGACAGAAGGTGTGAGGAGCCCCTGGACCAGCTGGCAGAGTCAGGCTTGGTGAAAAAGGTGGTTACCGCAACAGAGGCATTCCGGAAGCTGCCAGCTTGTCCAGGCATCTCTCTCCTCCTCAGCCGACCTGAGCTGAGGCTTTGATAACAATTGCAGACCCTCTGGCATGTGGGAGTTCAGTGCTGGGCAGGTGAACGCTGAGCCCTGCCTGTGCATGATGGGAGAGGCTGCTCCAAAAGGCAGCACGGTCAGACTCCCGGGCATCACCGCAGGCTCAGTCCACTGGGACCCTTTCATGATCAGAAGGATCCCTCAGTTTCAAAATCAAAGTAAAATCTCTGGCAAAACACCAAGAAGAGAGGCGAGCATCTGTCAGCAAATTTCACTTCCCCAAGAATTCTTTCCATGTGTGGAAACACTGATAGAAAGTAGGGGAGCAAAGATTTGGGACCCAGGAGGCCCTGCCTCAGCCTAGACCCCTCCCCCGGGGGTGGACGCGGTGCCACCCAGGGCACAGGAGTGGGGAGAGGCCAGGAGAGGGGCATCACTCCAAAAGGATTGTAATGTTGTGCCAATTTATATTAGTGACAACCTGAGGCATGCACATAGGAATGGATTCTAAGGGTATCGGACTAAGAAGGATGAAATCGATTCTGAATCTAACGTGTTAGCTCAAACAGCCGGAAGTGGCTCTGAGAGATCGCTTTGCGGTCGGCTGAAAGTAGGACTCGGGCTCTGCATTCAGTGAGCGTCTGGAATTAGACTGGCATAATGGAAGGAAGGAATCCAGGGAGGCTGGGGCGTTGGAGTGGATTTGTCACATGCATACTTCCTCACCCTGTCCCCAGAGCAGGCTCAGAGGCACTCTCTGCTAAGAGCCTGAGACATGTGTTAGTGAGGGTACACCAGCTGCCATGTAGAGCTCTGCGGTGGCTGAAATCTATATGCTGGGGGGATGTTGCCGTTGAAATGGGCTGATTTCGATGGGAAAGATGGGGGTCGCTGCGTGGCAAAGTGGGCACAGCTACCTAATGGGCATCAAAATGATTTTTTAATATTGCCGTCCAGCTCTCCTGCCAGCACGAGCTCCATGATGTTTCCTTTCTCTGCTTTTACTAGGCGTACAACACTGGGTACCCTGTCTTGGCCCTGAATCTGCATTCCTCTCCTTCGATCCTTTTGTTTTTCTTCTTAACCGTCGATGTCAAAGAAAACCGCTTCCCAGAATGTGATAGGTTCTGCCAACGTGTCATCTGCAGACGTAACGCACTGAGCCCCGAGGCGTTTTTCAGGATGCCCACACTCCTCCAGGGCTCCCTGAGACAGAGCTGGCTACAGGGATCCCCACGGTAGTATCTGGGCGTCTTTCTGTGCTGTTAGGGGCGTCTTTCCTGCTGTGGTGAGCCATCAATGACGACAGGGAAGATTTATTAAGCCTAAGGATTCTCCTTTTTTTTTTCCCTCTAATGGCCGAGGAGGATAAGCGTTACTGTCCCCATTTTACAGGTGAGGAAACTGTTGGCTAATCATTGGCAGTCTGTCTCACTGACCTTTTATCTCTCCACACAGGTACCCAGCGTGTCTCTGTGGCTGTCCCCTCAGACTTTCTTCACACAGAGCTTCCCGCCAGCTCACTCTGGTGAGTACTCGGTGGTCAGACGCGCAGGACCAACCACAAAAGGTAAGCAGTGTCTTATAGTTAAATGTACTTTGCAAGGCGTAGGGGGGATATTTTGCAAATGGCAGAGCCTTACATGGACCTATCATCTCATTCAATGATAGTGACCCAGTTCCCTGTTCTGCGTGACACAGCTGAGCTCGGGGTTGATGAGTAGGCCCGAGTCGCACAGGGGCGAGCGGCAGTCTCTCTCACCTGACTCTGGGGTTCCCCTTGAAGAAGCAAGGTCATGATCTCATGGACTTCCATAAGCTGCCCACGGTGCTGTTAACAGGGGGTTCAAACCGAAAAAGGCAATAGAAGCGGTGTTTGGAACCGCCGGTCGGCGCTCTGAGCGTCACTGTGCTGAACCCCGACTCAGAGCCGTCCTGGTGTGCAGCCTGCTCACCTGAGACTCCCGCCAACTCAGTCCAAATAAACGTTGTGGGCGAGCTGCCTCGTCCTTCATCACCACTTCACTTTGCTGGTCTGAACCCACGATAGGGGTAAAGAAAATAAAAAGCATTAACTATGAAACAAAATTTGAAATATTAAAGACGTTTATAAGATATGAATGGCCCCTACCAATCTGTGACTTTCATAAAGGTTAAACAGCTGCCCCCAGAAAAGTTTGCTTTAAAGCCCACTGCCTCAGTTTTCCTTATCTGCAAAATGGGGACAAAACCATGGCCCATTCCCCATCTCCTCACGTCCCATCTTAGTGCCTGTTGAGGACAAGGAGAATTGAGGTCAGGTGTATCTTCAGCTGAGAAGACCAGCCTTGTGAGGGTCTCCCCATTTCTTCAGCTTCCCCTGAAAGTGCCCCCTTCTCCTGAACTCCAGGTCCGAAGCTGTTGCCTCTGGTAGGGGACAAAGGAATAACACCAGCTAGGTCATGGCCTCGGTACTTTGTCTAAAGAGTATTTCGTCATCATCCCGCCTATTTTTTTTCTTGCTAAGGGAATGGAATGGGAGGGGAAGAGGGAAGGGAAGAGGGAGGGCGGGAGGGAGGGAGGCTCCCGGGCCCTAAAACAGGGAACTCTTCATTTTCTTGCCACATATGCTTGAGACCCAGAAAAGCATGTCACTAGAAGCATTGCGTCACTAGAAGCATTAAGAGGCACTTAAGGATGCTGTGATAATGTTAGCTGTGCCCTGTCACTTTGTCTTGAAAAGTATATAAGTTCAAGAGAACCCAGTAGTGAGCCCTGACTGGCAGAATTTCCCACCTGCATGCCCACTCACCCCCACCCGCAGATTTTCAGCCCAGAGTTAAGGTTGGTAATCAGGTGGCCCTTCTTTGGGCCAGAACAGGCCCCATGAAATTCAGCTGAGTTCCAAGGTTGCCTTTGCCAAGTCTGAAGTTAGAGTGACCATTTTCTGGGACTTGCTAGCAGAATGAAGAATGAGACTGGACACCCTGTTTGTGTCGGGAACAGGGACGGAGAGACTCAGCAGTGCCATCGATCAGGAGGTGTTTTCTGCGCCGTACGATGGAGTTTTGAGTTGGCTGCAGCTCCTGGGCAAGGCACATGATGTGTGATTTTGAGGCCCCAGAGTGTTAGTCCCATTGTCGCAGTCAGGGAACTGAGGTGCAGGGTGAGCGGGAGGGTGTGGACAGCATCGTGAGGTCAGATCGGGGGCGGGGCTCATCCTGGTATCCATGCTGATCCCTGCCTTCCCTTAGCATCCACGTGCGCTCGGGGACGGCTCCTTGGCCTTTTCTGTGTCATGGACCCCGGCTCACCGTACTGTCTCTGAAAGCTTAAATGTAAATACCTCGGGTTTCAAAAGTGCTTTACTTTGTCTAAGTATTCCTTGTTCAATTTCATCAAATACTTAGAATTTTTTTTTAAGTTTTCCAAGGAAAACTCTCACCTTCCTGTTCCTCGCTCATGGGTCATGACCCCCTGCCCCAGGAATGTAAGCACACACACCCCCATGTGCAGGAAAGCTGCCCCTTGTCCCCAGGACTCAGAGGCACTTTCTAGGTGTGGCACCTAGAGCCAGGGTTCCAGAGGAATTTACTGGCTCCTGCTGACCTGCCACTCCTGCGGGGGCTAACAGAGGTGGCTTCTTGAGCGGCTCCAATAATGACATTCTGTAAGAGTCGTGTCAGTGATGGCTTGTGTACATCTAGAGTCTGGGGAGAGGACCATCCATGAGGTGGCAGCCCCCAGAAGCTGGTTCATAATCACAGAAAAATTTGGACTTATGATTTGTCTCTCAACTTTGCTAGTGATCGCTCCAAATCATGGCTGGGCGATCTAAAAGGCCGTGAACGTGAGCCTGCAGCAAGCCATCGAGGGTGTGCAAGCACAGGTGCGAGTGTGTGCGCGCCAGTTCGGGGCTGTGTAAGAGGCGTAGCGATGCATCCGTTCGCACCAGCCTGATCCTCATCCCTCTGTCCTGAGGACTTGCTGGTGTTGTAGGAGTAACTCATCCTATTCTGAAGCAGAACCTCCCCTTTCTAATGTGTTAAAATACTTCAAAAGGTTTCTTCCTCCAAGACTACCTTCGTTGCTATATTTTTTTTTATAATTTCTTGGGAGAAATCCTGGAGGGAGCGAGGGCCTTTTAAGGCCAGTTGTGACAGAAGACTTAGAACCTTGCAAGAGGAATCCCCCAGGGCTCTGTGGCCAGGAATTGTGGGAGGGAGCAGGGCTTTCAAAAAAGAAAGAGTAAGTCTCTGCTGAGAACAGGAAGTGCCCAGCTGGGCCCCTGTTGTTGTTTTCAAACAATTTCTTTTCTTCCCTGAGAAAAACCACTGGATGGAGCTTCCCCAGTGTACATTTTGTCTGACAAGAAAGCACTTTACCCTCTGGCAACAGAAACACCAAGGACCAAAGCCAGGAGGAAGGCAGAGCAGTTCACCTGTCCCCGAGGGGATGTGGAGCCCCAGGCCCCGCCCAACGCCACCTCCGTCTGTGCCAGGAGTCTGGCAGGTCCAGAAGGTCTGTCCCCAGGTCCAGGGTGGGCAGAGGAACAGGAGAGGTCAGTCAGCTCTGGTCAGTGGGTGATGGGACTTTGCATTTGAGAGAAGAATGGAGACGGGACTGTCTTATTAATAGACATTTGTCACACACCAGGTTAGGCAATAATCTTCCCATTGTCGATATGTGTTAACCACCCGCCTCCCACCGCCTCGATATGTCTTCTGGGACACAGCGGAGGGAGAGGCGTTTTTAAAAGACATCCTTTTCAGAGAGAAATGCAGATGTGCGTCTTTGTACAATGGGCATGTCCTCAAAATGAAGCGCGTCTGACGTGGTCTTCAAGGCATCGTGCAAACTTGCTTTTTAATGGGGTCCTGGATCTCTTAAAGAAGTCACTCCTTAGAGAGTTTTTGTACAAAAAGAGGCTTCCATGTATTGGGTTTCTTTAAAGCAAGGTTTTCTTACATTTTCACTCTTACATTCTGGTTCTTAAAATAGTAGTGGAATTACTTAGGAAAGGCATCGAGCCAGCAACCCTTTTGGAACCTCGAAGTCCCTCAGTCTTTGCCACCCATGATGGATACATGTGAGATTGTCACTTTCCTGGAATCGGCCCCTTCCACACAGCCCCGCCCCCCACAAGCCCAGGAACTGAAATGACCGCGGTAAAAGAAAATTCAAGAACTTTCAAGCATTTTCAAATTCAATGAAGAATTAGCAAAGCCAAGTCAAAAGCAGGTCTCTTTCAATTGTATGAAATTGTCAGATCCTTTTGAGTCTGACGGGACACGAGTGCTGAGCACATTCCTAGAAACACCAAAGAGACCGGATTTAGCCAACTTTGATTTGACTGAAAAAGAACAGAGTGGGGGGGAGGGAAAAACCCCACAACTAACTAAGGCACCAAATTCACACCGTAGAAAAGAAGGAATCATAAAATCCCTCCATGATGCTAAAGTAGCATTCATGACAAGTTAAATTTCTTTTTCTGACAGTGAACCAGCCACTAAAAAAAGCTTCCTGCAGCACATGGCAGGGAGAAGGCTTCTCAAGCCTCCGTGCTTATTATCCTGCTCCCAGCCTTTATTTTTCTCCCACCCCTCCCCCTAGAACTGCACTCAGATCCACCAATCCATTGCAAGGAGGAGCTTCACGCATCAGCCTGGGATGTGGGATTGATCTTGCCAGAGGAAATGCAATGGGAAGCTAATGCTGCCTTTTATCCAGAAAGCAAAGTTCAGAGATGTTTGCATTCTGCTAAGTAAGCATGGCTCTCTCAAGACCCAACCTAGATGGACTGCCCTCTCAGCAGCAATTCTCACCAAGGCAACAAAAAATTCTCACCAAGGCAACACAGATGTGCCTCGGTGGACTTGCCTGAATCACGAAGGCCAGAGTCAGAACTGCTGATTTTGCAAATAGCTTGATTCTGTCATGTTTTAATTAGTCTGAAGTATTGCAAACACATTCAAGAGATTGGCAAATGAAAACTGGATTAAGATCTGTGCAGTAGACTTGGGAAGTATAGGGTAATCACTGTTGCATGCTGGATGCCGGAATTTCCTAATTTCTGTAAAAATGAGCCTTTTTAAAACTATATTGCCTTCTACCTACCCCTTCAAAAAAAAAAAAAAACCCTACCTACTGCATCCGAGGGTGATGGAGGGCTGCTGGAGACCTAAACTATATTGCCCTCTACCTACCCCTTCAAAAAAAAAAAACCCTACCTACAGGATTCATCAAAAAATAAAATGAAAAAAGAAACATTATATTTGGAATAGCTGTAACTTGGAACAAATAAATAATGAAGGGAGTTGGTACTTTGGGATGTCCACCCTTGACTTAAGTGCCCAGCAGAGGAAATGGCATCACATCAAAGGTATATTGTGTAGCCTAGTGGCCTGGAAAGCCAGCAGCAATGCAGCCATTGTCTAGCTGTGACTTTGGGTAAGCTGTCAGTTGAAATCGGTAAAACATTATCGTCTCACCTCAACTAGAATTCAGTGAGATAATGACTAAAGTGTAAAGCCTGATAACTAGGACATAGTAAGTTCTTAGCTAATGACATGATTTTACTAGAAGATTTGGACTTCCAGCCAAGAATGGTGGAGTAGGTAAATGCTGTGCTCACCCCTTCCCATGACCACATCAAAATTACAACTAAATTATACAACCGCCACCCTGAGAACAACCTGAAGACAAGCTGAACAGAAGTCTTATAACTAAGGATATAAAAAAGAAGCCATATGGAGACTAGTAGGAGGGGCAGAGATGCAGACCAGGCAGGTCCCACACTTACAGTGTGGCGATTAAGAAACAAGAGGGATATCTCAGCTATGGAGGTTCCTCCTGAGGAGCAAGGGGTCCCAGCCTTACACAAGGCTCCCCATCCCGAGGTCCCAGTGCTGGAAAGAGGAGTTCCCATGATATCCAGCTGTGAAAACCAGCAGGGACTGCATCCGAGGGTGATGGAGGGCTGCTGGAGACCTAGGCATCCCCATTGCGTGGTCTGCACACAGACTCACTCACAAACTCGCACTTTGGGCTCCAGCACAGGGGCGGCAGCTTGAAAAACACCAGGGATATGCAGGGAGGAACTAAGTTAACTAGCTTCAAGTCAGGGGCTGGGGGAACATGGGTCAGGACAGCTCTCTCCAGGAATAAAAGTGCTAGCAGGAGCCATTGTTCCTTTATTGACACACAACTGATAGGTGCAGGTGGGAGCCAAATCTGAGCTCCCCATTAATCTGGCTAACACTCTTCACCCCACAGAGGAATCAGGTGATTCTAAAACCTCACCCAACTCGCACTCCTGGCCAAATGTTTTTCAGTGGCTTTTCTACACAAGCGGCCTGCCTCGGCTTGCACAGAGGACTTTCCTAAAATCTCTCAAAGGTCCCAAATCCTAAATAAGCAGCAGCTGGCCTCAGTGGGCCCTGTACCTCTTGCTAGGCAGCCCCAAACCTGGCACAATTGGCAACCATTCCCAACTTGCATTTAACTCCCATCAGGTGGCCCCAAGCCTGGCATAACTGCTGGCCAGTCTTGGCTTAGCACATAACTTCAACCAAGTGGCCAGAAGCCCAGCACAAATAGCAGCTGGCATTAACTCACATCGTGGTGCTCACCAGAAGGTCCCAAGCCCAGCACTAGTGGCAGCCAGCTTTGGTTCACAGTATAGCCTTTCCCAAGAAGCTGCAAGCCCAGCATAAGCAAAATCAACCACACATCGCTTTGTAGCTCCTTCCAGGAGGCCCCAAGCTGGGCTTACTTGTCCTGTACTGGAGACCCTCCCAAGAGACTATAAAACCAACACACCTGGTGGCCAGCTTCAGCTCATACTAGAGCAGCATCCCACCAGCTCCATAAATGATATACCTGAAGGACGGACTCAGCTGGTAAAGCAACTTCTGCTTTGTGGAGCCAGCTCCTCCACTGTAGTCACAGCCAGTCCTCACAGCTGGCCAGCCTGAGGATCAAACCCACCCACTGTCATGCCAACAGCAATCAAGGCTCAGATATACCAGGAGGGCACAAACAACCCACACAAGAGACACTGAGAAAGCACCCAGCTCAGGTGACCAGGAAGACTGTGCCCCATAGGACACTTACTACAAAAGGCCACTCTGCCAAGATTGGGAGTCTTAGCACATCTAGTTGATACATAGAAAGAAACACAAGGAGGCAGCCAAAATGTAAAGGAAACATGTCCCAAATGAAAGAACAGGACAAAACTCCAGAAAAAGAACTAAACAAAATGGAGACAGGTAATCTACCAGATACAAAATTCAAAACACTGGTTATAAGGATGCTCAGTGAATTTAGAGGAAGCATAGATGAACTAAGAACTTCGACAAAGATAAAATATAAAGAACTAGTCAGAAATGAAGAATAACTGAGATGAAGAATACATTAGAGCAGGGGTCCCCAACCCCTGGGCTGTGGACTGGTACTGGTCCATGGCCTATTGGGAACCTGGCCACACAGCAGGGGATGAGCAGTGGGCCAGTGAGCAAAGCTTCATCTGTATTTGTAGCTGCTTCTCAGCACTAGCCTCACTGCCTCAGCTCCACCTCAGATCATCAGGCATTAGATTCACATAGGAGCACCAGTCCCTGGTGCCAAAAAGGTTGGGGACCACTACATTAGCGGGAATCAACTGCATATTAGATGAAACAGAAGGTTGAATTAGCAATCTGGAAGAAAATACCCAATTGGAACAACAAAAAGAAAAAAGAATTTTAAAAATGAGGATAGTTTAAGGGAGCTCTGGGACAGCATCAAGCATGCTCAAATATTTACACTCTCGGAAGGAGAAAAATGAGAGAAAGGAACAGAAACTTCATTTAAAGAAATAATGGCTAATAACTAATCTAACCTGGGAAAGAAAACAGACATCCGGGTCCAGGCAACTGCAGAGCCCCAAACAAGATGAACCCAAAGAGGCCCACAGCAAGACACTTCATAATTAAAATGTCAAAGGTTAAAGACAAAGAATCTTAAAAGCAGCAAGAGAAAGGCAGTTAGTTACGTACTAACTTATAGGAGCTCCCATAAGAATGTCAGCTGATTTTTCAACAGAAACTTCACAGACCAGCAGGGTTTGGCATGAAATATTCAAAGAAATAAAAAGCAGAGACTCACAACCAAGACTACTCTACCCAGCAAGGCTGTCATTTAAAATTCAAGGAGAGATAAAGAAAAAGCTAAAGGAATTCACCACCACCAAACCAGTATTACAAGAAATGTTAAAGGGACCTCTTTAAGAGGTAAAGAACATAAATATGAATAATAAAATGGCAATAACTACATACCTATCAATAATCACTTTAACTGTAAATGGATTAAATGCTCCAATCAAAAGACAGGGGTTAGCTGAATGGATAAGAAAACAAGATACTACATACGCTGTTTACAAAAGACTCACTTCAGATCAAAAGACACATGACTTAAAGGGATGGAAAAAGATATTTCATGAAAATGGAAAAAAAAAAACTAGGGTAGCAATACTTAGACCAGACAAAATAGACTTTAAAACAAATTCTGTAACAAGAGACAAAGAAGGGCATTTCATAACGATAAAGGGATCAGCCCAACAAGAGGATATCTCTCGTAAACATTTATGCACCCAACGTAGGAGCACCTAAATACATAAAGCAAATACTGACAGACATAAAGGGAGAGAGTGACAATAATAGTAGAGGACTTTAACACCCCATTGGCATCAATGGATAGATCTAGACAGAAGATCAACAAAGAAACTGTCCTTAAATGACACATTAGACCAGATGAATTTAATTTATATTTTTAGAGCATTTCACCCAAAAGCAGCAGAATATATATTCTTTTCAAGGGCACATGGAACATTTTCCAGGATAGACCACATGTTAGGCCACAATAATAGTCTCAATAAACTTAAGAAGATTGAAATTATAGCAAGCATCTTCTCTGATTCCAAGGATATGAAACTAGAAATCAATTACAAGAAGAAAACTAAAAAATACGAAAACAGCTGGAATCTAAATAACATGCTACTAAACAATGAATGGGTTAACAATGAGATCAAGGAAGAAGTCAAAAGATAACTTTGAGACAAATGAAAATGAAAACATAACAACCCAGAATCCGTGGGACACAGTCATAGCAGTTCAGAGAGAAATTTATAGCAATACAGGCCTACCTTAAACAAGAAAAATTTCAAACAAACAATCTAACTTTACACCTAAATGCAATAGAAAAGGAAGAGCGAACAAATTCCAAAGTGAGTAAAAAAAAAAGGAAGGCAATAATAAAGATCAGAGTGGAAATAGAGTCTAAAAATAATAGAAAAGATCAATGAAACCGAGAGCTGGTTCTTTGAAAAGACAAACAAAGTTGATAAACCTTTAGCCAGACTCAGCAGGGAAAAAAAGGCCCAAATAAATGAAATCAGAAATGAAAGAGAAGTGACAGTTGACACCACAGAAATACAAAGAATTATAAGAAAATACTACAATTATATACACCAACAAATTGAGCAACCTGGAAGAAATAGAAAAAATTCTATAAAGATTCAATCTTCTAGGACTGAATCAGAAAGAAATAGAAACACTGAACAGAACAATAACTACTAACAAAATTGAATCAGTAATCAAACTCCCAACAAACAAAAGTCCTGGACCAGATGGCTTCACAGGTGAACTTTACCAAAAATTCAAAGAATAATTAATACCTGCCCTTCCAAAAAATTGAAGAAGGCTCCCAAACTCATTTTATGAAGCCAGCATTACCCTGATACGAAGAATCCAAAAAAAAGAAAGTCATAGGCCAATATCCCTTATGAACATAGATGCAAAAATTCTCAACAAAATGTTAGCAAACAAAATTCAGCAATACATTAAAAAGATCATACATCGTGATCAAGTGGGATTTATTCCTGAGAAACAAGTTTAGTTCAATATCCCCAAATCAATGTGATACACCTAAAACAAAATGAAGGATACAAATCATATGATCATATCAATAGATACAGAAAAAAGCATTTAACAAAATCCTACATCCATTTGTGATTAAAAAAAAAAAACTCTCTGCAAAGTAGGGATAAAGGGAACATACCTTGAAATAATAAAGACCATATATGACAAACCCACATAACTTGATGCTCAATAGTGAAAAGCTGAAATCTTTTTCTTTAAGATCAGGAACAAGAGGATGTCCATTTTCGCCACTTTTATTCAACATAGTTTTGAAAGTCCTTGCCACAGCAATCAGACAAAAAATAAAAGGCATCCAAATTGGAAAGGAAGTAAAACTTATTATTTGCAAATGACATGATAATATATGTAGAGAACCCTAAGACGCCACCAAACTATTAGGACTAATAAATGAATTCAGTAAAGTAGCAGGATACAAAATTAACATTCAGAAATAGGTTGCATTTTTAGATACCTATAATGAACTGTCTTAAAGAAACTAAGAAAATCTCATTTACAATTACATCAAACAGAATAAAATACCCAGGAATAAATTTAACCAAGGAGTGCAAGACCTGTACTCGGAAAACTATAAGACATTGAAAAAATTGAATAAGATACAAATAAATGGAAGCATATACTCTGCTCATGGATAAGAATAATTAACAGCATTAAAATGTCATACTACTCAAAGCAATCGACGGATTCATTGCAATCCCTGTCAAAATACCAATGGTATTTTTCACAGAATTAGAACAAATAATGTTAACATGTATATGGAACCACAAAAGTCCCCAAATAGCCAAAGCAATCTTAAGAAAGAAGAATAAAGCTGGGGGTATCATACTACCTGATATCAAATTGAACTACAAGGTCATAGTAATCAAAACAGCATGGTACTGACATAAAAGCAAATACATTGATTAATGGAACAGAATAGAGAGCCTAAAAATAAACTCATGCCTATATGGTCAATTAATATATGACAAAGGAAGTAAGAATATACAATGGGGTAAAGACAGTCTCTTTAATAAATGGTATTCGGAACACTAGATATTGACATGCAAAAAAAAAAATAAAATTAGACCCCTTTCTTACACCTTATATAAATAAACTCAAAATGGATTAAAGACTTAAATGTAAGACCCAAAATCATAAAACTCCTATAAGAATAACATAGGCAATAAACTCTGACATTGCTCTTAGTAATATATGTTTGGATATGTCTCCTTGGACAAGGGAAACAAAAGAAAAAAATAAACAAATGGGACTACATCAAATTGAAAAGTTTTTTGCACAGCGAAGGAAACCATCAACAAATGAAAAGACAACCTACTGAATGAGAGAAGATATTCGCCAATGATACATACAATAAGGGGTTAGTATCCAAAATATATAAGAAACTCATACAACTTAATACCAGAAAGACAAACCATTTAATTAAAAAATGGGCAGAGGACCTGAAAAGACATCTCTCCAGAGAGGACATACAGATGGCCAAAAGATACATGAAAAGATGCTCAACATCACTAATCATCATGGAAATGCAAATTAGAACCACAGTGAGATATCACCTCACACCTGTCAGAGTGGCTGTCATCAACAAACAAGTGTTGGTGAGGATGTAGAGGAAAGGGAACCCTCGTGCACTGTTGATGGGATTGTGCAGGCCATATGGAAAACAGGATGAAGGTTCCTCAAAAAGTTAATAATAGAACTACCATATGATCCAGCAATTCCACTTCTGGGTATTTATCTGAAGAAATCCAGAACACTAATTTGAAAAGACATATGTACCCTTATGTTCATTGAAGTATCATTTACAATGGCCAAGATATGGAAACAATCAAAATGTCCATCAGTAAACAAATGGATAAAGAAGATGTGGAATGTGTGTGTATGTATGTAAACACACACACACACGCACACACAGTGGAATGTTACTCAGCCAGCCATAAAAAAAATGAAATCTTGCCATTTGCAATGACATGGATGGACCTGGAAGGTATTGTGTTAAGTGAAATCAGTCAGGGAAAGATAAACAATATATGATTTCACTTATATGTGGAATCTAAAAAACAAAATAAATGAACAAACAAAGTAGAAACAAACTCAGATACAGAGAACAAATTGATGGTTGCCAGATGGGAGGAAGGTTGTGGGGCTGGGTAGAAAAAGGAGAAAGGATTAAGAAATACAAATTGGTAGTTGTGTTAAGTGAAATAAGTCAGAGAAAGATAAACAATATACAATTTCACTTATATGTGGAATCTAAAAAACAAAATAAATGAACAAACAAAGTAGAAACAAACTCAGATACAGAGAACAAATTGATGGTTGCCAGATGGGAGGAAGGTTGTGGGGCTGGGTAGAAAAAGGAGAAAGGATTAAGAAATACAAATTGGTAGTTACAAAATAGTCACGGGGATGTAAAGTACAGCATAGGGAATATAGCCGATAATATTGTAATAACTGTATGGTGTGTCATATGGTTACTAGACTTTGTAAGTTATATAAGTACCTAATCACTATGCTGTACACCTGAAACTAATAGTGTATGTCAACTGTCATTGAAATTGTTTTAAATTTTTTTTTATAAAAAGAAGATCTAGCAGGATCCAGGATAAGTAGGTGGTGTTTGGTGGCTGGGTTGCCAGGGGAAGCATACAGCGCCTCTCAGCAGCAAAATACTCTCCTCACATCGAGAGCAAAATCCAAACCACAATACCAAACAGGTTGAATCCTCTACCCTCGCGCTTATCATAAAAAATGTCTAGAGTTCATATTCGGCTCATATTCGAACGCGGGGGCACCTTCACATCCACACACGCACACTGTCATTTAAAAACCACTCACAGGTCTTAGCAGGCTCAGACTAGAGACAAATGCCAAAGGGACTCTATGGGGCTGAGGACATTCGGGATAAGAAATGAGCCAGGGTGAACTATGGTTTAACAGCAGCGAACATGGCTCCATCTTTTGAGTTGGAAGCCAGGCCCTGTGCTGGCAGCCTTCCCTACGTGATCCCACATAACTCTCACCATCTCCATGAAGGCAGATGGATGGAGGGTTGGAGAGGGAAGCCCTGGCACCTTGCAGGAGACTCTGTAGCCAAAATAGCCATTATTTATGGGGCAATTACTATGTTCTCAGTGGCGTGCCATGCACCTCACATGTGGTTTTTCACTTAATCCTCAAAACAATCACGCAATGTAGAACTGTGTCCCCCGTTTCTAATGGAATTGTGAGGCTCGAAGGTCGAGCACCTGGCCCAGAGTCACACAGAAGCAGCCTCAGGACTCAGTCCTTGGAAATCTAATCACAGAGCCCTGGGCTTTTCCACTCTGGACCACCTGTGTACGCCCCCCGAAGGCCACCAGGGGTAGCACAGACACCAGTGGTGGGGAGACAAGACAGGGCTCCCCATAGCCACATTTCTGTAATTAGGCATGAGAACGGCGTTTACCCTAAAAGACATGCCCATGTGTAATTTCACCATGATCTTTGCACATGTACTAGGGCAAGCTTCACATGAGTGAGTTTTAACACATTTCACAATCCGTGCTAATATTAGCTTATGTTTACCCAGGGCTTGCTGTGTGTGTGCCAGCGCCATTCTGAGTGTGTAACAGGTATTAATTCACCGAATCCTTGTAACAGTCTCGTGTGGCAGTACTGTGGTGATCTTCATTTTACAAATGAGGAAAGCAGGGCCAGAGAAGATCAACGACTTGCCTGACGTCACACGTAGAAAATGGTCCAGCCAAGCTTTGAACCCGGGCCAATCTGTTTGCAAGGCCCGTGTTCTTAACCCTGCCAGGCCACAGACTAGAGGAGCAGTACACTGTAGGTCATGGAGATGCTGCACCTCTGTATCAGGTGGACCCCTGACATAGGTGATTGCAAGAAGGGACATACCTTTCCTAATAACTCCTGCTAATGATTCCACTAAAGAGGTTGGCACCAAAGATAATGGCTGATGCATGTGCCATCCATTCAGTTATCCTCAAGCCCTTAATATGTGGAGAGTCTAGGAAAGAGAAGTCTCAGGGAGTTTTCTGTTTTAACCCTTCCCATTTAAACATATTTGGCTGATGGCTGGAAAGAGTTTGGAGGCCTGCTGAGAGCTTTGACATTCTTGTCCAAAAGACATCGGTGTTGGCAGCTGTCCAAACACCGTGGTTGACTTTCAAACCATTTAATTGAAACCATATTTAAAACAAACAAAAAAAATAGGATGGTACCAGAGTAAGAGAGAGGGCTTGGCAAAGACCTTATATGCGCTTTTTCCACCACTGGATTGACCAGACAGGGCCACAAAGCTGATACAACAGGATTAGCAAAATTGCATTGTTGGACCTAGGCACAGCGTGACATGTGCTACAGCAAAGGCATATTTGGCAGGATTAACCTGCCAAGGATAAAGATGTAGCAGACAAGGGGCTGAATTAATGGACTGGCATGACCGAAGCGGGAAATCTATTTACATACGATATTAACTGTGCTAACAAACTCCGGGCTGGGCTCGGCAAGCCAGGCAGTCCCCTTTGAACCGGGAGTTTTTAATTTTAAAGCCTACCTGGAAGGCATCAGCCAAGACGAGCTAAAGCAAATAGGCTTCACAGGTTGCCTTCGGATTTATTTTTGCCATTGTCCTGGAGTAGATGTGCTGTCTTAAATGCCTGTGACAGCATGTGTGACTTACTGACCGTGCAGAATGATCCTGATACCTTAGTTTTTTGGTGCCAAAAGGTCTTCCATTTGGCGGGTTACTGTCTATGAAAAAGCAATGAAGAAACATAGGTACAATACACATTAGAAAATACCTACTTGCGATGGGTTGTTTTGCCTGACTTCTGCGTTCTGAATCTCTGAAAGTCAGAACGGGACCAGGGTGAGCAAGAAAGAGAGCCCAGGACACAGAACTTCGGGAGGTGCTCTTGGTCCTGCTGGTGTCAGAGTGAGCTCAGCCCGAGTGTTTGCCTCGCTCTCCTCACCTTGGTCCCGCCCCGCTAGAAGCGGCCGTGGGAACAACGTAAGATCTACCCATTCAAAACGTCGATGCACTTAAAATACACTTAACACAGACTCTAATGCACAGCTGGGTGTTGGGAGCTGGGGCCGAGAAGCACTGAGAGATGGGGAGGGGAAGGTGTGGGGGCTGATGAAGATGGTGGTGTCCACTGGGGCTTGAGCCAGTGGGGACCTCTGTGAGCCTGGTCCACTAACTGCAGTGCATCTCTGCTGAGGCTGCTCCAGGGTGTTAACTCCTGGCACCCAGCCTCCCAGGCACAGCCTGACCACACCGTCCCTTTCCTGATCCAGGGAAGCCCCAGGCTGAGGGCATGCTGTGCCCGGGAATAGGGCTTCACAGCGCCAACAGCGCCTGCCACGTGGGCAAGATTTAATTTTCCTCCGAAGATGTTAAAGCCACGTCAGACCCCCACTGCACTGAGGCTCATTAGGAATATGAGTTTTTAACAGAGCCTAGATTCAGAGCAGCAGTGTCCAAATCTGGTTTATCAGAATCCCTGGGGTCAGGAGTGGGTTCCTAGCTTCACTCCCAAACCAACTGAAGCAGGGTCTTGGAGTGCGGGGGAGGGGGAGCCCAGAATCCCTCCCTGTCCCCGCATCCAGATTAGGGCAGCTGTCCAGCACCAGATGGAATCTACATTGCCCCACGGTCAATCTAGAAGGTGGACGACGAAGAAATCAACCTGCATATCTGTTGCTTTCATCTTTTTCTAGAAGTAACAGAAAATGGTTTGTTGATTGGAGACCTCTGATGTCACAAAGCTTAGATAAATGCCCTGTCCTTGGGACTGTCTATGCCAAGTGATCGTTAAAATAAAAATAAAAATAAAACCCACAGAATTAACTGGCTTGACCCTACCAAGCAATTGGTAAAGAAGGAACTAACATAAGGAGGCCAAAGTGGAAAATAAAAAGATAAAAAGCTTTAGTTAAAATTGGTGCAGAATTTTGGAACACCGGAAATCTTATATTTTCTTACAATGCCCCTGGGGTAGCTGAGTTCCTCAGGGAGGAAACAATAGGTAAAAAGGCCCTGAGGTGGGACGGAACAGGCTGTGTTCCAGCAGGGCCACTCCGTGTGGCTCAATGACACCCAGTTCCACCCGCTTCCTCATCCCAGCGCTGAACCACGGTGCTGTACAGCCAGCCGCTAGTCCATACGGCACACCAGAGAACAGGGCTTCTCCTCCTCCCCCTGTTGACGGACCACATAAGTCCCTTCATCCTGCTAAACTTCCCACTCCTCACCAAGTGGGCACAATGACAGATCACGACCTTCACGGGGTGTGAGGCGCCTAGAACAGCACCTGCCTGGACATAGCCCCCTTCACCCAGCACACAGTGAATGCACAGCTCATCTGCGTCCTGCCTGGGAGCCTGGTCTGTGCCACCCACGTGTGGCAGAAATCCCCAGCTTGGCAGTGCTGTGGACCACAGAGGCCCCAGTGCAGAGATTATGGCCTAATGTCCCCACAGGAATATACTTCGATTGTAGCTATAACAAAAAGACTTTTCCGGACTCCGCGGCCACAGTGGTTTACGTGCCGCGGTATTCAGCTATGATTGATGAATTACTCAAAGTTTCTGCCTCCCCCGACTCCAGCAAGAACTTTGGCAGAACTTCCATGCCACATCTAGTACTAGGAACTTGCCAACTCTGCGTCCTTAAAATAAAGCAGATTCCAAGATAGATGGCAGAAAGTGGAAAATGTAATTTTATTTTATTTTTTCTTGATTGGATAACGAAGAACCACGCAGCAGGCAGGAGCCATTTGGGGCCAAAGAGCTGTTCATTTTAAAGTGTTTATCGACACCTGGAAATAGGGATTAAACTTTAAATGCTATTTTCATGTCAGTTTATGTTATATAATTTCATAATGGTGATAAAAGCCAAGCAGACACCAAAGGGAGAGTTCCAACGTCATCTTACTGCTGAGTGCCTCTAGTACAGACTCTCAGTACCTCCCCGCTGAAGCTCAGGGAGGACAAGCCTGGCAGGTCACCTGCTGAAAGGCAGGGCACAGTGATGCTTGTCTTCATGTGGACAGCCTGGTTTCTCTTCACCCAGTCTGTTTCTTTGGGTTTGCATAACTGTACAGATCTGCAGTGATCACCTTTATTTTGTGGTTGGGTTGTATTTCCGGCCTTTGGAGGATTTAGGGAGCTAGTCTCCACCTTTAGAAGGTTCCATTCAGACCCTGGTCATCCTTAGTAAACATGGGAGCTACCCCACAGGGCTTTCGAGGTCTGGGGACCCAGGACAGACAGAAACATCGAGAGGGAGGGATCTAGGCAGAGTCTTCGGGTCTCTTTGTTTGGCAACAGAGTAGCAGGAATCCCTGTGTCCCTCCCATACAAGTATCAGTGAGGAAAAACTCTTACTTGATGGGCCTTAAAAATCCTTGGTTACCATGACACCCACCAGGGCAGAGATCTGGAAGCTGGGGAGGCTTATGTTCCCCTTCGAAGATTCGGCAAAGGGAGCAGACCCTTCCCAGAGAAGCACCAAGGCACAGCGCTCCTTGGAGCCACTGATACCCACCCATGATCCCAGGGGATAGGAAGGCTGGCAAAGGACACAACAGAAAAGAAAAATCAGTCAGACGAGGGTAGAGAAGGAGATGCAGCGTCAAATCGGCTTGCACTCTGGTTCTAACCCGTGGCTGCTCTCTTCCCCCCC